>NC_141909.1:54288787-54591818 GCF_057802395.1 Ceratotherium simum simum
TGTGTGTAAGTACGCTCTATGATGTTCACACAATGATGAAATCGCCTAAGGATGCATTTCTCAGAACGTATCCCCGTCATTAAGCAACACATAACTGTAGATATGTGCTGCACCATGGAGGAACCTTCCAATCATTATGCTCAGTGAAAGAAGCTGGTCATAAAAGACTGTATATTTTATGATTCCATTTATATAAAATTGCCATAATAGGCAAATCTGTAGAGACTGAAAGTAGATTAGTGATTACTAGAGTTGGGGGGGTTGGGAGAAATGGGGAGTGATTACTAATGGGTAGGGCTTTCCTTTTGGTGTGATAAAAATGTTGTAATGTTGATTGTGGTGATGGTTGTATTCAACTTGGTGACTATATAAAAACCATTGACTGGTACACTTGAAGTGGGTGAATTGTATGATATGTGAATTGTATCTTAATAAAGCTATTTTTAAAAAGGTTGTGGGCCGGCCCCGTGGCTTGGTGGTTAAGTGAGCGCGCTCCGCTGCTGGCGACCCGGGTTCGGATCCCGGGCTCGCACCGACGCGCTGCTTCTCCGGCCATGCTGAGGCCGCGTCCCACATACAGCAACTAGAAGGATGTGCAGCTATGACACACAGCTATCTACTGGGCCTTTGGGGGGAAAAAATAAATAAATAAAATCTTTAAAAAGGTTGAGCATATTTATATTACAAAAGATTAAAGTAGTTTTTACAGAACTAAATAGAAAAAAATGAATGAAGACATTCTGATTGGAGATGATAGAGTTTATTTAAACCTGCATTTATTTACTTTTTTTAATTGAGGTATAATGGACATAATACATTATATTAGTTTCAGGTATACAACATAATGATTTGATATTCATATATATTGTGAAATGATCACCACAATATTTATTTACTTTTTTGGTTGTTTTTTGTTGAAATATTAACATTTCTTAACTTAGAAAGCCATGTTTCCGTTGAGGCTAGAGTGTGTATTCCAGAAAAAAACCACACTATATGTTGTGGAAGGAAAATCCACATCCTTTTATTAAGCTTGACGTTGTCTTTATTATTTTATGTTCCTAATTGAGGGTGTGGCAGATGTATTTACTTAAGTTAAGAATTTCCTGTAGAAATGCAGCCTCTGTACTCCTACACAGGCTATCCACGGGGTGAGGTTTGTGGAATTCTGTCTCCAGTAATCCCAAAATGTCATTCTGTGGAGGAGAGTTATTTATAAAGGGCAGGAAGGAAAAATGTTTAATTTGTGTAAAGGGGTGGCGGTTTGGGGAGAAGACCTTGTTAGAACTGGAAAACAATATTTTACTCCAACAGCAGGATTTTTAGTTTCATCTCATGTTGAAAATGAAAACTGTAGGGGCCGGCCCAGTGGCGTAGTGGTTAAGTTTGCGCGCTCTGCTTTGGTGGGCTGGGGTTTGCTGGTTCGGATCCTGGGCCCGGACCTACTCAGCGCTCATCCAGCCATGCTGAGGTGGCCTCCCACATAGAAGAACGAGAAGGACCTACAACTATGATATACAACTATGTACTGGGGCTTTGGGGAGAACAACAAAAAAAAGAAAACTTTATTGTTATAAAATTGTTTTCAGTTAACGTTTGACTTGTCTGTCTTTCTTACTAGCTTTCAAAACGGTTACAAGAAAAAGGATGGAAGGTGGGCGACCTCCTGCAGGCTGTGCTTAAATACTACGAGGAGATGGAAAAGGCTTCCCCTGAGGAGAGATGCAAGTCACTGTTTGATTGGCTCCTGGAAAATGCATAGAACAAACTCCAAACCAGTATATTTTATTATTTGTTTTGGGAGAGGAAGAAACAGATAAAGATGCATAGGGTAAAATTTGAATAGTGAATATTTACATTTTAAGTGAATTGGGAGGAAAGTAAATATAGCTTTTTAAGCGCATGGTGTCATCACATGGTGTATATAGTTCATACTTTTGTAATCTGTGTCAAATATTATCTTCATTTATTCTTCTGTACACGTGTGAGTGTGTTAAGACCCTAAGAACATGTATTTGAAGGAAGGTCTAACCATAAGGTTTTCAGGGACATTGACTGACGACGTTGTTTTTGCATCCAAATTGTGCTGCTAGAAACTGCACTGAGATGGCTGAGGATAGGTTCCAGGGATGAAGAGTTGTAATTTTGTCCTTTGCAAACAACTAGTATCCTATTAGTAACTAATCTGACATCAAAAAATAGTATTGAGGCTAATTTTTTTTTTCTGATAGAATTTTTTGTCCTCTTTCTTAAAGTCAATTTTATTTGCATAGCTCAGCTGTTGGTAGCTTTTTGAATCCCCTCAAGCTATTTAATTTCTTAGAAACATTAGTATTTTAGGTTTCTGTAAATACCAAAATGATAGTTTCCTCAGCCTTTCATCAAATGACATTATTTGCTAATGTTGCCAATCGTTCTGGCATGAAAGTGAATGTATGTGTGTGCATGCACGCATGCGTGCATGTGTGTGTATGTAAAGGAGAACTTTAACCTTGCTAGTGGTTTGTGCCCTCTTTTATTTTACTGTTTTCTTGGTTAGAAACCCACTGTTAACATTAAAAAGGTGCTTTAAAATAAAATGTCTATAAGATTGTGCAGTAAGAATTTTTATTTCTCCTTTTGACTATTTTGGGTCCCCAGTTTATCCTATAAGTGAAAATAAAGGTGCAAAACATGTTGAAATTTTAAAATCTAATGTTAATATGGAAATGCATTTAGAGAAGCCCAGTAATGATTTTCATTGTTGGATTTTTGAAAAAACTCTCCACTTTAGCAAGGGTAAGCTCTTTCTACAAAAAAATGGGATCCCCCCTGCCATCAGTAAAAATGGGATCCCCCCCTGCACTATTTGTAAAGTCCTCTGACATGATTTTTCTGGGCTCTCCATTTCCTACGACTTTGTGTTTAGAAACTACAAGTTGACTTGACTAGAGGACCAAGACTGTGTCTTGGTTTCATATGTGAGGGTATGCGTGTGTGAATTTTTGGTTCTTCATTAGCGGATTTTGTGATCTAGAGTAAATCTTTGGGGGCTTTGGTTTTGCTCCATTAGATTTTCTTTTTTCCTGAGCACTGACTGACTGTTATGGACGCTGCACAAAGTATAGAAGACAGCACCCGCCAGGGGGCAAGGAATAAGGGCACTTACATGAATTTGAATTAATAATTATGGTAGAGAAATGTATTTTATAACGAAAGAGTCAAATTTGCTTTTTAAGAAAAATGCCAGAAGCTATTTAAATATTTTGAGGTTACATTATAGGTTTTTGTTTTTCTCAATTTAAGATAAAGAAATAGAGCGAGCCTTAAAAATAAAGTTTCCTAGAGTTTCTTCAAATATTTTTCAAGGTAGAGAAATGCAGGAGATGTCTGTAACCAGAATTGCTTCTGTCTTGAGCTTCTCAGAACTTGAGCTGCAGTAGCACTGGACTGAGTTTTTAAACGTTAGGAACCACGTTGTTAATTATAACATGGATTAATTGATTATTTAGATTGGATTTTTACACGTATATAATTATCAAGTTGTGTTTAGTATCTTCGATGTATGTACAGGTTTGATTAACAGCAAAACTGAGTTCTGAATTTCTTTTAAACTAAAGTCACAATATATTAGTT
Source organism: Ceratotherium simum simum (assembly GCF_057802395.1). Taxonomy (NCBI): domain Eukaryota; kingdom Metazoa; phylum Chordata; class Mammalia; order Perissodactyla; family Rhinocerotidae; genus Ceratotherium; species Ceratotherium simum. The sequence goes on from NC_141909.1 coordinate 54,292,403, forward strand.
TCGTAAAAACTTTCTGTGCTTGAAAATATTTATTCCTGTTATGGTAATAATCATTTTGAGGAAAGATTTTCCTCATATCCTTGTTTCCTTTGCATTTTTCTGGAGCTGTGCTGGATTCAGAGTTCCCTTATTTAGCCACTACCTAATGATGGACCAGTCATGAAGTATTAGCACACATAGTAATAATCATAATGGAACTCCACACTTGTATCAGTTCAGTGCAGGGGCGTAGAGAAAATTATTAAGTCTTGGCAGATGTGAAAAGAAGCGTGAGTTAAGCTTCCTTATATAGAGAGAAAATGTTTGAGTGTAGAGCAGTATCTTTTAATCAAGTACAGTCTAAACTTACTTTCTTTAAAGGCACTTTGTGATTTTCCCAAAGACATTCTAGATATGTTTGGTTGCTCAATGTTCAGAACAACTCTGTTTGTTGAGAACAACTCTGTCTTATTATATTACAAATCTACTTAACATATTTATATTATAACATTGTAATATTACCATTCTGTACATTTTGTCCCTTATGAAGTCTCATGTCTTATTCAGAACTGTTAAAGTCATGATGTGCATTGAGCTGAATTCTCTGTTCAATTTCAGAACCATCAAAGGATCTGTGGAAGGAAAGTGAAGGAGGCCTCTGATAGGGAGTATTTAGAACATTATTTCAGACTGAAATGTGGCAATTCTTTCCTATTCTTCTTCTCCCAAGCCAAGTTTAAATTACATTTATATTTTGAGTATTTTTAATGTTGATTTTGAAAATATTTCCTGATTTATACAAAAGGAATGATTCATTTATAAATCACAGAAGAAAATTACAATACCTATTGGATGGTTTGATACAATTTAATGGAATAATAAAACGTTTGAGAGTATTCAGTCACATGAATATAGGGGATAACATGTTTATACTTTGAAAAATGTTCCACTTACCCTTTCAGATATTTGACGTGAATTCATTCAATTCATAATACTTTCATTTTGTTTAAGTAAGGCTTTTATGTTGCCATTAGGAGAATTTACTTACTTATTAAATGCACCATGTGTAAGATGAAAGATAGCTTACCCACGTGACTTTATCAATACACGTTCCCCAAATGCAGAGTTTAACCTTGATTCATCATCAGAGTCCAAACTCAAGTGTCTTCTTAGTTAATTATTTAGCTAATGTTATTCTTCCACAATTAATATTATTGATTTCCCATCAATATATTGCTTTAAATTTTACGTTTTTCAAAGGAGACTTTCCACAGTTGTTTTAAAAAATAATGCATCCATACTCAGGGTGTAGAGAAAATACTTTCCATTTAAAACCCTGTCCACCTGTCACCAGCACAAGAGAATTTGAGCTTCAGTGGGAATTATAAAATTGTACTAAAGTGAAATGCATTTTTTCTCATTTTTAGCAGAAGACCCTGCACACATTTACTCACTTACTGTATTCCTGCTCTAAAGATGCAGATACGGTGTTAGTCACTCTTGTCACTTTATTTATTTATTTTTTTTACCATCCATGTACATTCCTTCACGTAGGTAGAACTGTAGTTTTAGAAGTTCATTGTTTTGTTTTTGTTGTAATGTTTGAATACTGTTTAATGTCGGGTTTTAATATTGCTGGATTTGCTACCTTCGGTTACTTGTGCAGTGTTAAAAGTAATTCACGTTTTTGTTTAAGATACCAGATATATAGCAAAAGCAGCTTTGCATAACTGTAGCTGTTCATTTGACTGTGCTGAATCACTACGTTAAGATCGTGTATAACAGTAACTTTTTTTTGCTTTTCAGTAATTTAATATGTTCATTTACCAAAATATGAGCTTCATGATGCACTAAAATTTTGTTTTAGCAGTGGCTCAAAATAAATATTTCAGAAATTACTTTTGTAATAATTTGCAATTAATTGTTCTTTTATCTTTTATCAATTGTTGAAGTCTGTGATCTTTCCTCTCCCAACTAAGAATTCTCCAATAAACTTATGAGATGCCCGGCCTTGGTTTTCATTCTATAATACCTTGTTAACTACTCTGTACTGAACTAAAGCAAAGGCACATAAGTGGAACTGCTACGATAGAAGACACATCCGAATGATCTCAGTGCTTCTCACATGGTTTTCGAGAATAAGAGAAGTTAATATTTTTAATTGGACACTGGATTCTAACTACTTATTTGGGTGCCTCTGAGTGCTGACATAAGTGACTCGAAAGGCTGTTTACCCAATCTGTTTTGGATTTTAATGCAAAGCCGAATATTATGGTTGCCTTGAACATGAGCGTGTTATGAAATTCCTCTGGCCTGAGTTGAGCCCTCCTCCATAGGATACAGAGGTCACACCTCCGTCAGGCCATGGAGCATCGGGCATTTAAAAGTTAGGTGCTGGTTATTTATTACTAATGGCATTTGACTTTGTCTTAAGTATTTTAAGCCCAGAAATTAGGGAAGGATTTTCTAGCTTTTCAAGAATGTTTCAAAATGCTGGAAAATAATCATAGCGAACAATGGCTTGGGTGTGAGTGCATCCCAGTCACCAAGAAAACAATTCAAAATGCTGAGAAAAAGTAAGCAAGATTCCTCTGCCTGTAATTCCAAAAAGGAAAAAGGGCTCCAAGGGAATGAGAAGTTGTGACAAATGACATTTGAATGATTTTGCAAATTGGGATCATTTGTGATCTTTGTGTCTTAGCTGGGGGAGAGAGGAGGGTGAGGGACAGGGCTTGAAGAATTACCTCAGATTTGTAAAAGAGTGAACGACGGAGCGAAGTCACATATCCAAGGGTGAATATACTCTTGGTGCTCTTATGCAGAAAGGGTCAGAGTGACAGTAAAGGAGCTTTTGCAGCATCGTGTTTACAGCAGGGACAACAGTGTGCGAAGGTTACTCCTTGGGAGTGATCATTGCTCACTCCCAAGTGTTGAGTTTCTCCATCCTTTGTAGTTTTGTAATCGCCTCACTCTCATTTTACTCTTGTGCTCTAGGGCAAGGAGGGTAATATTTTAGATTGGAAAGAGATAAAAAGAAACATTTTCAAGAGAGGATTGAAGTCCCAAATTTGACTTTTTAGCTCCTCCCTCCCCCACCCCCCATCTCTTCTTCGAAACAGACACCTAAATAGATTTCTTAGCTTAGAGCAAGGGATTAAAACTGGACTCCTGGGTGCTGAATTCTGCCCACTGCTATGCTGTGGCCCAATGTGAGATCTTTTTAAAATAATTACCAACACTTAAAAATAAGGAGATTTTCACATTTAAATATGTTTTGTATTTCAGCTTTTCTTGAAAAATCGGAAGCTCTGGAACACTGATTGGACTCCTGTGTGGCAGCAGTTTGGCGGGAGCTGAATGATGATTGCCCCTTTAGTCTGGTCTTACGTTTCTTTCTGCCTCTGGCATGACCTGCTCCACTTCACCCATTTCTGTTGCCCCCTCTGACTCTATAGGTGTTTTGAAATGTAACCTCTGACTTAAAGCAGATGAGATGATTAATGTGCTCAGAAAAATCTGAATGATGTCCTCACAACTCTTTCTCTAGGGTTGCTCAAAGAGGGCAGGACGATTCTAGAAATTATAGACTTGGTGAGTTTATTGCTCCTCAGCAGAAAATAAGTCATAATGATTAAAAGCATAGTTTTTTAAGTGTGTAGAGAAGAAAGAAGGGGGAGCCAGCATAGGTTTACCAAGAGCAGATTCTGTCAGATTTATATTTCCTTTTTCGATAGAATATTCTACTGGCATGTTAGAATACCAGAGACATAGTATCTGTAGTTTAATGAGGCATTTTATATGGAGAAAAGGAATGAATAATTGCAGCTTCCTGACTTGTTGAGAATGTGTTCCCAAAGACTTGGAGTTAATAGATCCGTACCCACCTGGAAGGTCAGCACTATGATGTGCCATAGGCCATTTCATGTATAGCCTTTTTATACTGCCTTGGGTGAAGACTGTGTTCCAATATGCTGGTCGGGGTGTTGAAGAGTGTTACTGAGCATTCCAAGGTAACCATATCAAAGTATAATCAGAATTGAAATAAACTAGGGGAGCAGACAAGGGACCTTTGAGTCTGTCTTCTCCCTTTGTCCTTGTGACTGAACTGGGATTTGACATTTTCCTCCAAAGGTGGGAAGGTTCTGTGTTTACACACTGCCCTTTTACAACCATGGGCTTGAATATTTTCCTCCAAATACTATTATTTTTATGGCTTTCTTGATATAAGCTTAGGTATCTGTCTTGATACTTAAATTCTGTGAACGTAGGAATTGACGCTTAGAGATCTCATAAGGGCTTCAAATGCTGTGGACTTCTAAAGAGTTAAGAACAAGGCTGTCAGAAAAAGGAGATGCTGCCAGAATTACTGATATGTGAAATCAACCTCATCTCTTTTCTGTTTATAGCAGGATGTGGGTTGTTGGGCAGGAGGGCATGGATTCTGGGGAGATCGTAGTGTTACGATAGCTTTTCCAACCTGTAAGTGTATGTCTTTGAGTCAACTTTAGAAGCTTATGGCAATGTTGGGAGGTCACCTAAGTTGCTAAGTTTGGGCAAGCTAGTTGACCTCTTCGCTGCCCTTGAACCCTAAGAAGCCATGGCTTCCAGAAGGAAGGGTCCCTGGTTGAGTGGCAGAGTCTGCACTTGATACAGACCTGGTGAGATACAGTCAATATGTCAGATGACAGTCAGATCCCATGAGGCTTCAGTAGGCCCAGATGGCTAAGTGCTCTAATCAGGTGGAAGGCAAATATTGGTCCTGCGTAAGTACTGGGTAATGGGAGATGAGAAACCCTCAAGGCTTGTGTCAGGGTCCCAAGAGGCGGCAAAGAGAGAAAGCATGCCAGTGCCAGTGCCCTGTTGAGAGTGGAAACATGTTTGAATGGGGAAAAAAAGCACTACAATATTTATTAACACCCACCACTAGTCCTTGCCTTTATGGAGCTTATTGTTTAGTGACGAAGAGTCATTAAATGAGTAATTATATAAATAATTTTTTAACCACCGTTTTAAGAGTGGTGGGAGCCTAAGACAGAGGAACCTAACTTAGGGCTTCCCTGAAGATGTGATGCTGAGGCTTAAGCTAGATTTGAGCTCAATAGAATCAAACAGGCCTTCGGAAGGGGGTTGGGGGTGGTCAGGGGAGGGGCAGAGCTTTTCCAGTGGAGCAAACAAAGGCCCTGAGGCGAGAAGGCTCATGACTGATTTGAAGAACCAAAGACCAGCCTAGCTATAGCATGAAGAGTTATGACATCTTGAAAACACTTAGACATCTTAGATAGCTCTCACTCAGAGGCTTAAAGAAAGTGTAATTTTCTATAGTACAGTAGAATGCCGTTTTTTATACTGCGGGAATTGGTTTTAAGTCCAGCCATGGTAGGTGACAGTCTTGCTTGACCCTGTGCTTTTCAGACCATGCCTGGAGTATTGTGTCTAGTACCGGATACCGTCTTACAAAGGACAGAGGTAAAGTGAACCAAACACATCCATGACTGTCTAATGTGAAGGAGCTAAAAATGTATCAATTGAATTTTCCCTGAAAGACAAAGGGCTACTTGGCCTTGAGAAGGAAAGGTGGGGGAGTGACCTCAAGACCTCTAAATAGATGAAGGGTTTTCAGTGGAGACAGACTGAAACTTGGGACCCTAGAGGACCAGATAAGGACCAGTGGGTAGAAATTAGAGAGCGACAGATTTCAGCTTGCTCTCCAAAAATTGGAGCTGTGCAAAAGGAAGATAAACAGATACAGAGAACAGATTGGTGGTTACCAGAGGGGAAAGGAGTAGGGGGAGGTGGAAAGGGGCAAAGGGGGACATGTGTACAGTAACAGATGTCAACTAGACTTTTGGTAGTGAACACGACGATGTAGTCTATATAGAAGTCGAAATATTATACACCTGAAATTTATATGTTATAAACCAAAAAACCAAAAAAAAAAAACCTGATCATCTTAAAAACAGCCAGAGAGAACAGATGGATTACCTGTGAAACAATAGTTTGATTCACAGCAATCCACCCAACAGTTATGATAGAAGTCAAAAGATAGTAGGATATCTTCAAAGTACTAGGTTAAAAAAAGTCAAATTTAAAAATTCATATCCTTCTAAACTGTTTTTCAAGAGTGAACATAAAATTAGAGTAATTTCTAATAGACCAAAAGAGACAGTTAACTTATCTGTGCTGAGAAGGAAAATGACCAAAGCATATATTACTTTTAGAAGAAGGAAATGGAGCTCTAAGGAAATAGTGAAGGAGCAATGTTTAAAATGGTAAAGTAGAACATGAAAGAGAGAAGGAGCGACCACCCAAATGCAGAACATGTTCATGTGTTCCTGTTTACTATTTATGGCAAACACTTCATATCACTGAATCCAGATATCAACCTTGTCATTATTTTTCCTATTTTTCATATAGGAAAACTCAGGCTCCAAGAGGTTTGGTTTCTTACACAATGGGCATAGTGATAATGCCCAGATCTGTCAGGCTCTGAAGCCCAAGTTCTCATTACATTACACTGTGTCACCATATTTAAACACCGAAATACAAAAAGATGACAGTTAAAATCACCTGTTATAACACCTAGAGACGACAACTATTTACATGTTGGTGTATTTCCTTCCAGTTTTTTTTCCCATACATACATTTTATACAATCGGGATTTCCTTTATTTCATAAATATTTGTCAAAGACGTTTTTAAAAACGCCACACTCACCTTTAGGCTTTTCAAGTTTGGTAGTCAATGAATCTTGCCACTCTCTTGGCTGGAAATACCTTGGCCAGAGCTCTTTGGTCTGACTAATAAATAATTGTATTTTCTTTGCGTTTCTATTATGTGGTGTTGCTTTGAGCCAAAGTTGGTACAGCTGACAATCTTTACAATGTAAGTATTTTAAGTAGATGTTTTGAGAAGGAAAATATGTAAACGGTCTCTGGTGGCTTCCAGAAGCCAGGCAAGAGTATTTATCTTAGATTGACTATTTGATTTTCCTCTTTCCCTGTCTTCAATCTTATTCTGCCTGTCAGAGCTGACAGCAATAGAGGCTATTTCGTGCATGGTTTCCGTGTCCCTCAGAACATGACGAGAAAAAGGCTACAGAAAGAACAAAGGTCCTTTCCAAGATCTAGGCCCCTTTTTTCTAATTGTCTGGTGGCTTTCCCTTTGCCCTCCCATCATTTCTAATCCAGTCTATCTAAAATTGAGCTCGTCTTGCCCCAGCAAACACGCACCTCCTCCTGTGCACTCTACCATACCTTGATCTAGCCATTCAGGTCAAACACCTTTGGGTAATCTCTTAGTCACCTTCGACCTCTTCTCCACCCTGACTCTTCTCTCCAAGAGGAAGGAGTAATGGTAGATGCCAGGGAAAACAAATAGTCCTCCACGCAAGGGAACGGGGAAAGAAAGTGAAACGTTAGAAGATGTCTAGGAAAGTTTGTAATGTGATGTGATGTAACCCCACACTCCATAGCCAACGGAGACATTCAGTACAGATTTTCCTTGCTCCTCAATGATTTTGAATCAGATATGTGTAGTTATAATCGTTACTATTATTATTTATTTGACACTATATACTGAGTCTGGCAAAAGGAAGATGACTCTGTAATATCAGATGGTAGTAGTCACCAAGAGATGAGCCACATTTCATGATTAAATAGTCTATAAATTAAGTTAAAGAAAAGCACAATAAATCAGCTTATTTATTGACTTCCATTTTGGCTGGTATGGCAGATGACTAACCCTTCCTCTGAAAACAAACATTCTGGATAAAATATTAAAAATTTTCCTAAATGCACTGATAGGCTGGCATGAAGGTAAGGGATATATGGGCCAAAAACCTAGTGAAGATAGAAAGGTAGAGCTGTAAGCAGGCACTAAAGTCAACTTTGGCTTTGAAAGCATTTGCTGAACCCAGGGAAGTTGAGTGTGTTTGTGTATATATACATTGCATTTGTTTATATATCTATATTGCATTATATATATCTATATCTATCTATATATCTTTCTATCTATTGAGAAAGATTTATTTTAAAGAATTGGCTCACATGGTTGTAAAGGCTGGCAAGTCCAAAATCTACAGGGCAGGCAGCAGGCTGGAGACCCTGGGAAGAGCTGATGTTGCAGCTTGAGTCCAAAAGCAGTCTGCTGGAAGAATTCCCTCTTTCTTGGGGAACGTCCGTTTATTTTCTCTTAAGGCCTTCAACTGATTGGATGAGGCCCACCCACATTATGGAGGGTAATCTGCTTTACTCAAAGTCTACTGATTTAAATGTTAATCTCATCTAAAAAATACCTTCATAGCAACATCCAGATGTGTTTGAGGAAATATCTGGTACTGTGGCCTAGCCAAGTTGACACATAAAATTAACCATCTCACTGAGCTTTTGGGTCTGGCCAAAGTGAAGACCCCAAAGAACTATGCCCACAGTATAAAAGTGAAGTTGAGAGGGGAGAAAAAAACCAACCCTCTCACCCTGAAGATTGGAAGAGAAGTTTCCTGTCCAAAACTTTGGCAGTGGATCAAGGGGGAAAAAATCTTCCCTGAGAATTGATACTCTCATGAGAGCTTATGCAGTCTAAATTCACCCTACCTGGCTGGGCTACAAAACCTTAAGCTGAGAATTTAGTTTAACATTTATCTGTTAATGCTTCTAAGCACCTGTCAGAGACAAACAAATCCTCTTGAAGAGCCCATGTTCATCCTGGGCTTCAATTATTCCCAAAGATAAAGTTCCAAGAAAAATGAGAAGCTTAGATTTAAAAAAAATATTACAAAGTCATGAACATGAACCAGCAGGAATGAGAGAGTGTAGAACAGCTCAAAGACTTCATATGTTAGTATTGTCAGACACAGATGATAAAGGGAAGCTTAAATATGAACAGAGAGCTCTTCACATCCACTAGGATGGCTAAAATAAAAAAGATGGGTAAAAACAAGTGTTAGCAAGGATGTGAAGAAATTGGGACCCTCATACATTGCTGGTGAGAATTTAAAATGATGCACTCACTGAAAACAGTTTGACAGTTCTTCAAAAAGTAAAACATAGAGTTACCATATGATCCAACAATTCCACTCCTAGGGATATACTCAAGAGAAACGAAAACCTATGTCTCCAGAAAAACTTGTACATGAATGTTCATAGCATTATTCATAATAGTCTCAAAGTGGAAACAACCCAAATGTCAACACTGATGAACAGATAAACAAAATGTGGTTCATCCATACAATGGAATATTATTCAGCCATTAAAAGGAATGAAGTAGGGCCAGCCCCATAGCTTAGCGGTTAAGTGCGCGCGCTCTGCTGCAGGCGGCCCGGGGTTCAGATCTGGGCGCGCACCGACGCACCGCTTCTCCCACCATGCTGAGGCCGCATCCCACATACAGCAGCTAGAAGGATGTGCAACTATGACATACAACTATCTACTGGGGCTTTGGGGGGGGGGAGGAAAAGGAGGAGGATTGGCAATGGATGTTAGCTCAGAGCCGGTCTTCCTCAGCAAAAAGAGGAGGATTAGCATGGATGTTAGCTCAGGGCTGATCTTCCTCAAAAAAAAAAAAAAAAAAGGAAGTAGTGATACATGCTACAACATGGATGAACCTTGAAAATATTATGCTAAATGTAAGAAGGCAGACACAAGAGGACACATATTGTATGATGCAATTTGTATATAATGTTCACAATAAGCAAATCTATAGTGACAGAAAGTAGGTTAGTGATTTCCAGGGGCTGGGGGAAGAGGAGAATGGTGACTGTTAATGGATACGGGGTTTCCTTTGGGGAGATGAAAATGATCTGGAATTATATAGGGGTAATGGTTGTACAACTCTCTGAATATACTAAAAGCCACTGAATTGTACATTTTAAAAGGGTGAATTTTGTGCTATGGAAATTATATCTCAATAAATCTTATAAAAATAGGAGCAGAGAACAAGAAAATATTTTTTACAAACAAATAGAAACTTCTAAAAATGAAAACAAAAATAATTGAAATGAAAAACTCAGTGATTGAGTTTAATAGCAGATTAGACATAGCTGGGAGAGAATTATTGAATTGGAAAAAATTATCCAGAACACAGTGTAGAAAGACAAAGATGGGATATATGAGAGAAAAATTAAGTGACATAATGGGAAAGGAGAACTAATATCTAGTAATTACAGAAGGAGAAGAGGGAGTGAGTGGGCAGAATTAATATTTGAAAATATAGTTGCTGGAAGTATTCCAGAAATGGTGGAAGAACCATCCACAGATTCAAGAAACCCAACAACTCTCAAGCAAAAACAGAATACACGTTAAATTTTCTGGGAAAAGCTGTACATCTATTTGTCTACTTTTCTGGACTATTCAATAAGCAAACTAAAATGAATTTCTAGAGTGATCAGTAAGAGAATATAAGTAAATTGAATAAATTCAAAACTAGTACAGAAGAAAAATTAGAAGTCAAGAAAGGATAGAAAAAGAAACAGAACTGGGGCAAAAAATGGAAAGCACAAGATAAGATTATAGATATCAATCCTGCTCCTCTCATCCCTCACAGGGGTTCCTGAGAGTACCCCCCATAAACTTCGTGCACAGGAAATCGGAGTCTGTTTCCAGGACAGCCTGGTCTGTGAAACTGGTACAACCACTGTGGAAAACAATTGAGTACTACCTAGTTAGGTTGGACTTGTGTGTGCCCTTTGACACAACAATGTTACTATTAGATATAAACTCTAGAGACAGTCTTGCTTATGTATACCAGGGGGTATATATGATGTTTATCAACAGTAGACTGGATAAATAAATTGTGACATTTCACCCAACGGAATGTTATATAACAGTGAAAAAAGACGGTAGCTACATGCATCCACATGGATGCACTGCAAAAACATAATAGCAAAAGAAGCAAAGCACAGGAGAATACAAAAAGTGAGTCCATTCAGATAAAGTTCCAAAACAGGCAAAACTATATACCACATTGCTGTATATACTTATACACATATATGTATATATACATACATATCTTTATAGTCATGTACACGTAGGGGCATATACATAGGGGCAATGCTATAAAAAGTATAAGAAAGTAATTAATACAAAATTCAGGATAGTGAATTACCTGTGGAGATCGGGGAAGGGAAGAGGATGCAATAGAGGCTCTAAGGCACCACTAATGTTCTATTTATGAGTGGTGTGTTTCTGGATGTTCAGTTTATTATTTTTCTTCAAATTATACACATTCTTTATATAATATTTTTAATGTATGCTATATTTCACAATGAAAACCTTCATTTAAAACAGATTACTCAACAAAATGTGTTCAAAGGAGGTGTGGGGTGTATTAATTAGATGTTTTCTGAAATGTTTGCAAAAACAGCTTTTAAGAAAAATTATGTTTAAGCACAACTGAAGATTAAGAAAAAAACCAGTCAGAAAACTTTTCTGTTTCCTGAATTGTCCCCTGGAAAAGGTACACATTACCTGGGTTTTCTGTTTGTCAGTCTCTTAAAGTTGGGCGGTCGGGGGTGAGGGAGGAGACTGCTGTCCACGGCGGAAAGGGAGGCTGCTGCCGGGCCTGCCTTGTGTCTCTGTCTGTCCTGAATCTCCTGGTCTGTATTTCTCTTTCTGGATGCCCACCCAAATTCCTGACAGAAGCTCGGTTATCCACTCTCACCCTGATGTTGTAACAAGAAGTGCCTGTTGCCCACAAAGGGACTGGGTCAGAGGAAGAGGATGGAGGGAGGCGGGGCAGAGGAGGGAAGGAGATGGAGGAGGAGGAGGCTTTAAGCTAGAGCCCTTTGCAGGAGTCAATGCGAGGAGACGGAAGGACACCCCTTGGCCAGCGGATGTAGAAGAAAGGCAAAGCTGTAGCGTGGCCTGTGCGGTCCTCAGCCAGGAGCGGGGGAATGCTGATCTCCTGGGAAGCTGCCTTGTGATTCAGCGTGAAGAAACAGGACCTGAGATGCTTGAGCTCTGAGGCGGTCGTCTTGGCAGCTTGTTCTCGACAGTGGTACCCATGCACCCCGCAGCCCGGCTGGACTGGTCATAGAGCTGCAGGGCCGGACGCACTGCCCTTCCACAGGTAACTCCTGCAGCCTCCTCTGGGGGTTCACACTAGATAGTACTCCTAACCAACCCAGGGGCGTAGAGCGTTTTATTACAATGAGAGACAGTCTTGGGGAAGGGGCCACAGAAGCCCGGACCCCGGGTCCGGAAACATGGATGATCCGCTCTGCTCTCTCAAAGCTGCAGTGTTACTTTGAGCCTCAAGGTGGTACAGCAGCACAGTCTACGGCTTACAAAAAGCCTAAATTAAACTTTGCAAAATGCCTGACTGCTTGAACCATTTCTCAGTCTCTTGCGGGCATTCCTTGTTTCAAACAGGCTGGCGCCTAATCTAGCCTGACTTTTTAGGTCTTTTCTCACTGGTCTATCCACTTCTGCCCCCAGACAGCATCTGGATCATTTTCTCAATTCTTTGGTCCCTTCTTCTGCTCAGGTTCACCCCTCAGTTTCAGGTCAGAGCTGCTGCCCTGTGGTCACAGGACCTGTCCTCACAGGTACCACCGGGTCAGTACTAGGCACACAGGAGAGATAAGTCCAAGGGTCTCCTCAGACAGTCACATCCTGCTCGGATGAGCAGACTGCAGACTGTCACCACCAGCATTCCTCATGTGTTCAAGCCACCTCCTTCCTCATTTTACCTATTCCCACCTGCCTCATACATCCTCAGTCACTCCTCAGTAGCCTTTTTGAAATTTTCTATTTGTATTTCATCATGCCCGTTCCACTTATAATTAGCTTTAATTCTAAGTGTACTCCAAATTTAACTCCAAATTCATTCTCTGCTCAAAATGTCACCAATATAGTCCTCTCTGACTATGTGTGTGAATAGCAACTACCTTTCAGCACTCTTCATCCCTTGACATTGCTTTATTTTCCTTCTTAGCCCCCGTTCCACCTGAGGTAGGTATACACTTCTTATCTCTTCATCCCCTAGAGCGTAAGCTCCCTGAGAGCTGGAACTTCACTCATTTTGTTCTCTGTTGTGTCCTCAGCACTACAATAGTGTCTGGCATGTAATAGGCACTTGGGGAATGTTTGTTGAATGAATGGATGGACGGGTGGATGGACAGATGGAGGGATGGATAGATGGATAGAGAGTTTCACCCCTCCCCGACAGGCCATTGGAAAAAGCAGTGCACTGGGAGTTTGGAGTCTGGGGTTCTGGCTCTAGTTGAGCCATTAGTCACTTGTAAACTTTGAGCAAGTCACTTGATCTCCCAGTGTGGCCTGTTTCCTAATCTGTACAATGAGTGGGCTGGACTTCATGATCTGAAGTCCCTTCCTGCCCTGACAGTTTTTGGTTTTATATTTCCAAAAGGGGCCAAGACCTTAAGCCAGGTGACAGACAGCATGCATTCTTGGCAGGAAACTGTTGCAAGTAATAACCTAGCATCGTAAGATGCATTTATGTATGTGGATAAACAAATGCCTAATTGCTTCATAATCTTTAAGTCTTTAAAAAATCATTTTCCTAAGAAAATCTTGTATGTATTAGTCTTTGCTTATATTTCCGTTTTGACCTCTGGCTCCATGTATTAATAATTCTGATTTTTCTGACAAATAAAGGTTTTTTTAAAAAAACTTCTTATTCTTCGTTTGGAATTTTCCTTGATTATTTCTTCTCATTAGTAATTTATGACTATACAAAGAATTGAGAATGTTCTATAGCAGACACACCTACAGATTCCTCATTTTGGAAAATCAGTAACATTATTTTGGGAAATACGTCAGGCTTTTAGTGTGCTTCCAACATGGTCAATAGGTTTCGAAATAGAATAATAATAAAAAAACTCTTACCTTTGAAAAAGAACTAGCACATTATGCCATGATTTTCCTCTAGCTGTTTGGTTGTGGTTGTTTTGTAGGATTGGTACATGTCTAGTGTCTAGAAAACCTTAAAATAGTTTTTAAATGAATGGTCAGTGGCATGTGAGAGAAAAAACTCACGTCCTGAGATAGAGGTGGAACCACAAGAAAGCGGTTCTGTCTTTCTTATCCAAGGGAGAACATCTAAACGAGCTCGAGGGCAAAAGGCAATGCCTTTCCTGTCTAACCTGATGGATTCTCCAAGTCCCCAATTTTAATGTTTATTCTTCGCTCTTTATTATGAAAAAAAAAAATTGACACCTGTGGTAGACAGAATAACCTCCCTAATATGTCCAGGTCCTGATCCCCAGAACCTGTGAATATGTTACCTTACATGGCAAAGGGACTTTGCAGATGTGATAAAATTAAGGACCTTGAGATGGGGAGATTATCTTGGATTATTCGGGTGGTCCCAATCTAAGATTTTATTTATTTATTTTTTCCCCCCAAAGCCCCAGTAGATAGTTGTGTGTCACAGCTGCACATCCTTCTAGTTGCTGTATGTGGGACGCGGCCTCAGCATGGCCGGAGAAGCAGCGCGTCGGTGCGAGCCCGGGATCCGAACCCGGGCCGCCAGCAGTGGAGCGCGCTCACTTAACCACCAAGCCACGGGGCCGGCCCCGGGTGGTCCCAATCTAATCTTCTTAAACTGGGAGAATCTTTCCCAGCTGTAGTCAGAGGGAAGGTATGATTTGAGACGAAGAATTGAGAGTTGCAACATTGCTGGCTTTGAAGATGGAGGAAGGGACCAAGAGCCAACGAGCACAGGCAGCTTCTAGAAGCTGGAAAAGGCAAGGAAATGGATTCTCCCTTAGAGCCTCCTAAGAAATTCCCAAAAGAAATTCAGCCCTATGATACTTAGATTTTTAACCCAGTGAGACTCATGTCAGACTTCTGATCTACAGAACTGTAAGATAATAAATTTGTGTGGTGTTAAGCCACTAAATTTGTGGTAATTTGTTACAGCAGCAATAGAAAACTAATACATTACCTTCTTGTTTGAACAAATGCTTTGAGCTCCCCAGAGTAAATGAGGAGAAGCCGGGCTGGGAGTCTAGAGCTGTGCCATCCAGTACGATAGCCACTAGCCACATGTAGCCACTGAGCACTTGAAATGAGACTAGTTCAAGTTCAGATGTGCTCTAAGTGAGGAATACACATAGATTTCAAAGATTTAGTATGAAAAGAATCTTATTAATCATTTATCCTTACTGATTACATGTTGAAATGATACTCTTGGATTTTGATTTAAATGAAATATATTATTAAAATTTATTTCATATTTTTTTTTAACTTTTAAAACATGAAAACTACACACATGGCTTGCATTTGTGGCCCACATTGTATTTCTTTTGGCCAGTGCTGCTGGAGAGCATCACTGAGGGATAAGAGGTGGTCGTTGCAATGGCAGACAGTTCTCCAACCAATGGTGAGCTGTGAT
This sequence comes from Ceratotherium simum simum, assembly GCF_057802395.1. Taxonomy (NCBI): domain Eukaryota; kingdom Metazoa; phylum Chordata; class Mammalia; order Perissodactyla; family Rhinocerotidae; genus Ceratotherium; species Ceratotherium simum. Next base: position 54,307,735 of record NC_141909.1, read on the forward strand.
GAGAATATTCAGGGAGAGGTTTCCAACAGGGAAGGACAGGCTTTCTTGCATCTTCCTGTACTGGACTGTAAGAGAAGGTGTTGCGTGGGTCTTTCTATCCTTAGCACCTAGCAGAGGAGCTGGCATATGTTCAGCATCTGTTTGCGAGTGTGCATTTGATGTTGCTGACCTTGGAAGGTGCTTTGACAAGGCACAACGAGGTGGTAAATTTGTCTTGCACAATGGTCCTGAAGGCACTAGAAACTGCGGTGTAACAGAAAACAGGACGCAACAACTAGGTCTCTTCCCTTTTGACCAGTATTTGTCACCCTACCTTACCTCTCCTGGACAGGGTCAGTTAGCATTTCCAGGAAAGAAAGATGTCAAAAGACTTAGACATCAAAAGGCAGCCTCAGATATCTGAGCCCAAATACCGAGAAGCATTCCATGTAGTGATTTCTGTTTGGCCTATTTTATCTCTGTGGCAATTTCTCAGTAAATGCAGAGAAAAATGGCTTGAGCTTAGAATCAGGAGACAAACACTTCATTTGAAATTTTTCTTCTCCTCTGATTTGCTCTATGATCAGGTTAGCTTCCTGTAGTTCCCTTCATCACGCCTGTGTAAGGAGGCAAATGTTTATATTTATCAGTACCGAGCACTGTGAGGATTAATTAGTGACTCTAATTAGAAGTATTTTTTTAAATATCAGGAACAATTTGCCTCAGGAACAAATTATCCTGGCACAGGATTTGGGGTTCTGATCAGTTGCTTCCCTACAGCCCTGCCTTTGACATTTGCGAAATCTATTGTGGTTCAATAGCTATTATAGGTCCAAAATGCCATATTTGAAAGTGTCCGCCCTGGTTATATGCAGCTAAATGTTGCTGTTTTTTTTCCCCTGTATGATGTCATTTGCTTAACTCAAATGAACTTTGTGCCATTAAAAATGGGGAAATACAATTGATTTCAATGCCATTTGAGTCTGTTTTGAGGTATTGCGGACGGAAATATCCTGGTTACTTGGTTGGGATGATTCATGTAGTAGAGGAGTCTGGGGAATAAACTTTATCTTGTCCTTGTCTTTATTTTTGTTTTCTATATGGAAACTAATCATTTGAGGTTGGCAATGTGGATTTGGGCTAAATTTCTTCAATAAATTTTTTTCCGTGGTTCTCTACTTCAGACCAAAAATCTCCAGCTCCAGGCTGTTTTCCAAAAGCAAACCTACTCATGGGCCTTCTGAAAGACTGCTAGCCTGTCAGATATTACAGTCAGTGCTCTCCTGGGGTTAGTTGGGCTCAGAATTCATTGCATTTTAGTCAAGACAGAGAGTGTTACAATTTATTCTCAGGAGCGAGAAAGTGAATTAGTCATGACAGTGCTGTCAGAGGAGACTGTTGCCTGGTACAAGGGCTGAACTCATTAGTCTGACCCTATTGCTGAGGGCTGGCATGGGTGACCAGTGCAGAAATGCTGATGGCCGGGTAATTGAAGACAGCATGTGTTCATATTCATAGCCCCTATTCTCAGTGATGTCTTTAGCAGACAGTATGGCTGGTTTGGTTAAATACACACACATAACACACACAGAGTTGTGTTTTTCCTGATGCTTAAAGAAAGTCTGTAAGTTAAGACAAATGATATGGCCTGGGAGTAACTGACCATCCTGTCACCATGAAAATGTCATATCCACGGGAAATGAATAACATACCCACCAAAGAACAGGCTATATAAATGAAGAGATCAAGGCATTAACTACCCACAGAGAAAATAATAGGGACACGATCCAACTGCTCCATAATAGTCTATAGCAAACTATTCTAATGATATGGGTAAGATTTGTAATAACCGTATATGTTTATCCTCTTCAACTAAACTATTTTAATAGTCCCAAGGCTCTTATTTAAAATTGAAGACCACTCATTTGTTAAAATTATGTTTCTTTTAACTTACCAAATATAGAGTAAAGATCTTAGGGTTTGGGAGAATACCGTTAGACCATGTACAACCAAGTGCAGTTGGATTAAGCTTTGAAGACGTGCTTGTTACATCCCCTCTCTTGCTCCCTTCCTGGTGAATGAATAGCTTTTGTTGATGTAGTGTTCAGTTCATTTAATGTTCACTGTGAGGGCTGCTGGCAAGCAATGTCTTTTATTCCCCTTTCATTTTCTTTATTTTGCTAGCTCTCAGAGCTGGAGGCCATAGGTCAGTCGGTTATCATCATCACTATTTAAAGGTTATCTTTGCGAATGTGATTGTACTTGAGGGTTGTCAAAACTGGAGGAAATATGGCCTTTGGTGAATGGCCATGGAATAATATGACAACATTTTCAGAGTGGCCCAGCCCTGGGAATGCTACTCATGGGCCAGGCAGGTATGCGGCAATCATTTTCATCCTCGGAGCCACTGGCACCCACGTGTGGAGGGAGGTAGACATTTCGTTGGCCATTTGTTTTTCTGCTTAAAGAAATATGTCTGGATTGCAGCCTTTTAAAAGACTGCACAGGCACCTGCAATGGAATCACTTGCTTAGCTTCCTCGACCAGCTGGTTGATGAGTCTCACACCAGACCTACTGAATCCCAATTTCTTTACGTAAACTTTTAATCTCAGAATAGTTGTAGAGTTACAGAAAAATTGCAAAGATAGTACAGACAGTTCCCATTTATGCTACACCCAGTTTTCTTTATTAATATCCTACATTAGTATGGTACATTTGTTATAGTTAATGAACCAATATTGATACATTATTATTAACTAAAGTCCATACTTAATTCACATTATGTCCTTTTTCTCTTACAGGATCCTATCCAGGATACCACATTACATTTAACTGTCATGTAAATGTCTCCTTAGGCTTTTCTTTGCTGTGACAGTTTCTCAGACTTTCCTTGTTTTTGATGACCTTTGAGAGTTTTGAGGAGTACTGGAGAGTATTGTAGAATGTCTCTTAATTGGAATTTACTTGATGTTTTTCTCATGGTTAGACCAGGGTTATGGGTTTTTGGTTGGGTTTAAGGCACAGAGGTAAACTGTCCTTCTTGTCACATCACATCAGAGGAACGTACTATCAACATGATGCACTGTTGATGTTAACCCTTGATCACCTGGCTGAGATGGTTTTGACAAGTTTCTCCACTATAAAGTTATTCTTTTTCTCTTACTTTTTATACTATACTCTTTGCAAAGAAGTCATTGTGGGTAGTCGACACTCAAGGAGTGGGGCGTTATAGTCCACTTCCTTGAGGGAGGGAGTAGCTACATAACTGTTTGGAGTTCTTCTGTATGGGAGATTAGTCTATTCTCCTACATTTATTTATCTATTTAATCATTTATTTATATCAGTATGGACTCATGGATATTGGGTTATAATGAAATACTATTTTGTTAATCAAATTACTCTACCTTTGTCCATTGGGAACTCTTTCAATTGGCTCCCGTATCCCTTTGATATATTCCCATAGTTGTGGGTTTTTGGGTGCACTTCTGGGACTTCCTGCTACTAAAAGATGCTCCAAGAATCCACATTTGTAACAGGCTCCAACATACTCCAAAAGGCAAGATTTATCATTTTCACCATTGAAACCAGAAATTTCCAAATGGCCTGCTTATTGGTGGATGCGGAACACAAAATAGTTAAAAAAAAAGCCTCGTAGAATAATTTGTATCTTCAAAACCTCTCTCAGCTTGTTTGTAACCTCTATAGCCAAGGCATGTACACAGAGGCAGTTATTCAAATCCAATCGAGAGACCAGGACTCATCTGAGGAGAATCATCAATGACACATTTTCCTGGGAGTTGCAGGGCTTCTGGGCCACACGCACGTTGCTGGGTGAGGGCAGCAGTTGTTCTGAGTGTGCCCACTGCCTATCAAAGAGGATCTTGAACCCCATCAGCTGCTTCCTTGGGACTTGCTAGTGACTTCCCTGAGAGGGAGGGTCAGAAAAGATCCATAGACAGCAAACCTGAAGGGTGGCTGTGGAGTGGGGCTAGGGTGTCATTCAGAGAGGAGCTGTGCGGGGCAAGGCCAGGGTTGTGGGTGAGCCTGTGTTACAGGAATGGGAATGAAGCAACTGTGCCTGCATAGGATATTAAGTGTGTGTCTGTGTCTGTGTGTCTACTCTGACTTGCACATGGGTAAACATTTCTTCCATCTTCCCTGATCACTGCCATCTACCTTTATAACTGGATCAGATTTGAGAGCCTGTTGCCACAGAATGAGCATGCTGTGTTGACACGTTGAATCCATGGAGGTGCATCTAATACCCATTTCAGATTCTTGTTGAACACTGTATGGTGGTGAAGCAAACGCAACCACAGCACACAGAATCCCCCCAGCACGAAGGTAACTGGCACCTGCTTTTCTTGGCTCTTCCTTGGTGTCCATATTTGCCTTGGCTCCTCTGCCATTGCTGAACATCTGTTTACTTCTCCAGAATGCATCTGCTAGTGTTTCTAATCGGTAATAACAACAAATTACACCTACTCCTTCACATTACGGCCTTTTTAAACTGCTGAATGTCTGGTCTCATGGGCAGGAATCGCTTGTCAGTTATTATTGTGTACACCCCATTTTATCCATTTCGATTATTCCTCCTCCTCTCTAGCCCAGGTCACTCTCCCTGCCTCCCCCTGACACACACATCCTGCTCCATTCTGCAGAGCACATATAAGAACTTCCTCCAGGTAATCTTCCTCTGGCAGGCTACATTGTCAGCAGCAGCTGGCCTCCAGGTATGATTCTTGGCACACTCTACAGAATTCTGGAAGCATTTGTGCTTTTTAGCACTTCAGTGGCTATTGATTATTTTTATTGGGTATTGGGGGTGTTGTGTTTTGTCTCACAAGGCTTTTTCCCATCTGTTGCTGGGCTTGAGTTTATGGCAGAGATTCATTTGAAATGGGATTGCTGTCTGTTTTTTCCATTTGAGGCAAGAGTGCATATGGGCTCTACTTTTAATTCTCTTGCTGCCACCTGGGAGGAATTTGTCATCTCATTCCTAAAGTAAAGAAGAAAAAGAACCACATCTGAAATCATCTAATGCCAATTTGTGCCAACAACACTGGGACAGCAACTCCAACAATTTGTGTGATTATCTATGTCTAGAAAAGATCTGTCAGTGGGAAGACATCCTTTGACTTTCCACTCAAAGTCTGTAATAATGATGATAAAAGTAATGTTAGCAACAGCAATAAAGTAACTTACATTTGTTGAATGCTATCTAGTTGATAAAAATCCTTTCACATAGTTCAGTTTTCACAATAACTTTATGAGGTAGATATACCACTTTCATTTTACAGCGGAGGAAACTGATGTTGAAGGGCTTTTTTCTCCTTCAAACTCATAAAACTCCTAAAGGTGTACAATGATTATTTGACTGGAGAAGCTAGGTAAATAAACCAAGCAACCAAATTACAAAAGGGCTAGTATCAAATGGATGGAGACACGAGTAAGGATGAAAGATCTTCACGTGTCTTTGTGGATTTGAACAAAGTGCTAGGGGTCTTGCCTCTAGGATGGTGACCCATCCTAGAGGTTCTTGCCCAGGAACTGCCTCCTTGCCTGTTTCTCCTGGGTCCTCTCTCCTGGCCTCAAGGCTGCTGTGCACTTCTCCTTGGCAGTTCCTCTCCAGGCCTACCCCCCACGGAGGAGGTACTTTCCTGTCTGTTCCCCAAGGATACTCCTCTGGGCTTCCAGCCACCCAGCACTGACCTTGAAGTCACCTCTTTTATTCCCTTCCTCCGGGAATTCTCAGTGGGATTCCGTGCTAACCCCTTACCCATTTCTTCTACCCAAACTGTCAGAGAGCATCTAGAATGCTACCCAACTATTAAGGCAGGTTCTAGTCTTCAGTGAAGCCTGACTTTTTACGTATTAAAATGCTGACACCTGGCTCTTGGGTCCTACCCTGCTATGGTTGCCAAGGCTCACCAGCTGGCTGGGTTCATCATCAAAAGGGTCCCTTCTTTCTCATGGCCAGTCAGGGGTACACCCAGAGGCAGAGGGTAGTGCAGGCATTTCTTTGGGAGTTCCTCTCCTTCAGACAATGGAAGCCCACCTTGCATGGGCTCCCGGAAGTCCCCTTTCGTCTTGGCTTTTTGCCAACTCTCCCTTTCTATCTCTCTCCTTCAGGTTCTGCTTCATCCAGCAGCGGTGATAGCTTCCCTTCTTGTTTAGGTGTGGACACGCTCTGTTAACTCTACATCCTTAATGTTCTTCAGAGCCAAGTACCCATAAGATAAAACAACAACAGGGCCGGCCCCGTGGCTTGGTGGTTAAGTGAGCGCGCTCCACTGCTGGCGACCCGGGTTCGGATCCCGGGCTCGCACCGACGCGCTGCTCCTCTGGCCATGCTGAGGCCGCGTCCCACATACAGCAACTAGAAGGATGTGCAGCTATGACACACAACTATCTACTGGGGCTTTGGGGGGAAAAAATAAATAAATAAAATCTTTAAAAAAAAAAAAAAAAAGATAAAACAACAACAAAAAACTCCTCTTGCCTATCCAAGTTGACAAGTATTATGCCAAGACCTTTCCACCCTGAGCACACACAACACACAAACCAGGGGTGAGATTGGGAGGGTTTGGGTGAACAGAAGTTCATCTTAACGCCATTAGTGATCTCCAGTAGCCTGGAGGATTCCCAGGTCTATCTAGTTTTGGAGCCAGCGTTATATAGGGACCCCTGAAGCAGGATACATGTGCCCATCACCTCTGTTTCTTTTAAAACAATCACTTCCTTTGGCAGCAAGTTCCTGCTTCTCATGTGAGGGACACCTCCATCTCCTGGGAGCGGAGCAAAGATGACTAACATCCCAGAGCCCGGTGGTGACTGCTCATACTTCCCACGTGTCTATCTGCCCCAGGTTTTCTTGATGACTCATGCCATTCCCTATATTCTGTTTCTTGCAAACCTTCCTTGAAGAGTTATTCAAATATTGTGCCAGACAGTGTGAGGGTGGTGGTGCAAATAATGGAAAGGTTTTGTTTTTGCTCTCCTGAGACCCATATCTCAAGGGAGAGGTAGCTGGTAGATAGACATTTTCATAATTTACATTTCCTTTGATTATTTGTTTGTTTGCATTTCTGTTGACTAGAGTGTTAAGAAAACTCCAGAGGAGGGAGAGTTGAGCTTTGATGTAGACTTTTCTTGTGAGAGACAGAATTTGGTCATGACCTTGAAGGATGTCTAGGACTGTGACTGGCAGGAATATACAGTTGAAAGAATGGTCAGGCACAGCAGAGCACAGGAGTGTGTGTTGGGGGTTGTCCTCACAGACCCTAAGTAGACCCATGTGACTACTCATATGGCTAGTGTGGTACTTGTGGGTGATGTGGGGAAAAGGAATGGGAAAGGACATTGGAGTGATGCTGTTGAGGGCTTCCATAGTAGAGGAGTGTCTTCCAGTTATCCCAGTGTTAACAGCATAAAAGTACTTCGTATATACGTTACAAATATCCGGTATAATTCTTTGCAGGGGGAAGGCAGCTGTCACTCACCACTATACTGTCACTTCCAGCGTTGAGCTTTTTAGAAGATGTGGAAAAAAAATTCACCAGTATCCTTGTACCTGTGTGGAATTTTTTTTTCCGTCAAAGTGAATGATTTATTTTATTTGTTTAAGTCTGTTTTGACTTTGTAAATGGCTTTATGCCTTTTATTTTTGTTTTGTGCTTGTAGCCTGCGTGTTTGGGGGCTTAAGAATGCAGGCTCAGGGGCAAATCTGCCTGGGGTTAATCTCAGCTCTGCTGCTTCCCAGGGGTGCAATGATGGGCCAATTACCTACTCCCCTATTTTTTGGTTTCTTTATCTATAGAATGGAGGTAATAATAGTATGCACATTTCAGGGTTATTGTGAGGATTAAATGAAATTATATATGTAAAAGCTCTTACTGCCTGACACAGAGTAAACGATATGTATTCGCTATCGTTATTATGCTTTTAAAAACTAAATGACTTATTCATATTGGTGTTGAAAGAATTGAGAGAGTAATATATACACACGGTGAAGCAACAACCACAACCACAACCCTCTATTAGTCCCAGAGGGTGAATAGTAAATGAACCCTCCCCACCCCCCGCCCCAGCCTCCCAACACCTCCCTGGCCTGAGGCATCACTGTTCCGTGTCTCGTGTACCCTTCCAGAATCCATTTGAGTTTCTAGAGCATATATGTGTGTGTGTGCCTCCATCTCTCTGAATCTGAAATATATGTGTGTGTATGTGTATGTGTGTGTGTGTGCATGTATACACACATGTGTACATGTATGTATCATTTTGCACCTTGTATTTTCACATTATAACATATTTTAGTGCTCATTCCCATATCGGCAATGTGGACCTATATAATTCTTTTAAATGATGACAACAAAGTATTTCACTTAAGATATATAAACCCAGTCCCTTATAAATGCAATATTAAGATTGCTTCCAGGGGCTGGCCCTATGGCATAGTGGTTAATTTCCACATGCTCCGCTTTGGCGGCCCAAGTTCACGTGTTCAGATCTTGGGCATAGACCTACACCACCTGTCAGCCACACTGTGGTGGCAACCCACATTTAAAGTAGAAGAAGATTGGCAACAGGTGTTAGCACAAGGCTAATCTTCCTCAGCAAAAAAAAAAAAAAAAAAAAGATTGCTTCCAGTCTTTGTGTAACAAATGACATTCCAATTATCATTTTCATACATTTTCATTTTGGTGGGTATTATCAAATTGTAAATTATGAAGTGAGTTCTGTATTTCCATAAACTCTTCAGAGCAATCTACATTTTTCACTCATGCTTTGTGAGGTGGATTTACTGTGGGGGATGTGATGTGAGGTGTATTCAGCTTCAAGGTGGTGTAGAGAAAACAGAGGTTACCTGTGTGAGAGGTACAAGGAGATTTTTTTAGTGAAGAAAATCTTTCTGACGGAATAGTATTACCCTTAAAATATTTCCTTTGAAAAAATTTTGTTATATTAAGCACAAAAACGGAATACACATTTTTATTTGTTGTTACTGCATCTATTGCTTTCTTAATGTACTTTAAAACAAATCCATGAGTTAAAAAAAAAGACGAGGAAGAAACGTCTGTGTACAAGTAGGTGAACATCCTAAAATGTTCCGTTAGTTTAAAAAATTTTCCATATTTTTTCAAGTTTTATGGGATGAGCATGTGTTGTTTCATAATGGAGAATAGGATATAAAAAGACGTACTTTTTAAAGTATCAAATTAAAAGGGGAAAAATTCTGCTGGAGGAAGACATACAGATAATTGTACAAAAAAGGGACAAACAGTGAAGAGGGACGCAGAAGAATTAAGAAAGCAGTTGGGTCTATAGCTGAAATCTGAGGAACTCCAGTCAACCCTGTGGACAAATTGTACTTCTGCTATCCCAATAAATATTAATATTTGGGGATCTTGAGTCGTTGAAAAATAAGGCTTAGCAAAGATATAATCGATTGGCTCAAGTAAGCTAGCGAGGAATTGTATAGTATGTGTTAAAACAATCTTCATCAAGATAATTTTTGAAGTGTTGTCATCTAAAGGAGAAATCAACTATTATCTGGAAAACACGCTTGTATAGACAACCTCACTACTTAACAATACTGGATAAATGAGGCCTGACTGTATTTAGTCTTCTTAAAAATATACTGTTACTTTTAAAAATGCTATCTGCAGACAGATCTGCTTGTTTATTACTTGGTTAACTATCTTTGATTATACTATTCCCTCCTTGTTCAAGTTGTTTAAGAAACTGTCACTATAAAATGTTGATGGTGTCCATGGCAAGACTCAGAAAAATGACCCACAGGTCTTATTGCTTTCCAAAGAATTCAAGGGACTTTCCAAATTAATTTATTTGAATTCCACTTGGAATTTGCAGTTCAGAAAAGGGGCCGATAGAAGCTAACGTTTTTACCATCTATAAAGATAGGGTTTACAAAGCAAATGACTTATGTTTAACTTTCAGGAAACAATCTTCTTAAGTACCATCAAGTTTTATTACGGGTGTCTGTTCACAAACAAACGGTGTGTGGTATATGATGTTACTGATCTACTTAATCTTTTTATTTAACTTCCAAGGGATTTACTTGACAGTAGTCTATTAGTCTACTTGAAATGATAGATTTTTTTATTTTTTGAAAAGTCAGATTTTCTTCCTAACCCTCTGTCATTTCTTAAATGGGTCTGGATTATTGAGGATAATACCCTATTTCAATACTCCATTTTGTGAATTTATTGTATTGAATATTCTTGAAATTATGGGTCTTGAATTTCAATCTTTTTTTCCATGTGGAGATTTTGTTGCAATGGAAACTTTGATCTCTACAAAGTGAGTAGCCATTTTCTCCTTATTCTCAATCTGTCCTTATCCCCAATGTTAAAGAAGGTTCTGCTAGGCCTCCCCCAGCACCCCCGCCCTCACCATTTTCCCCTATTTTTCTAATACCGGGTACATACCAGGTACATAAGCTACTCAGGAGAAGAAACCACTGTTTGTCTCTCACATACACGTGATGACATGTTTCTTACACACTTCCAGTGAATGCCCAGCAACGCCTCCAGGCTCTGGCCCTCATGCTTCAAGTGGCTCCTCCAGGGGTCTTGAAGCCTTTCAGATTAGGGCAGTCCATTCTTGCCTGAACTGACGGGCCAGCCCATCTGAGCACCTAGCAGAGCCCTCTAAGCTAGATGACTACATTCCTGACTTAGACAAAGCTGAGCTTGAAGAACTTTGGATTGGACATTGGAACCCTTGGATTTTTTCCCAAATCTTGACCTTGGGATGTTACCTCACCTCTCTTGTCTTCAATTCCACCATTTTTGATATAAGAAGGTGATAATTTTAAAAGGTCTTTTCTGGCTCTGAAATTCTATGATTCTCGTGGAAGAAAAAGAAAATCATAGCTTAAATCAGGATGCAGTTTTAAGCCTTGTTATCACTACCAAGACTTTCCAGATCTCTCTTTTCCCTCCCCCATGTTCCAGAGTTCATCATTCCTTCCACTGTGTTTCCACAGTGCTTTGGCCTTAAAGGCCCCCCACTGGAGAGTTTTATCATGTGATATTATAATTATCTATTGATAGTATCTGTCTCCTCTCTGGGACCATGACCCCCTAGAGGGCCCACTCATCTTTGTATCTCCAGCCCTACACTCAGAATCTATCACAGCAGGTACCCAGGAAGGACTGTTGAACAGCCATCCATCTCTGAGATCCTGAGAGTCTTTTTCATTCTCAGAGCACTAGACTGGCAGTCAAGAGACCCTGGTTCAGCAACTAACCATCTCTGAGCCCCTGGACACCTTGCTTAACCTGTAGTTTGCCAAAATCATTAGGTTGTGACAAAGATCAAATAATATGGTGCACAAGAAAATACCTTGGAGAATAAAGAGCTGTTAATATTATCATTGATCCCATGCTAAACCCATCACTACCATCATCACTTTACTGGTGAGGAAATCAAGACTCAGAGATGACTTGTTCAAAACACTACAGTTAGAAAGTGGATGGTCTGGGATTCAAAGCTCATGCTCTTTCCACTATACCGTACTGCCTCCTGCTGTGCAATGTATATTGTTAAAGTATGTTAAAGTATGTATATCAATATTTAGTGAATACATACTATGTGCACGGTGCTATGTGTATGTATGTTATTGGTTGTGGTGAGGGGTTGTAAAAATATGGTACTTAGATGCTGCATTCGTATCCAGTGGGTACTTTTTAGTCCTCATCCTATTTAATCTCTCACCACTGTTTGATTCTGTTGACTACTTCCTCCGTAAAACCCACTCTTCCCTTGTCTTTTGTCATACAGGCCTCTCTTTGTGGCTACTCCTTTTCAGTTTCTTTTGAAGAGTTTTCTTTTTCTACCTAGCCATTAAGTGTTGGTAGTTCTTAAGGCTTGGTCCTAGACCCTCTCCTCTTTTTATTCCTTCTTTCTTCCAATGCATTACCATCTAAGACAAGGGCTTCAGGGGCTACCTCTATACTGATGATTTCTAAATTCATATTTCTGAGCTCCAGGCCACTATTCCTACTAGATATCTCCAGAACATCACAAATTTAGGTACAAAACTAAACTCATGCTGTGCGCTCTCCTTCCAATGCCCTTTCCTGGTTTTCCTCTAGTTTTTCTGAATGCCATCATTGATATAAACCAGAAACCCAGGAGTCATCCTTTGAACTGCCTTCTCCTTCACTCTTCCTCTGGATTCATTACCAATTCCTATCAGTGTTTCCACTAATTAGTTCTCATGTCTGTCTCATTCTCTCCGTTTCCACTGCCATCACCACTGCTCACCGAGACGGCTGAATTAGCATCCTGACTTTGTCTTCCTCCATCCTCTCTGGCCCTCCTCCGCCACTCCCTTTTCCACACTACAGACAGAGTCTGTTTTTAAAAATGCAGAAATCATTCCTCTTCCTCATCCTTAATGGGCTTACGTTGCTCTTAGGAAAAAGAGCCAGATCTTTTTCGTAGCACAGGCTCTGAATAGTCTGGTCTTGCCCACTTGTCTGGCCTCATCTCTTCCACTCTTCCCCTCTCTCTACACTTCAGTCTCACTGGCCTTGTAGTTCTAAGGACTTGCCTTCTCCGTTCCATGGCTGGGTCTTAACTTAGGCTGTTTCCTCTCTTTGGAATCCTCATTCTACTCCCAATCCCCCTGAGGTAGCCAGAATAATGGCCCCCAAAGATATCCGGGTCCAAATCCCTGAAACCTGTGACTATTACCTTACATCGTATCAGGTATTTTGCAGATGTGGTTAAGGATTCTGAAATGGGGAGATTATCCTGGATTACCCTGGATGAGCCCTAAATATAATCACTAGAGGGAAGCAGAGGGATACTTGACACAGAGACAGAAGTAATGTGTTGATGGAAGCAGAGAGAGATTTGAAGGTGCTGTGATCTGGCTTTGAAGACAGAGGAAGGTGCCATGGACAAGGAATGCAGCACTAGAAGCTGGAAAAGGCAAAGGAACAGATTGTCTCTTTTAGAGCCTCCTGAGAGAGTGTGGCCCTGCCTACACCTTGGTTTCTGCCCAGTGAAACCCATTTTGGACTTCTGGCCTCCAGAACTGTAAGATAAGAAGTTTCTGTTATTTTAAGGCACTAAGTTTATGGTAATTTGTATAGCAGCAATGGTAAACTAATACAGTACTTTATTGTTTAAGCACAGTCTTTGAGCTCCCCAAAGTTAAAAGAAGAGAGGTGAGGTCAGGGGTCTAGAGCTGCACCATCCAATATGGTAGCCAGAGCTACAGGTGGCTACTGAGCACTTGAAACTTGCACTTGGGCTAGTGCAACTGAGGTGGGACTGTGAGAGATTTGGGTCATTTTCCAAAGAGCAATGCAAATCCATTGGGGATGGGGGAGAGGAATGCATTTGAATTTGATGGGGCTGCCAACTGAGGTTAACCCTCCCTTGCTCCAGCTACAGTAATGGGCACATGACTCAGGCTTGGACAATCATGGTACACTATCTCCAAGGCCATGGTAACTGGCCTGATGGTCTAGTACCCGAGCCAGAGCAATCAGGGGCCTCTCCAGGGATTTTACATGAACATGGAGATGGCAAGCTCTTTCTTTTCCCTAGAGTTGCTGGGCTGGGGTTATGCAAGACTGGAACTATCTGTGACCCAGTGCTCCCCTTCTCCCTCTGCCTGGGGGAAGTGCATCAATAGCAGGGTGAATACAGTTGACATGGAGAAAGAAGCAGGGCTGAGATTGGCGGGGGCGGGTACAAAGAGAGAGAGAATGACCTTATGACATTTTTGGAGTCCCTGGTGTCCCTAAAGCCACTTTTATCCCTGAGGTCGCAAGGATCACAAAGAGCTGGGGTTGTAGGAGGCCCCCTTTGCCACCGTGTGGAGTGAGTTTGTGAAGAATGAAGCCAACAGGGAGGAAGGCAGAGCTGAGAGATTGTGAAAAAGAGCCGGCATCTGAAGACAGCTTGTGAATTTCTGAGAGCCAATGTGCCTAATGCTAGCATGACCTCTTAGAAGTCCCAATCATGCAAGCAAATAAGTTCCCCTTTTTTCCCTAAATATTTTGATTTAGGATTCTTTCACTTGACCAATCGAGTTTTATTCATACAGCTAGCGAAGTTACTGTGCGTTATTTGAAATAAGATTTAAAAAATTTATATTTGCACTGTGGAGAGAAAAAGAAATTATTCAGAGATTCTTGAAAGAAGATTAGGCAATGTAAGCAATAACCTATTTACAATAGCCTTGTAAACAGCTGCAATAAATCCAGGCCCCAGTAAGTCAACTGCTTCCCTGCTAAGTTCCATTCTACCTCTCCTCCTCCCCCCACCATTACTGGGAGAGTTGTGATGCCAAAGATGGCACAGGATCTCTGATCTCAGTTCTTTTATTGCCCTTCATCTCTGTCCTGTTGGTCATGATTTGTAAAGTATTAAAATATAAGACCTACGAGGTAAGGAATTTTTGGTCTGTTTTGTTCCCTGTTGTATCTTCAGTGCCTAGAATAGTGACTGGCTCGTAATAAGTGCTCAAAGAATATTTTTGAATGAATGAATGGCAGCAACACTGACTTTGCACGTACTGCGTTAGGTACATTAAGCGATGCAAGGGAATTGAAGAAGTTAGGAATGTTTCCCTGCCCTCACAGAGGGTACAGATTAGTTTTTATTCTATTTTTTTCTTTTTTAATTTATTATAAGCCCATAGACTGAAAATCATTGAATTTTGTTGTCTTATAATTTGTAAAATATACTTCAAAAGAGCATCCATGTTCTTAGAGATTCTCACATTATCTGGTTCAGGTATTACCTTGGATGCTACAAATGCACATGGATCAAATGCTTAAGAATTACAGACTCTTTGGAAGCCCCAGGGTTATCCTATGAGATACAACCAACTTTTTGTGTTTAAGCCTAGGAAATAGACAATTGAAAAAGTAGGATGATTTAATTCCACATCTGGGGTAAAAACACGGCAGTGCATTCTGTGTTACTCATGGAGCAAATACAACCCATTCAAGCAAGGCATGGAAATTGTGAGTAAAATGACCATAACGGCTTTGTGATGGTGGTTTTCTGAATGCCACCA
The DNA here is from genome assembly GCF_057802395.1 of Ceratotherium simum simum. Classification (NCBI taxonomy): domain Eukaryota; kingdom Metazoa; phylum Chordata; class Mammalia; order Perissodactyla; family Rhinocerotidae; genus Ceratotherium; species Ceratotherium simum. The sequence continues at coordinate 54,322,785 of NC_141909.1, forward strand.
GTCAGTCCACAATGGGAGATCTGTCGGAGTCCCCTTCTCTCGGTAGCTGTGCTTATGAACTGGGCTTGAATTACAGCCAATGTACTGTCACTCCCTGACCTGACTGCCTTGTTTATGGTAATCCACATGTACTCTGGACCCTGGTCCAGCTGATGCCCTGAGAACTTGCGCAGATCAAAGGCAGCCTCCTTAGCATCAGCACGTCCCCTGCAGTGAACACCGCCTATGAGGTCAGGGCGGGGGTACAGCAGATGCTTGCTTCACCCTTGATGCAGTGCACAAAGTAAACAATCTATAAACCAGTCCACGTGGTCAGTCTCCCAGTGTCCTCTCAGCGAGGGCGTGTGCACAAGGGCTTAGCACCAAGAGTTGGGTCCTGTTTACTTCTGTCTAGTTAAAGAGTCATTATTAGCCAGAAAGGAACTATAACGTCAGTTTGGTCTTTGTGGATTTCCTGAGTCAGTGTTTATGAAGGAGACACGCTCTTAATGGTCTAAGATATCTGGTGAGCTATCTGGTGCAATTCGTTTCATACAATAGTCATTCTTCATTATCCATGCTCTGGTAATTTTACTGTGTTCTCTGTGATGCTGTGGAAATCAATACTATGGAGAAAGATGAAAGGAGGTGATGCTTTTCAAGTCTTTCTTTCCCTTCAAGCAACAGGGTGGGGTGCAAAAAAAGGCCTTGGCCAAAGTCAGCTTGGAGAATCCTTACTATTTTCAGGTTCTGCCTTGTAACAACAAAGCTGTAGGTTAGGTGTCCTCTGTCATCTGTCAGGACCCAGTGCCCGGAGTCAGGTGTGTTTCTGGGCCTGAGCACTTTCAGCTTCCTGAAAGACCTGCACAGGAGATTTGAGGTCCTGTTGGCTCCCATTCTCAGCTGTGAAGTGAAGATCCAAGGGCTGAGCCCCTGCCTACGTTCAAGGGGTGGGATAGTATCCGTGAGGCTCTTAGGCCTTTGAAGGCAGGTGCTGTAAGAATGTGAGATAAAAGTTTCCGGAGATGAAACGATGGTCAGGAGGCACTTTGAGGGCTGACAACGTCAGTGCAACTGATTTTCCTCTCTCTCTCTCCAAGCCCTCGGCATTTGGCTTGTTGTAACGTTAAGGACTTGAGTTGAGGGGAAAAAAGATACTGTGATCTCCTGTGACATCTCCTCCCTCATTCCCCCACCAGGGAGATGGGAGAGAAGAAAGGACAGGAAAAAGGAAGGTTGGAGGGGGAGGGAAGGGGAGGACTTCGATGCTGATTTCCTCTTGAGAGCTCAGAAGGAGAGAGGTGCTAAAACGGCCCATCGCATCTAGCTGTTTGCTGTTTCCAGGATGTGTCAGGCTCCCTCAAGCCTCTGTGCAGCTGTGGTTCTCTCTGTCTGGGCTGCCCTTATCTCCTTCATCACCTGGGGAACTGGGAAACTTTCACTGGTATTGGGGGCTGGTGGTTAGCCAGACATCCGCAGTCCTTGGTGAGCACCCTGCTCCAGCCCACCGCTTTATTCTCCACCATTGGTTGTGTCTCTGTCTCTCCCACTAGACTGAGCTCCTTTGAAGGACAGGAGCTAGGCTTTATAGATCTTTACACCACCTCCCCGATTCTGAATCCCAAGTGCCCAGCACAGATCCTGCCCAATAATGAAGATTGATAGTGCAAAGAAGAGCGCCCCCATGTCAAGTCCAGGGGAGTGCTGATACTCCACAATTTGAAGGTCCTTCTAGCATGGCCAGGCCACCAAGATAGAGTTGAAATATGACAATTTCAAAACTTGAATCTGGTTAATTTCATATATAGCCCACATCCTATTAATCTACATGTCTCTCTTCTATACGACACCTGTACTATAAATTTATAGGAAGAGATATAATCTCATTTATATTTATAAACTCTGTTGTGCTTCCCAATACCTTACCCCCCCCCCCCAGTGTGATACTCTGTACGTGGTAGGTGTTTCAAAAATGTTTATATAATCTTAGTTTCCTCAGCTCACGTGAGCCTGGGGGGCTGTGGTAGGCAGAATAATGGCTCCTAAATATGTCTATGTCCTTCTGGAACATATAAGTGTTACTTTTATGTGGCAAAAGGACTTTACAGGTGTGACTGAGTTTAGGATCTTGAGATGAGATTACCAGGGATTATCTGGGGGCCTGATGTAATCACAACAGTCCTTACAAGAGGGACACAGGAGGAGACAGTCAGAGGAGAAGGTGATATGACCATGGAAGCAAAGGTCAGAGTGATGCACTTTGAAGACAGAGGAAGGGGCCACAAGCCAAGGAACGCAGGTGGCCACCAGAAGCTGAAAAAGGCAAGAAAATGGACTCTCGCTTGGAACCTCCAGAAGGAACCATCCCTGCCCCTGACCTCGTTATCTTAGCCTAGTGAAACTGATTTTGGATTTCTGACCTCCAGAACTATAAGACAATGAATTTCTGTTGTTTTAAGCCGTGAAGTTTGTGGTAATTCGTTATAGTAGCAATAGGAAGCTACACAGTTTTCTGCCTGGTACCAGTGTTCCGGGTGACCTCGGGGCAGTGCCCTCGGGGCAGTGCCAAAGTCCTGCTGGACTGTGAAGTCAGGAAATAGGTGCAGACTGACTTGCTGACTTCCAGCCCTCTCTCTCCTTCCAGGTCCTGGGCCGAGGAGACTATGTCCTTCCAGCTTTGTGCATGCCTAAGAGTTAAATGTAAAATTCTGGCTGGAGTAGTTGCTTGGTGGGGAAGCAGCAAATGAGAGCAATGAGCAATGCTTCTATGGTGCCTGGGGCTCCCCACTTGGGGCTCATCTTCCCCCTTAAAATCATCCACAGTGACACAAACCAGGGCTATTGGCTCTTGCCCAAACACATTCTCGGAAAAAGAACCTAACACCCCCAGGGTAAATGAACTCCTAAGTCACAATAACTGCCTTAAAGACAATAAGTCAGACAGCATTAGCCTTCCCAAACTGTCGCTGACACATTGGCCTGTGATTAAATATACCTAGAGAGATAAGGGACACTATTAGTGCTAGGAAACAAGACCGAGAAGTAAAAAAGAACAGAATGGAAGCACGTATGAAAATTTAATAATTGAGATAAATAACACAGCAAAGGGATAAATACTTGGGAGAATACAGCTGAGACTAAGCTTGTGAGTTAGAATATCAGATTGCAGGACTCTCGTAGAAGGATGCGGAAAAGGGTCAAAAGATAGAAAATGTAAAAGAAAAGCCAAAGCCAAGGACACAGAAGATAGAAGCAGAAATGCCATTATTCATCTGATAGGAATCCCAGAAAGAGAAACATATAAAAAAAGAAAAGAAGAAATGTTTGAAGAAATCATGGAGATTAACTTTCTAGAATTTTAGATGAAAGAACAGATTAAAAGACCTGTATCCAAATACGAAGAACCCCACACAGAGACACATTATGAGAAAGACACAGAGTTTGACAAAGGAAATAGACTATTTATTAAAACATAAAGGAAGCTGCCATAAATGCCAAAGGATGAGTATTATATAGACGATGTTCTACAACTATAAAACATGGGCCCGTTTCACTGTTGAATGTAGATGCATAATCCTTAAATAAAACGTTAGCTAACTGAATCCAACAATGGTTTTATAAACACGTCATGATCGAGTGGGGTAGATCCATAAACACAAGAATGCCATTAGGTGGATCATAGCATAATGGACAGATCTTAAAGGCATAGAGCTGAGTAAAATAAGAAACAGAGTGTAACATACACAAAATACCTTTTACATAAAATAAAAGCACATTCACACAAAACACCAAGATATGTTTTGCAGCAAGGTATACAAACAAAAAGATGCACAGTGAACAAATCAAAATGGTTGTGTATGGGCAGGGGGAGAGAAACGAAAGTGGGGGTTGGGGATCAAAAGATGCACAAAAATTAAAAGGATAATCTGAGTGCAGCATAGAATAGTGAAACAGTTATTCCTTTCATCCCCTTCTAAGGTTAATTTCCAAAATGGCCACAGTACTCTGCAATTCTTCTTATTAAGAAGTGAGTCTATTTTCCCACCCTTTGTATTTCATCTTGTGACTTTCTTTGGTCAAATTTCTTTGGGGAAGTTCCCACCCTAGGTCTCAAGTTCTCAACCTAGGCCACACAGCTTCTGCTGTTACTGCTGGGATCTCTGAAACCACCATGTGAGTGCGCTGGGCAGCCTGTTGGGAGATTAAAAAACCATGTGGAGAGAGGCCCCAGTTTTCTCAACTGGCCTAGCAAGGCTGTCATAACCCAGCCAGCCTCAGTCAACTCACCAACTGTCAATGGATGCATAAACGAGCCCAGTCAAAATCAGCTGAACCCGTTTCAGACTGGAAAAATGACCCAGCTCAGTCCAGCCATAATTGTGCCCTGAAGAACCATGAGCTAAATAAATGGTTGTTTTAGTCAGCAAGTCTTGGAGCTGTTTGTTGCCCAGCAAAAGCTAACTGATACTACTTCCTATTCTTAGCCATTATCTTTGGTGTAAGAGTTACACCTTCTCACTTTCACTCCTTATGTACAATTTCTTTTCCTTGATCCGTCCATCCATCCATCCATCCATCCATCCATCCATTTATCATTTACTGAGTGATCATTCATTGTGTTAGAAGCTGGAGATACAGAGAGAAAAGAGAAGCTCCCAGCCCCCGAGGATTTAGATAAGGTGACAGAGAAATTATAATATGGTATAATGGGTACCCAGCAGGCACACCAAATCCAAACAAGGCGACACCTTAGCCAAGTTTTGAAGTGTGAGTGGGAGTTAGCTATGTAAAAAGTGATGTCTGTGTGTATGTGTGTATAAAGGAAGTGAGGTGGTGTGGTTTGGTGGAGGAACTGTGAGTAGTTAAGTAGGAAGCTGGAGATATCGATAAGGGCTTTTCTTCAGGGGACTGAAGTCATTGTCCCCAATGGGTCTCCTTCTTGTCATTCCCAAGAGGTTCATTGGCCCTCATGCAAATGAACCCATTTGGGTCCTGCCCCACTGGCCCTCAGACAGGGCTGCACACAGCTAAATTCATAGGAGCTCCAGCTCCTTGGCCATCCTAGTGTAACCTTGAGAACATTTGCTAGATAAAAAAATGCACATAGGGCCGGCCCCATGGCTTAGCGGTTAAATGCACGCGCTCCGCTACTGGCGGCGTGGGTTCGGATCCCAGGCGTGCACCGACGCACTGCTTCTCTGGCCACACTGAGGCTGCGTGCGTCCCACATACAGCAGCTAGAAGGATGTGCAACTATGACATACAACTATCTACTGGGGCTTTGGGGGAAAAAAAAGAGGAGGAGGATTGGCAATAGGTGTTAGCTCAGAGCTCGTCTTCCTCAGCAAAAAGAGGAGGATTAGCACGGATGTTAGCTCAGGGCTGATCTTCCTCACAAAATAAATAAATAAATTAAATAAATAAATAAATAAATAAACTGTTTAAAAATAAATAAATAAATAAAAATTAAAAAATGCACATAAATTGCTAGCACAGACTTGAAGATCTCTAAACTTCTGTGAATCCATGAAGGTATATTGCCTTATAATTACTGTAAACATTTCAAATGTGTGTCCCTTCTTCCTCAGTTAGATGGGAAGCTTTGTGGAGAGGCTGCAGGAGCACTGAGCTGCGGGTCTAGAACCAAATGTTCTAGTCCCAGCTCTGCTACTAACTTTAGTGGTAGCATGGAATAGCGAAACTCAGTTATTTCCTCCATGCCCTCTGTGGCAGGCTGAAAAATGGCCCTGCAAAAGACATCCTAATCCCTGGAACCTGTGAATGTTACCTTATATGGCAAAAAAAGGTCTTTGCAGACATGATTAATTAAGGATTTTGAAATGAAGATCCTGGATTATCTATGTGGGCCCTAAATATGATCACATGTCCTTATAAGAGGAAGGCAGAAGGAGATTTCATACAGAAGAGGAAGAGGCAATGTGACCATGAGGGCAGAGATCAGAGTGGTGTGGCCACAAGCCAAGGAATGCTGGCAGCCACCAGAACCTGGAAGAGACACTAGTGCCTCTGGAGACAGCATGGCTCTACTGACACTTTGATTTCGACCCAGTGAAACTGATTTTGGACTTTTGGCTTCCTAAAGTGTGAGAAAATAAATTTGTTTTAAGCCACCAAGTTTGTAGCCATTTGTTATAGTGGCAATAGGAAATTAATACATCTGCCTATGCCATTAGATTAAGATTTAAACTTTTTCCTTTTTTAATGTACAACTAATTTAGTTGGGTGGCTTTGAGTAGGTTGCTTAACCATTTGGCTTCTGTTTTCTCCGCTAGAAAATGAGAGTGTTTGGCCCCATGCTCCCTAAATTCCCCCAAATCTATGTCTTCAGCCCACTTACCTTATTGACCTCTATCTTAATTGGCAAATATATATCCTCACAGCAATAGAGAAACCGTTTGGACTTTCTGGCCCATTGGCTTATTTTATAGTCTACCAGCCCCGGATAGCTTTGGAAAAAAATAGGTTTGTGTGTAATTTAAACCTTGTAGACATTTTAGGTGTTTTTAGGGAATTTATCTCTTCTAAATACATAGTGATCATTTTTGTATTTGTTCCAATTAGTGTTGTTTCTTTTGGCAACACTGAGTTTTGGCCAATCCAACACCCATTCCTAACCTGTCTCCCTTGGGTGCCTCCATTCTATAGGTGGAGAACGCTAAATATTTGCTTTCCTAGCCATCCCTCCCTTCTTTGCTGTTGTTGCTAGGGACAACCACATGATCAGGTTCTGGCCAAAGGGATGTAAGTGGAAGTCAGGGGGCCTGGCAAAACTTGTACTTTCCTGATACAAGTACGAACATTGCTGGAACCACTCCTTCTCCTTCCTTCTGGTTTGAATATGGACACGATGCCTGAAGTTGCTACAGGGATTCATTAATCTGTTGTTCATTTAGTCAACAAAGATTTACTGAGCACCTACTAGTAACTATGACTAAAATAGTTTCCACTTTCATGGAGTTTTCGTTATGAGGTAGGGGAAGGGAAGACAGAAAATTAAAAAAAAAATGTATATCTATATATCTATATCTATATATCTATATCTATATCTATATATCTATATATATGTATATAATGGATTTGATGTTGCTAAGTTCTGGGAAGAAAATAGACCAGGGTAAGGGGGTAGAGAGTAATGGAAGGAGCCTGGGGGTGTGTGTGTGTGTGTGTGTGTGTGTGTGTGTGTGTGCATGTGCTACTTTAGGTGTGGTGGTTTTGGCAGGCCTTCTGATAAGAAGACATTTCCACCAAGATCTGGAGGAAGTAAAGAAGATGGCCATGTGCATATATTGGGAAGAGGGTTCCAAACAGAGGAAACAGTAAGTACAAAGACCTAAGGCAGGAGTGTGCCTGGTCTAGGACCACTAAGGAAGTCAGCTTGACGGTAGCAGAGAAATTGAGAAGGTGAGTGAGCGGAGGTGAGATCTGTGCTCCCCAACACTCCAGCTCGTGTTCCATTACAGCTCTCGCTCCCACACTGCACTCCAGTTAGGAGCATGGGATCAGTGTTACTTGAAGACTGAGTTCCATTCATCTGCAGATACTATGCTAGATGTGGGGCTATATTCAAGTTGCTCATTTAATAGAGGCAAATGGAGGATTGAAAAAAAGAGCCCCCAATCCCTCTACCCAAGGGTTTGTCCACCAGCAAGTCAGTCAAGTGTCTTTCCAGGTAAGGCCACAGTAGGCCCAGGATGAAAGAGCTGGGCTTTGGGACAAAGGCAGTCGTGCAGCTGGCCAGATATGCTCCCACTCCTAATGGCTTGAGATTATTTTCCAATGCTGAGTATTTTAGAAAACAGAGAGAACTCAAAATGTATCTTATAACCTGCCATCCACAGCAGCAGCTTCATGAACCAGCCTGTTGTTCCTGAATGAAAAATAAAATAAAATGAATGAGGCTGCTATGTCCCTCCTTCTGTCATAACTGATGGCATTGCTCTCCTTGCGGCTGCCTTGGGTTGCTTAGTATCGATGAGAATTGAAATCTGCTGTATTGGAGGAGGGCATTGAGTAGAATGTGTTCAGTCAGTAATCAGGAAAACATATACAGATCAGCGACTGAGCGTAGAAAAGCAGATGAGATAGCAAATATAAGACCACAGAAGGTTGACATTCTTTTAGTCATGAGAGTGAGATAAGCCAAGAAAACCATTTTTTTTTTATAATTTTTTATTTATTGCAGTAACATTGGTTTATAGCGTAAAAATTTCAGGTGTACATCATTATACTTCTATTTCTGCATAGATTACATCATGTTCACCACCAAAATCCAAGAAAACCTTTTTTAAAAGCCTGGTAAGTAGATTAAAAGTCTCGATAGGGGTCGGCCTGGTGGTGCAAGTGGTTAAGGGTGTGCGCTCCGCTGCGGCTGTCCGGGGTTCCCCGGTTTGGATCCCAGTGCATACCGACGCACTGCTTGGCAAGCCATGCTGTGGCGGCGTCCCATATAAAGTGAAGGAAGATGGGCACGGATGTTAGCCCAGGGCCAGTCTTCCTCAGCAAAAAATGAGGAGGATTGGCGGATGTTAGCACAGGGCTGATCTTCCTCGCAAAAAAAAAAAAAGTCTCGGTAAAAATTGAACTGCAAAAATGCTATTCCCAAGTGTCTTCAATTGTGATAATTTAGTTCATCACAATATTCTGATGTGCATTTTAAAACTGTGTTCAGTTTTATTCCTTCCAAGATTATTAAGCACATTGCCCTCTACACTGAGGCAAGCAATAAATAATACGTTGAACTGAATTAAACTGCATTGCAGTTTTATAGTCCAGCCCTATAAAAAATCAAAAAAGTCATTTCTCTCAGTGTCTTTTTCGCCCACATTGGTCTGTACAGATCAGGTGATTCATACAAATGAAATTAAACAGTTAGACTGGGGGGGAGGTGTACATTTTGATTTGTCCTGGTCTTTGGAATCTTCTGGGCCATCCCAACATGACCTCAAGATATGTTTTTTTCATCTCTCTGAGCCTCATATTTCTCTTCTGTAAAACAAGGATGATAAAATGCTCTTGCAGGAGTGTTGTAGATATATCTCTGAGTGTCTGAAAGCACCAGTAAAGCATGTAGCACATAGTAAACATTCCAAGTTTTTTGCTTCCTATTGCCATTTCTCCTTTTTCACTCCTTTTCTTTCATCTCTCCAAGGATAGCAAATTATGTTTGCCTTAGACATTTAGATTACCTATGGGGTTCTTGTCTAATTTCCAGGGAAGTAGCCAGTACTGGTTAATACCTCTCCCTTAGTCCAATCACATCTCTCTTAGGGCAAATGTTTACAGAAACCGAAAGGAAGCTTTCAATGGTTTGTTCTTCCATCCTCCATATGAGATATGACTGCTGCACAAGTGGAACAATTGTCCCAGTTACTGAAGCGCTTTGATTACAGGCACCACCCTACATGTAAGAGGAGATCCAGACTCAGGGTAAAGCTCCAACAGAGGTAGTTGGGTTACCTATCAGAAAATTTATTTCTGTAGGATTTTCCACCCAGAAGTCTGTCTGGCAAAGCAGCTGTCAGAAGCCCTTGCTGCATAAACAAAAGCAAGGGCTTTCTAGAATGGGGCTGCTGAACTGCATGATATAATTTCTCAAATTTCATAATATAAAACCCAGAAAGAAATGACTGAGAATGGAAAGGGGAAATATTGCAATTAGACGTTGAGCTACTGAATTAAGGTGATTCTTATCAATATTTTTGGTGATTTTCTGTATTGAAAAATGTTCCCTAATCAACATGTATTACAAGTATAATCAGATGTTAAAAAAGTGATTTTAAAAAAGACCTCTTCCGAGGAAGAAGTTGGAGAAGATATCCTGTATTTCCAGACAGGAAGGAGTTTGAGTGTGATGGCTAATAACAGTCTCCGAGGACGAAGAAGAAAGCAGTCCTGGGGAGGGATTAGTGTGGAACTTAAAGAAGTGCCTTATTTCAAAAAATTTAAATTAAACAAATTATTTTAGATAATACATGCTTAATGTAAAAACTTAATTTAGAGAAGAGGGGAAACGAATCTGATATCCAAATCTTTAGCGATAACAACTCTTAAATTGATAAGCAGCTTTACAGACACCTTCATATGCATTTATATAATTTAAATACATGTTTATAACTTTACAAAAATGGGATTATGCAACTTGCATTTTTACTCTGCTATACGTGGTAGACAGATTTCTATTGTGAAAAGATAAAGGTCTTTGTTATTGTTAATGGCTACATAATATTTCATCATACTGTAATTTACTCAAACCAGTCTCCTTTGGATTGGCTAAGATAAGTAATGCTATAATAAACATCCTTGGATATACAATTTTCCACTTGGGTGATAATTACTTTAGGTAAATTCCTAAGTTAGTTTATTGGGCCATTTTACACTTTGATACCTATTATATAAATATATAGGCCCACCAGTGATACCTTAGTGCCTATTTCCCACATTCTAGTGGGGAATATAAATTCTTTACTATCTTTTGTATGTAATGCAAATATTTTTCTCTAGGCTAATAATTTGTCAACCCTTTTTAATGGTGTGTTTTTAAAATAGAAGTTTCAGATTTTATATATTTAAATTTACCAGTCTTTTTATTTCTGTTTGGGTGTGTGTGTGTGATTTACTTCCTTTTCTTCCCACAGCTGTAGAAATATTCCACCAAATCATTTCATGGTACTTCATATAATTTCATTTTCAAATGTTCAAATCTTGGAAACATCTGGAATTTATTTTAATGTAAGAGAAGAGGCAGGGATCTTGCTGTATTTCTCTCCTCCACAACAAATAGTTATCTAGTTTTCCAATATCTTTCTTAAATAGTCCTATTTTCCCTATTGATTTTAAAAGTGATCTTTATTTCTTTACATATTTGGACATATTATGAGATTGCTTATTGTTTCTATTCTGTTTATCAATTGATCCATTCCTGAACTAGACTCATTTATAAATTTACTATTGTTATGTATTTTTAAACATCTAATAGAGCAAGCTTCATATTGCCAACCACACCTCCAATTTCTCTTATTTTTCAGATTGGGTATTTTTTCATGTTTTTCTAGCAGCAATCTTTTAAAATCATTCTTGATTGACTGTAATTTTGATTTGGATTTCACTAAATTTATTTATTTATTTAGGAGAACTGATATCTCTGTAATATTGATTCTTTTTATCCATCAATACTTCTCTTATTCATATTCTCTTTTATCTTTCAGTAATGTTTTGTGTTTTACCATTTTTTCCCTATTAATCCTATGTATTGCTGATGAAGTTTATTTTTAGCTATTCAGCAGAGTGTAATGTTTTATTCTTTGTCAAGGTAACTAATCAGGATCTATGTTTCCCAGAATTCTTTCCCCGTTGACCCAGGTTAGGATTGGCCACAGGAGAAATTTGCATGAGATTTGGGAGTCAGAAATGAATCAGCAGCTATTGTGCTCCAAAGGTCACCTTCGGTTAGAGGTGGTAAGGGATGGATGCAGAGGTGTTTGTGGGTTCCAGTTTGTCCTTGCTACTCCCAACACCACATGTTCTTTCTCACTGCTGACCAACTGACTAACAGTGACTCCACGTGCACCACCAGATTCTTCGCTACAACTCACACAAGTGGCAGCCATGAGGAGCCACCAACCTTCCATGGACTTCTACGCCAGTCCCCTCCTGGTTTCACTCCCGCAGCTGGATGTGCCTAACTTCCTGCAAGTGCTGACTCATTTACCAACCCCAGGGCTGGTTAGTGACTTTTCTCTGATCCTTGCCAGAACACTACTTTCCTAGTTCCCCTCACAATTATCCAATGTCTAATTCCAGTAATAAATTCCTTATTCCTTAATACTCATAGTAGTTCTGCTTCCCTGATCAAACCCTAACCAGTACACAAAGGGCAGAGAAAACTGCAAAGGGACAGGCTCATGCAGATCTGTGAGGAAAGCTTCAGATGCAGGGCCAGCAGGATGCCCACACACAGGCAGGCAAGAACAGGATGCACTGGGGTTTGAACACCAGGTGAGAGACCCCAATCTTCCACTGCCTTCCTCATTCATAGAAGAGTTGGCAAGGGCAAGATCCTTTAATGAATTTAGCAGGACCTGAGTTTTCCAAGCAAAATTACAGCCTTGCAGGTGTGAGAAGTATTAACTAGAATGTTCAATGTTTAATACAGTCATGTGCCATGCAATGGACGTTTCAGTCAACGATGGACCGCATATACAACAGTGGTCCCATAAGATTATAATGGAGCTGAAAAATTTCTATCACCTAGTGATGTCTTGGCTGTCAATATGTCAGCACATCGCATTGTATTACTCACGTGTTTGTGGTGATGCTGGTGTAAATAAACCTATTGCACTGCCAGTCGTATAAAAGTATAACACATACAATTATGTACAGTACATAATATTTGATAATGATAATAAACGACTATGTTACTGGTTTATGTATTTACTATACTATACTTTTTATTGTTATGTTAGAGTATATTCTTTCTACTTATAAAAAAATTTTTCTGTAAAACAATATACCATGTTATGCCAACAGCAGCCTCATACTTCTTGTGTTTACCATGTCTCTTGATTGCATCATTTTCTCTTATGCTTGATTTGATCTCACGTTGTTTTGTTCTTCATGACCCCTGAGCATAAAAAATTCACTGCTAGTGTTGCCAGTAAGAGGCCACATCAAGTGACTGACCTGGAAATGAAATTGAAAGTGATTAAGGACTTTGAAGGTGGAAAATCAGTGATGGTTATTGCTTGTCAGTCAGGCGTGTCCCATTCCACCACAGCTACAATCTTGAAGAACAAGAACAAAGTGATGAAAGCTGTTAAATGATCTGCTTCATTGAAGGCAATGAGACTAACAAAAATTCGAGAAGGGCCTATATGAGACATGGAGAAACTTCTAACGACCTGGATTGAAGACCAGGCACAGAAGCATATCCCTCTCAGCACCATGACGATCACAGCCAAAGCAGAAACTTTGTTTTTGATGTTGAAAGAAAAGGCTGGACCGGACTACAACATTGAATTTACTGCTAGCTCTGAGTGGTTTAAACGATTCAAGAACTTTATTCATTACATAATGTGGAAGTGAGTGGTGAGTTTGTGAGTGTGCATGTGAAGGCAGCTGAAGAATTTTTGGAAACACCAGATAAGCTGATTGTGGAGGAAAATTACTTGCCAGAGCAAATATTCAATACAGATGAAAGCTTCCTATTCTGGAAATGGATGCCTGAAAGGACTTTCATCCATGAAGAGCCCAAGTCAATGCCAGGTTTCAAGGCTTTTAAGGACAGGATAACAGTCTTGCTTGGGGGCAATGTTGCAGGCTACAAATCGAAACCCTTTGTGATCTGGCACAGTGAGAACCCCAGGGCCTTTAAGCATATCAATAAGCACACACTGCCAGTGTACTGTAGGAGCAATAAGAAGTCATGGATGACCCAGCTCCTCTTGCAAGATGCCCTCCTGAATTGCCATGCCAATGAAATGGAAAAGTACTCTTTGGAGAATAACATATCTTTCAAGATTTTGCTTATTGTTGATAATGTTCTCGGACATCCTCCTTTTATTGGTGATCTTCATCCCAACATCAAAGCAGTGTTTCTCCCTCCAAACACCACCTCTTTGATCCAACCAATGGAGCAAGGAGTTATAGGAGCTTTAAGGCCAACTACCTGAGAAGTTGGCCTTAAAGCTCCTTTGTCCAGGTTGTTGCTGCTACTGAGGAAGACACGGATGCAATTCTGGAAGGATCACATCATCTATGACTGCATCAAGAACCTTGCTTTGGCTTGGGGTGATGTCACCAAGGAGTGTATGAATGGCATCTGGAAGAAGACACTCAAGAGGTTTGTCCATGATGTTGAAGCATTTGCCAAGGATAAGGATGTTGCAAAAATCAACAAGGCTGAGATGGCAAACATCTTGAACCTCAGTGTGGATGAGGATGACATTGAGAAGCTCCTAGAGGTGGTTCTTGAGGAAATGACTAATGAGGAGTTGTTGGAATTGGAACAGGAATGCATAGCTGAAGAAGAGGCAGAAGAAAAGGAAACTGCAGGAGAAGAAAAAGAAGAACCCCCAAGAAAATTCACAGTGAAGGGTTTAGCAGAAGCTTTTGCAGACCTCAACAAGCTCCTTAAAAAATTTGAGGGGCCGGCTCCGTGGCTTAGCGGTTAAGTGAGCGCGCTCTGATGCTGGCGGCCCGGGTTCGGATCCCGGGCATGCCCCAAGGCACCACTTCTCCGTCCAACGGGAGGCCGAGTCCCACGTACAGCAACTAGAAGGATGTGAACCTATGACATACAACTATCTACTGGGGCTTTGGGGGGAAAAATGAATAAATAAAATCTTTAAAAAAAAAAAAAAAATTTGAAAACATGGATCCCAACACTGAAAAATTTTCATTAATAGAGAGGAACGTTCATGGTGCATTATCTGCTTACAAGCAAATTTACGACAAAAAAAGAAACCAAGCAAACCACCATGGATGTGTTTCTGAAAAGAGTGACTCCTCCTCAAGAAAAGCCTCAGGCAGATCCATCAGGAGGTATACCAGAAGAAGGCATTGTTATCATAGGAGATGACAGTTCCTTGTATGTTGTTGCCCCTGAACACCGTCCAGTGGTACGAGATGTGGAGGAGGAAGACAGTGATATTGATGATCGTGGCCCTGTGTAAGCCTAGGTTAATGTGTGTATTTGTGTCTTAGTTTTTTTTTTTTTTTTTTTAAAGATTTTATTTATTCAGTTTTTTCCCCCCAAAGCCCCAGTAGATAGTTGTATGTCATAGGTTCACATCCTTCTAGTTGCTGTATGTGGGACTCGGCCTCACGTTGGACGGAGAAGTGGTGCCTCGGGGCGCTCCCGGGATCCGAACCCGGGCCACCAGCATCAGAGCGCGCGCACTTAACCGCTAAGACACGGAGCCGGCCCTGTGTCTTAGTTTTTAACAAAAAAGTTTTAAAAATAAAAATAAATAAAAAATTTTAAAAATAGAAATAAATCTTGTATATAAAGAAAGAAAATATTTTGGTACAGCTGTACAATGTGTGTTTTAAGCTAAGTGTTATTACAAAAGAGTCAAAAAGTTAAAAAAATTAAAAAGTTTATAAGGTAAAATAGTTACAGTAAGCTAAGGTTAATTTGTTATTGAAGAAAGAAAAGTATTTTTTATAAATTTAGAATAGCCTAAGTGTTGAGTGTTTATAAAGTCTACAGTGGTGTACAGTAATGTCCTAGGCCTTCACATTCACTCACCACTCACTCACTGACTCACCCAGAGCAACTTCCAGTCTTGCAAGCTCCATTCATGGTAAGCACCCTATACAGGTGTGCCATTTTTTATCTTTTATTTCATAGTTTTACTGTATCTTTTCTATGTTTAGATACACAAATATTTACCATTGTGTTACAATTGCATACGGTATTCAGTACAGTAACATGCTGTACAGGTTTGCAGCCTAGGAGCAATAGGCTATACCATATAGCCTAGGTGTGTAGTAGGCTATACCATCTAGGTCTGTGTAAGTACACTCTATGATGCTCACACAAGATGAAATCACCTAATGATGCATCCCTCAGAATGTATCCCTGTCGTTAAGCAACACATGACTGTATAAATGTTGATTGAGGACATCTTTCTAGTTCCCAGCTAATTTGAAACATGTCTTATATTGGACTTTAGATTACATGCAAACCTACACGCAGAGAAATAAGTATTATGATAAGGAAGTATCCATTTATTTCTACTTCACTGAGTATTTTGATCAGTAGGAATACTTATCAAAAGTCTTTTTGGAATTTATAGAGACGCTCATATATTTTTTTCTCCCATGACCAATTTACATGGTAACTTTTTGCTGTATACTGAATGCTTGTGTTCCTCCAAAACTCATATGTTGAAATCCTAACCCACAATGTGATGGTATTTGGAGGTGGGGCCTTTGGGAGGCTCTGCCCTCCTGAATGAGATTAGTGCCTTGTAAGAGAGACCCCAGAGAGCTCCCTCACCTCTTCCATCATGTGAGGACACAGCAAGAATACAGCTGTGAACCAGGAAGTGGGCCCTTACCAGACACCGAAGACACCTTGATCTTGGACTTCCCAGGCTCCAGAAGTGTGAGACATAAATTTCTGTTGTTTATAAACCACCCAGTCTATGATATTTTGTTATAGCAGTCCAAAAGCACTAAGACACTTTTATAAACAGATTTCCTCAGTTATTTCTGTTTGCAGTCATGGTGAGGTTTTGGGATCAGGGCCACACAAGTCTAGAGAAACGGAAATCTCCCAGACTTTTTGTTTGATTGGAACCAATAAATATCATAGAAATTATCTATTCCTTGAAGGTTTCTTGTAACGTATCTATAAAATTAATCAGGTCTTCTCTACTTTTAGTGGGTAAATCTTTATGTTTTGAATTAGAAAAATCATTTTTCCTTTTGGGGGTAAATTCTGTTAATTTCAATTTCTCTAGAAAACAAGCATAACAATTATAAGTTTTTACACAGTATTCCTTTACAAAAATTACGACCTATACCTATGGTTTATAAACTCTTTTTAAAAATTTTCCAATATTTATGTAGTTGCACTTTCTCTTCTCACAGGTTAGTTTATTTTTTGCATCTGTTCACTGATAAATCTTATTTATTCTGATGATTTTTTCTTTCTAAGTCATTTATTTCTGATTTTATATTTATTCATATTTTACTCTTATTGTTTTTAGTTTATTATGTTTTTTTAAGCTTTTTAAGCTGAGTGCCTTTTTCATTTAATTGAAATTTTTCTGATGTATTAATAACAATGTCTAAGGTAATGGATTCTCTATTAAAAATTACATCGGCTGTTATCTCTTGAGTTTTTTATGGAGTATTCATTATGGAGTAGTCATTAATTCTTAAATAATGTATAATTCAAGTTTTAGCTTCCTTTTGACCAAAGAATTATTTATAGATTAAGTTTTTTTTTTCAAGAAGATATTTTTTAAATCTTATTTTATTGTCAGTTTACGTTATTGTGTTGTGGTCTACGACATTGGTGGATACACGACATTATGCATTCATCAACACCCATAGAACTATATGACACAAAAAGTGAACCTTAATGTAAACTATGAACTTTAGTTAATTAAAATGCATCAATATTGGATCATTAATTGTAACAAATGTACCACACTAATGCAAGATGCTTATAATAAGAGAAACCATGTGTGGGGGTGGGGTAGTGGAGGAGAGTATATGGGTACTCTCTGTATTATCTGCTCAATTTTTCTGTGAATATAAAACTGCTCTAAAAAAACAAAGTCTATTAATTTGACTCACTCATTTCTGACCAAATGTTGCTTTTCTATAGATGTAACAAGATTCAGGAAGACACAGACGGGGCTGAATGGGCAGCAGGTGGGATGAACTCCCTCATCCTGCTGTGATCCGGGCCCCTTTCATATAAGCCTCTTAGCATATACTTTTCTTGTCAAATTTTTGTCTTTACCATTAGAATGCTTCAGCTCTTTTGTTCCTATGCAATAAAATATTTGGCAATAGAATGTACTTTCTTTTCTATATAAAATGTCCAAAAATACTTATTGTATTGGGCATATTTTGCAATATAAGGGAAAAAGTAACAGGGCTGAAAACCAAGTCAGAATCTCTTTCTGGCATTCTTTGCTGTAAATCTCTGATCCACTTTTTAACACTCTTGCTGTTAAATAAGTCTGTGGCAAGCACACAGGCATACGTGATAAAAGGTTTTGAAAAGAAGCTCTGAACTGCTGGGGCTCTGGACCTTTCGATCTTATTAAGTGGGGTTGGTGACATTTAACCCTCTTCTTCTCTTTTGATTGCCTCTGCAGAGCTTGCTGAAATCAGAAAGGCTAACTCATCTTGCTAGCTATCCATCAGGGGTAATTTAGAAAAAGAAGGTCAGAAAATGCTTTTGCCTTTAAGAACAAAAGAGAATTGTTCATGGAATTTTTGTTTTATTTTGGCACCTAACAATAGCTGCTGTGGCCAGTTGCAAAAAAAAAAAAAACCCTATGATTTTAATGGTACAGAAGCATTCTTCTATAATCAGGAGATATTAAATATGTCACTTTATACTTGAGCTAATAGTCACTGGTGCAACCAGTGAAGTCAAGGGACACGAAAACCCTCTCACACTCCGCTGAGTGTGGTAGGTTCTCCTACCTCAGCAGTTTTCAAGATGGGGTCCTGATACCCTTTCAGTTGGACTGAAAGGTAAAAACCATTTCATAATACTTTAAAGACATGATTTGCCCATTTCACTAGATTGACATTTGCACTGATGGTGGATAAAATTGCTCATACTTTAGGACTAGTCTGGGCAGTGGCACCAATAGTCATTGTATTTTTTGCAGTATAATTTATGATTATCATTATGTCCTGCCCTGACCCATCTGTCATGACTTTCTCACAGATGTTAAAACAAGTTTTCTAAGGAGAAACTTACATTTTAGAAGAATAAATGCAGGCTTTTGAGGAAAATTACTTTTGCGATTGTTGGAGTTGCAAGCTCAACTAGCTGCTTTGTCCATGGAACACCGTATTTATTTGAAAGAATGATTGACAGACTTGTGTCTGGCAGACATTTTAAGCAGGTATTTTCCTCAAAAATGAGAAACTTGAATCTGATGCTTCATGGGAAACAACTAGCAATATTTACAGCCAATGATAAAATCTGAGCTTTTAAGTGAAAATTAGAATATCGGAAAACTTGCATCTGTCGCCGTGAGTTTGACAGCTTAACAATACTTAAAGACTTTTCTAATGAAATCAGTGGTGATGTGAACAAATGCAATTTTTGGATGTTGTATAATGGAAGTGTCAACATTTCGAAGATCTGCTGATATTTTCCAAAAGACCCATGGGTGATGTTACAAAATTCAGATTAAAAGAAAGACTAATGGATTTTAATGTAATGGCTTTAGAGTCCACATTGAAGCTAACCTTTAAGAAACTACTACTGGTTGAAGTTGGATGTAGTAGCAGAGAAGAATAGCCACAATGATCTAAAATGGCTATTGAAATACTTGTCCTTTTTCAATTACATATCTGTGTGAGGCCGAATTTTATCATATACTTCAACCAAAAGCACACATTGTAACAGATAGAATACACAAGTGGATTTGAGAATCCAACTTTCCTCCATTAAGCTAGACATTAAGGAGATATGCAAAAACATAAAACAATGCCACTTTTCTCACTGATTTTTTTTGGTTTTTAAAAATTTAGTTATTTTTCATAAGAACATATATTAATATGCAATGGGGTTATTTTTGTTATTTTAAATGAATTCATACTTATGAAAGAATTTTTAGTTTTAATTTCTAATATGGTAAATATTGATAGATATAACCCATGTAAATAAAGCTGTTTGGGGTCCTCAGTAATTTTTAAGAGTGTTATAGGGGTTCTAAGACTAAAGAGTTAGAAAAACCACAAGAAACAAGGTCACATACATCCTTAAGTTTTGGGTTAATTATCTCGAATTGTTAGTAACCTCGTCTTCATAGAGTCTCATTGCTTTTTTGTATTCTCACAGTGCCCAGGGTAGTGCTGGGTTTAGTAGGTGCTCAATAAATATGAACAGAATCAATGTGAACCTCTTTACCAACTTTAGAAGCTGCACTGCTGTGGTCGTGTCCTTCATGGCAACAATGGACCCTGAGTATAAAGGCGCAGCTCACCAGTTCAGTAGATGTCTTCTCGAAAACTGTGTCGCTGAACATGTGAAACATATAACTATTTGCCTCGTTGGTATTTATCACTTCAAATCATCTTCAGTTTGCTTATCAATTGATGTGATGATGGATGTGTTCACTTTGGTTTCTGTTTCTTTTCATGAAAGTTAATGATCAAACATCCAACCTGAAGAAAAATCTTAACAGTCACTGCTGGAAAAAAAAAAAGATGTGAAATCCTTCCTTTCAAGGAATTTACAAATTAAGGTGATTATTCTTTTTTAGAAAGATTTGTGGGAATTTACTGGGGCTGTGGTAGGGTGGGTTCAGTACAGTCTTATAAGATGAAGATCCTACCCTCCAAAATCTCCTTGTGTGGGTGGGGAGACACAAGTACGAGGACAAACATATGTTGAAGCATTAACGTTCAGAGTGTCAGAGGCACTATGATTTGATTAACGCTTGTTATTGTGAGCTTCTGTAGGAGGGAGATAAAACTGTAACAGCCATCTCAACAACTAAAAACTTCTTTGAGTTTAAAAAAATTTTTTTTAGAAAAAAGACAGAGTGGTAGGATTTGAGCAACTACTGTGCTAATTATAATAATGACAGCAATAAAATTCGGCAAATTTATTTTAAATTCAGTTATATCCAAAATAATTAACAATAGGTGTAATTTTTGGCTATCTTTATGTCTTCCCCTAGCCACATGTCGTGACTTTCTAAAACCTATTAAAACACGGTTTACAAACAGAAGTTTACATTTTAGGTGAGTGAATGCAGGCTCTTGCAATAAAAACAATGTATCAGCAATAAGGTCTTTATTTCTACCTATTTTATCTGTCATTTAACCTTTCTAGGTACCATCATCTCAGTTCTTTAATCAGCCAACCAAATCTCTTTGTTAAATATACTAGTTGTAAATCCAGTTGTTTAAAATCCAGGAAGCAGAGAAAGACCCTTAAGTGACCTACTTAGTCAATTCAGTTTTTCTCCTTAAAAATCAATCAAAACTATTTATTGAACATTATTGAGTGCTAACATATGAAAGGCACTGTGCTAAGTACTGGAAGAGATTCAAAAGTGACATGGAAGATGTTCAACATTACTAATTATTAGGGAAATGCAAATCAAAACTACAATGAGATATCACCTCATATCCATCAGAATGTCTTGTTAATATAATTAATAGGACAAGAAATAACAAGTGTCTGAGAGGATGTGGAGAAAAGGGAACCTTCATACACTGCTGGTGGGAATGCAAACTGGTGCAGCCACAATGGAAAACAGTATGGAGATTCCTCAAAATATAAGAGTAGAACTACCATAGGATCCAGTTATTCTACTTCTGGGTATTTATCCAAAGAACATGAACACCCTAATTCAAAAAGACATTTTCACTCCTATGTTCATTGCACAACTATTCACAATAGCCAAGACTTGGAAACTACCTAAGTGCCCATTAATGGATGAATGGGTAAAGATGTGGTATATATGCACAATGGAATACTCCTCAGCCATAAAAAAGATGAAATCTTGCCATTTGTGATAACATGCGTGGACCTTGAGGGTATTATGCTAAGCAAAATAAGTCAGACAGAGAAAGCCAAATATCATGATTTCACTCATAAGTGGAAGGTAAAAACAACAGCAACAACAGCAAACAAACACACAGATACAGAGATTCGATTGGTGGTTATCAGAGGGAACGTGGGGAAGGGGGATGGCAAGAGGAGTAAAAGGGCACATGTGTACGGTGATGGATGGTAATTAGCCTTTCGTGGTGAACATGGTGCAGTCTACACAGAAATTGAAACACAACAATGCATATCTGAAATTTATATAATGTTATAAACCAATGTTACTTCAAGTAAAAGAAAAAAAAAAGTGACATGGAATCTCTCCTCATGCCACTTGATTCATATTTGCTTCCTTTAAATGTTGTCTCACTTTCAAGTATTTGAGGATGTAGAGTATATCGTTCTGATCAACGTTATATTTATCTGCTTCAGACAAATGTGAGGGATTTGAATTAAAGCACAACTGTTGATAGCCACAAGCTTCATCCCAGCATTTCTGCAGCTATAGCCTGGCCATCACCCACTTGGACCATGTGTAATACATTGCAGGAGAAGGTAGGTGCTCCACGGCTCAGATTTATTTTAGAATCCCACATCACTGCTAGACTTGGTATGCTCAGAACCTACACTTCCTGAGGCAGCTTGAGTGGCTACGTATATCAGATGAAGCCTGTGGCTTGTGACAAATCTGCCTTCCGTCTGTGTTAACAGAGGTCTCATTTTATGAGGCACAGGCAAGGATGCCATGGATTTGAATCCAGCTTCCCTGTGCTTAGCACCTGGTCTGGCACAGAGGAAGCACTCCATGTATGTCAGTTACTACCTCCACTGCCACAACCACGGGATGAGCTTAGGCGGTTATTCTCTGAGCCTACAGTGAGAATAATGCCCGTTATATTTACTTTGCAATATTATTGTGAAAATTATAAGAAAGATTTCATAAAAAGTAATTAGCATAGTGGTCAATATATAGTAGAACTAAAGAAATTATAGCTGCTACTACTACTGATGTTGTTATTGTCACTGTCGTTATTACTATTGAGGCTGCAAGGATCTCTACTTCTGCTAAGCCATCCACTCAGTACAACACATCATGACAATAGATTATAACAATGCTGCTCTTAAGCATTGACATTTTCTAAACACATAAAACATCGTATCAACTGCTGTTTTGATAATTGGGAATTGACATCAATGTCTATTTATTTTGTAGGTGCACCATAAAAATCTCTTCATTAAAACACTGATAGCATCTTCTATTTTCCTTCACTCAATCAGAAATTTTCTCTGCCAACAATTAGTCATGCTTTCATCAAAGCAATGACTATCTAAAAGAATATTGATGTTCTACAGAACTTCATCCTTCTTGCATTTTCATAATTGTCCTGGGAAATGAAGATCAGATCAGAGTCATAGCCTATAGCGTAGGAAACACATGATTCGGAAAACAGTACAGGGTATTTTTCGTATTGTTGTCGGATAACTCTGAACTGTAGACACTTGCCAAGCATTACAGAACTGCTTTGGGCTGAAAGGGTTCTTGCTCCACAGATTTCTTTATTTTATGACAGCCAGAGTCATTGAAAGTAAATTTTGAATTGTGCTAAAGAAAAATAACAAAGATACTATTGGCAACAGTCTCTTGTGTTTGACAGAAAATTTCATGCTTTTAATTGATTCAGATCTTTGGGAAAAATGAAAGTGATAGACAAACAAACAAGGATGCCAGAGGTGAATATTGTTGCACGAAACCTTTACTTTGTCGATCATTTGCAAATTGTGTTCTAGTACTATATTCTCATTTGTTAAAAGATATTGGAAAATAACCCAATTCTTAAATTTTGTGAAGAGTTTGATGTTGTGGCATAACCCCCAATTGTATTCTTTCTTCCCTTCATCCTTTCTGTAATAGAATCTCCCACATTCTAGTTGGGCACACAGACCCCATTTCCTAGGTCCCCTTGAAGCTAGGTCTGTGATTAAATTTTTGTTAATGGGATATGAGCTGCCCTTTAAAAAGAAGTTTGTTGTCTCTATTCTCTTTCACCCTTCCTGTGAGGTAGAATGGAGAAGAGGTGCTGCAGATGAGGATAACAGCCTGGAGAATAGTGGAACCACAAGGTAGAAGGGTACACTTAAAAAGTGAATTTGACTCTACGTAAATTAGATCTTATTCAAAAACAGAAGAGCCTGGGTTGCTGGAGGACCTCATGGAGCAGAGTCAGTGTCCTGCCCCGTCCTGCCCACAACCTCTGCCCTCGTCTGTTAAAGGGAAACATGCTTTCGTTCTGCTTGAGGCACTGTGTTTTGGGGTAGCTGTGTCACAGCACCTTGGGCTATGCCCTAATTACTAGAGGTGTTCTAAATCTTCCACACTTGCTATTTTCCCATTGGATGAAGGCCTTGTGAGACATAACACATGTTAAAAAGAAAAAGAAAAATGACTTCTCTAATACTTTTTTCCAAGGTGGTGGACAACGTTCAACTTCCCATTACAGATACTTTTAGCTTATTATACATCCTCAGCATCTGTACCAGTTTTTGTTCCTTTTTATTTTTTCTGTTGTTTGTTAAATGAAATTAAAATGACTGTGCTACCGCTATTATAACCTAGTACAAAAATAGGAAAGCTATTGTAAGCTCTAAGTAAAATCGCCATTATTGACATCTTTTCTAGAGAAGTGGGACAACATAAAATAACTCTATGAGAAGAGGGACTTTTGCTTGGGGTATTCAATGTGCCACGAAAAATGGTAGCGAGGACAATGTAAAGGGTGATAATGTGAATAAGTGGTGGTTTGTATTGAGCATTATGGTTGATGGCAGCTAACCTTACCCTTCTCTGAAGAGATGCATTCTCTTGCATTTATCAAGTCCCCAAGCTGCATCCCACAAGCAGAACCCTGTGCATCATGCCGCTTAGCTGAAAGGAAATAAGGAAGCTGTGGGGACCCCTGTGAAACTCCCTCCGACATATTTAGTCTGTGGCCTGTGGGTATTCACTCAAACTCCAGATGTGTGGGTGCCCTTTAGTCAAATGGGAAAGAGTTTTGCATCTGTCACCCAGGGCAGAGCTGAGGGAAAGGGAGCAGGTGTGACAGGCCACAGTAAGAGGACAACACAGACTTCCTTTTAAGTCCAAGTGAGGGTACGTTTTGTCTCGCTGATACCCTTGGTACATCTGGGATGGTAAATAGCGCAGTGAGTCATTCAGAAAGTGGAAATGGAAAGTGTTGCTGAGTCTGCCATTGGGCTTTGCATCAAAAAAAGTGCTTCCAGTGAGGTTTAGAGAGTATCGTGCTTCCTTCTTCTCTTTTTATTGTCTCATGTTATAGTTATTTAAACAAATGTATTGCTGGGAATTCTAGCAGCCCGGGGATCTCCTGCGCTTAAACAAGTCACCGGGGTCTTCAATACCGTCCATGATTCCCCCAGAAATATCAGAGAAAATGACTTCTTAGCATGGGAGATTCGATGAGTCCAGAAATAATCCAAATTCCTTATTTTTGGCATGAGAGTCCCTTCATAGTCTGGCTCCAGGCTGCCTTATTTCCAGCCTTTGCTTTCTGCCTCCAAGTGACATCATCTCAGATGGTAAAGGTACTGGAACCCTCAGACTAGATTACAGTTTTTGGCCCCAAAGCATGATCCATCATTCCTTCAGATTCTTAGAAAATAAGACTGACCCCATGACCTTCCCTACC
The DNA here is from genome assembly GCF_057802395.1 of Ceratotherium simum simum. Classification (NCBI taxonomy): domain Eukaryota; kingdom Metazoa; phylum Chordata; class Mammalia; order Perissodactyla; family Rhinocerotidae; genus Ceratotherium; species Ceratotherium simum. The sequence continues at coordinate 54,347,757 of NC_141909.1, forward strand.
ATAATTTTATTTTTATACCCATGAGAGTCTTTGGTTCCAGCTGACGGGATCCAGAGGACAATCTTGAGATCCAGAGATGGTTCTCCAAGAAGGAGGTGGTTTAGGAAGTAAGAGACCATGCTGTCTGCTCACTCCCAGCCTCAGCCCCAGTGTGCCAGGCCAGCTTCAGAGGGGAGACCACAGTTCTGGGGCCCCAGCCCTTTCAGCCGCTGCCTTCTTTCCTAAGGTCGTTAACGAGCATGCTAATTAGTGGCAATTTCCCTGGTGGTTTTTGTGATGTGGGGATTTGTCCACTAAGAAATGGCCTGGGACCGCAAATTCATTTAAAATAGTCAATCCTACTGGAGATAGAAATAACTCCTTGTCTATGTTGATCCTAGCTGGTGACCAGTGACCAGGAGGTGAAATCTTGGGAATAGAGGCCTGGGCTTCTGACTCAGCAGAAACCACCATCTGACATTTTTAGCCTCTTCTTTGGTCCTGTCCTACTGTAGAGACTATTCTGCTTACAGGCCACATTTGACCAAATATCTCTACCAGATCATATTCTGGTACACCAGCTGCTCTCCTTCCCGCCAATAAATTTGGTCCCATTTCTTGTTACCCTGGAGCAAAATATCCAAGAAGGGGAAAAAAAGATAGTGTCACAACAGATCAGCAGTTCTCAACCAGGAGTGTCTTGAATCCTAGGGGACATTTGACAATGTCTGGAGACATTTTTGGTTGTCACAACATGGGGAGAGTGGGATGGTGTGTCTGTTACTGGCATCTAGTAGGCAGAGTCCAGAGATGCTGCTAAATGTCCACAAAACAGGACAGCCCTTCACAACCAAGACTTATCCAGTCCCAAAGGTCAATAACACTGAGGTTGAAAAGCCCTGGAATAGAGGAAGATGAAAAAATGTTCTCATATATTCTGTACTTTGGGAAATGGGTTCTAAATTTTCACTGAGCATCTATTATATATGTAAATGGTGCTATGCTTTATGAGACAGCCTAAGAAATAAAAGTCATATTCACTAACATCAAGAAGTTTCCAATTTACTTGGAAATAATACATACACAGTGAAAAGTTGTGCTCTTTATTACAGCAATAGTTCACTTGCAAGGGAGATTGGTACTTATATTAGTCTGCTAGGGCTGCTGTAACAAAGTACCACAGACTGGGTGGTTTAAACAACAGACATTTATTTTCTCACAGTTTTAGAGGCAAGAAGTCCTAGATCAAAGTGACAGCAGGGTCAATTTTTTCTGAGGCCTCTCTCTTTGCCTTGCAGATGGCCGTATTCTCCCTGTGTCTTCACATCGTTTTCCCTCCGTGTCTGTGTAACTACTCTCCTCTTCTTCTAAGGGCAACAGTCATATTGGATTAGGGCCCACCTAACGAACTTATTTTAAGGTAATAACCTCTTTAAAGACCCTATGTCCAAATACAGTCACATTCTGACGGACTGGGGGTTAGGACCTCAACATATTAATTTGGGAGGGGACATAATTCAGCCTATAACAGTACTCTTTTTACTATAACTTGATAACAAGAGGTATAAATATAAGAAGCAAGATAGATATTCATTCCAAGGTATTACATAAGGACTGTTACACTAAGAAAAATATTTGAATGCTAACAAAAAAAAAGAAAATGGGCCCAACACACATTAAAATTTTTTTTCAAATCTTGAAGTAGGAAAGGTTGTTGATCTGAACAGTGATGGTATTTTAGGAAATTCTCCAGGGTGAAGGCCAGATTACTTCCTACCCTGACTCATTCATTTAGTATAGATTTAGTGAACCCCTGCACGTACCAGAGTTGTGCTCATCTCCTGGATAAATACAGAAAAGATTCTTGCCTTTCGGAAGCTCACATTCATGTGTGCTTGTGCTGGTGAGTGCAGAGGGGAGGGTTGGTGGAGGATAAGGTAGGAGATCCCTCGCAGGAAAAGACGAAGGACAGTACTCCAATATTTGTATGGACCGGGTGCTGAGGACCCCCATGGGTAGAATGACTAACCCTAACCAGGGTTGTGGCAGGGCAGAAATTAAGCTTGGACATATGGTAGAATGGTAGTTCACACCTGGCATCCACTATGATTGCTAAATATTTTGAATGTCATCCTTGGGGAGTTGGGGAAGGTGGAAGAGGAGGAGAGATTGTGAGCTGGATCTTGTGGCTCAATAGGAGTTTGCCTGGCTGGGGAGAGGAGTGGGGAGGAAAGGCCGAGAATTATGAGTAGAGGGAATGGCATGGAGTCACGAAAAGGACCAGACTGTGGGCAACTTGAGGTCAAGGACTGCATCCATCTTGCTAAGCATTATGTCCTCACTGCTACCATCTGACACATAATAGGTTTTCAGTAAATGTTGATTGAATAAATAAATGAATGACAGGGCACAGCACATTTGGAGAATGGTGAAAAGTGGTGGGAGGAGGGTTAGAAGAGGAAGTTAGAGCCATGTGCTAGGGCTGCCCAGGCCATGGGAGAAGTCAAGGGACACAGGGTTCTCCAATTCCAGCACCCAGGAAGCTTTCCAGGGGGAGGTGGGAGAGGAAATATCTGGGGGTAGGATGGGAAGGAGAGGCCTTTGTTTGCCCTACTCACAAGTCACTCAAAAAGGGTAGTTGCAGGGCTTAGCAAGCCCTGAGTTCTCGTCCCATCAGTCACATACAAACTATAACTATACGGTCCTGGTCACTGTAACTAATTCCCTAAGTCTCAGTTCTCTCACATGGAAAACTGGAATAACAATCATCTCACTGATAGAGCATTAAATTAGTTAATGCATATGAAGTGTCACAGGAATGGCACATAGTAACTCCTCAACAAAATAATTCTTATTTTTAGATCAGAATGTCCGCCAATGCAATAAATCACTTTTAGGATATTCTTCCAAATAATTCATCGTCTGTCTACTGATGGTTGAAACTTATTAGAGAAGAAACGTACCATCCTACAAGTAGAGTTAAATGACTTCAACTACAAATAGCAGTGGCTTCAAATATAAATATCCGTCCCCTGAAGTGAGAATAAATTTCAGTAAAGGTGTGAACAGACAATCAGCACATGTGAATGACTGATTATAGAATCTTGCTGGTCTGGCTGGAGGGAGATGGAGAAGGAAGTAAAATGTCCCTGGGTACCTACCTCACCAGGAAGGGAGAATGGGAGGCTGAGGAGGAGGGGGAAGGGTTCAGGAAAGAAGCTGGGGACCAGAGGCACACTGCTGATTTCAGATCTTTCACTTCCAGTCTTTGGGTCCAGCAGGACACAGACTTCTTGCTCATGCAGCTGCAGGTGGAGCCACTGCTGCCTCAGGGATTCGCAAAGACTTCTCCAACAGAGCTGGTGTGGGCATAGAAGTTGGTTCCCAGTGATTCAGAAAGCATTCAGAGGAAGGAGAGAGCCGAGGGGTGGGAGTGTTTAGGGGAACCATCCTAAAAGAGTGGATGGGAGCAGGGCCTGGAGGACTAGAGGGGGTGGGTGGCAGAAGGGTATTAAAAGAGTTCTTAAGGTTTGGGTCCTGTTTGATGGTCTTGGCTCAAGGGATCCAGAGTCATGAATCTTGTTTTGATGCTGCATTCTTCCTCCTGATGAGGTTCCTGATGGAAATATATACTTGGGAAAAATGACAAATGAGAAATTAAAAACAAAACACAAAAAAACAACTTAAGATGCATTGAGTGCTAACTATGTATTAGGCCCTCTTCTAAGCAATTTACACACATGCCATTTAATCCTGTTTTAACAGCCCTGTGAATTAATATGTGGTAGGTACTATTATTACCCTCACTTTACAGATAAGAAACTGATGTGCAGGAAGGTGAAGCAATTTTTGCCAGAAGTCACAGCAAGTCAGTAATGGAGCTATTTTCTAATCGACTCTCATCCTTTCTTCAACTAATTCACTAGAATTCAACTATTGGGTAAAAGAAACCAAACAGAGAGAGCAAGAGAGAAAGGGAGAGAGAGAGGGGCAGAGAGAGAAAAAGCTCGGCCTGTTCTGCTGAATGTGATGGGTCTGGAGCATCAAGCCTAAAACAGTCAAGATTTGCTGAAAAATCCAAGGAAAGAATGTGTATTTAAAAAAATAAACTTTAAAAAAACTAAAGGATAATATGCATATAGAAAAGGGCACCAATCACAAGGGTTCAGCTTGATGAATTATGAGAGAGTGAACACACCTGTGCAACCACCGCCAGGTCAAGAAATAGAACATTACAAGATCCTCAGAGGCTCCCCTTGGGCCCTGACCTTCCCAGTTTCCCCTTCTCCCTCTTGTAAACGATTTTTGATGATTTTCCAGCTACTGACCAAGACGGGAAGCACTTGGCTCAGAAGGCTTGGCTGAGGGTGGTGACAGAGTGCTCAGAACCCTCGAGGAATAAATTGAAGAATTAATTGAAAGTCCTAGACAAGCACTGACCTACAATACAAAGAATTGAGAGAACGGACACAGGATTGTATACCCAGAGCCTTTTATTCTAGGTACTATTCTAGGGACAGTTTAAGGAATTTTCAAGGGTAATTTTGACTGTCCACGATTTTCGAGGTCGTGCTGACTTAGGCTCTACTTTTATGCCGTGTCAGCTGAAATCACACTGTTGCGTTACCTGTGGGGGTTCTCTGGTCGTGGGAGCAGCGAGCCTCTCAGGCTCACAGCCTAAGCGAAGCTGTCCCTCCTCCTACACAGGAGAGAGGAGAGAGAGAGATGGTTGAGTGTGCCCAGAGCGGGGCAGTCCTAGCTCGGTTTACCTTCAGAGGTGAGAGACGAGCAAAGTCCCAAGACAGCCAGCGAGTTGACTCGGCCGCCCCGGCCTGCCCCGGCCTGACACCTCCAGATTTTGCTAATGGCTTCAGCCCAGGGGAGGCCACAGCGCCAGAGGGGGTGCAGGGTCGTGGACCACGCCCCTTAGTACCGGTATTGGAGATGTGGCCCAATCAGATTAGCAGCCACGGCCCTTGGGGCGGAGCTAAAAGGGGTTTGTGTCCTCTCTAAAGAAGGTTAGTTTCGAAGTCAAGGCAGAAGTACCATGTATGCTTGGCGAGTGTGGGTTGGTTGGCCTGGTGTAGCTGAGCTGAGAAGGGGAGTACCAGGTGGGGAGGTGAGATGGGATTGAGTTCATATTGAGAAATGGTGGGGAATAAAGTAGGAAAAGGAGCTGCAGCTGATGGGTGAAGGCCTTGAATACTAGGGAGAGAATTTTAGCATCTTGTAGGTTTCTGGAAAACCGTTGTTGGATTTTGAGCAGAGCAATGACGCAGCTGTATTTGATGAAGATTCTATAGTCAGTGGGTGGTGAGGGCCCAGGAGAATTGCAGGGAAAGAATAGAGCAGACAGAGGGCAGGAGACCATTGAAGGACTGATGATGCACTGTGACTAGGATGTAGCAGCAGGCAGTGGAAAGGAGCCAATGGATTGGAGAGATGCTGAAGGAAACTGAATAGGACTCAGAGAAATAGAGTCCTAGAGTCAGGCTCCAGAGGAGGGCAGGATTGGAAACTTCGGACAGGAAAAGCCCTGGGAAAACTTTATTCCTTTTGGACATCAGTGAGTAGAGAGTTGAGTTACTCATACGTTTCTGCTTATAACCCACTATCATTGTTTGTTCTTATAGGGCCCTCATTTATTTTATTTGTTCACTTATTTAATCATTCCAACCCCCACCCACCTACCCCCAGCTTTATTGAGATACAATTGACATATAATGTTGTGTAAGTTTGAGGTGTAGGATGTGATGATTTGATATATGTATATATTGTGCACTGATTACCACAATAAGGTTAGTTAACACATCCATCACTCCACACAGTTACGTTTTGTGTGTGGTGAGAAGATTTAAGATTTACCCTCTTAGCAACTTTCAAGTGTACAATACAGTATTGTTAACTATAATCACCATACTGTACATTAGATGCCCAGAACTTGTTCATCTTATGACTGGAAGTTTGTCCTGGAAGTTTGACCAACATTTCTCCATTTCCCTCACCTCCCCAGTCCCTGGTAACCACCAGTCTACTCTCTGTTTCTATGAGTTTGGCTTTTTTAGATTCCACATATAAGTGGGAATGTACAGTATTTGTCTTTCTCTGTCTAGCTTATTTCACTTAACATAGTGCTTTCAAGGTTCATCCATGTTGTCACAAATGGTAGGATTTCCTTCTTTTTTATGGATGAATAATATCCCATTGTATGTACCTCATCTTTATCCATTCATCCATCAACAGACACTTAGGTTGTTTCCATGTCTTGGCTTTTGTGAATAATCATGCAGTGAACAGAGAGGTGCAGATATCTCTTCGAAATCCTGATTTCATTTCCTTCTGATATTTACCCTGGAGTGGGATTGCTTCACTCATTTCTTTTTATCCCCATTCTACAATCTTGTTTCCTTCTCCATATGCAACCCCTCTAATATTTGTATCCTTTTGCTTGTAAGTGTTCTTACAAAGTGTTTGTTGTTTTCTTTGCATGTAATTAAAAAAACTTTTCATTGTGGAGAATTTTGAACCTATGAAACAGACATGGACTAGTATAATGAACTCCCTGTGTCTACTTTGCAGCTTCAACTACCATTAGCCCCTGGCCAATCCTACCCCATCCACACACCCCATCCCCTTCCCTCCCTTCAGACATTGGATCATTTCATTCATAGATATTTCAGTGTGTTACATCTACAAAATAACCACAAGATCCTTATCAACAGCTTAAAAAGAACAACATTTCCTTAATATCATTGAATAGCCAGTGCTCAAATTTCCAGTTCTCTTGTAAATGTTATTTATTTTCACAATTTATTTATATGAATCAACATTTTAAATAAGGCGCATACGTAGTGATTGGCTCATATTTCTTTAGGTCTTTTTTAATCAACAGGTTTTCCACTGAATCTGTTTTTTATTTTCCTTACAATTTATTTGTTGAGAAACTCAGTTTGTCCCATAGAATTTACCACAGTGTGATTTTGCTGATCAGATCTCTGTGGCGTAGTTTAACAAGTTTCTCTGTCCTCATTGGTTCCTTTGAGTTGGCAGCTGAATCTAAGGACTTGATCAGATTCATGTTTAATTTTTTTGAGAAGACTATTTCATGGTTTTCTTATGTTCTTCCATCAGGATGTACATAATATTGAGTTGTCTCTTTTTTGTGTGTGGTATTAGCAGCCGTTGATGACCAAAGCCTAGGATCCTGTTAGTTTATTAGTGTATTAGTTATCTATTGGTATGTAACACTATTGCCACAAACTTTGTGGCTTACAACAAAACGCATTAATTATCTCACAGTCAGAAGTCCATGCATGAGTTAGCTGAGGCCTCAGCTCCAGCATCTCTCAGAAGTCTATAAACAGGGTGCTGTCCAGGGCTGGGTGTCATCTGAGGCTTGACTGGGGAAGGATCTGCTTCTGAGCTTATGTGGCTGTTGGCAGGATTCAGGTCCTTGGGGTTGTTTGACAGAAGGTCTCAGGTCTTTTGCTGGCTGTTGGTTGGAGGCCACCCTTAGTTGCCATCTAGGCCTCTCCATATAGCAGCTTACTTCCTCAAAGCCATCAAGAGAGACAGTCAATAGAGAGAGTCTGCTGGCAAGATGGAAGTAGAATTTTAATGTAACGTAATCATGAAGGACACATGCCGTCACCTTTACCATATTCTGTTGGTTAGAAGCAAGTCACAGGTCCTATCCATACTCAAGAGGAGGGGACAACACAGGGGCATGAATACCAGGGATAATTGGAGACCATCTTAGAGTCTGCCACAATTAGATGTTGCAAAATGGTGATATTCTAATTCTAGCATTCTTTCTTTCTTTGTTGTCTGGAATACCTCTATAACAGAAAATTCCCCTTATATATTATTTGCTCATCCATGGTATAATTCATAGACGAAAGTCAGAACAAATGCTTGATTCTTTCCTTTCATTTATCAGTTTTCAAAAATGATGAGCTGATTCCCTTGCATTCTCCAATGTTGACCAATTATGTGGACCTGTGTTGTTAATTATGTAAATGGCATTGTGCTAAATATTGCATTCTGTTTATTCCTTTTTCAGAAATTTAGTACTGTTTTCAAGATCTATTTATACTGCTGTATTTACATCTAGTTCTTAGCTTCTACTTGTTGAATAATATTCCAGAGTGTGTATCACTTGTGTTAGCTATCTGTTCACCCAGTGGACACCAAGACTGTCTCCAAATCTCTGCCATGGTGACCGTTCTCATACAGCTTAAGACTCTGGTACCTGCAGTGGAACTGCTGGATAGTAGAGTGTAACTAAGTAGTCAATTTGTCTAAGTAGTGCCAAATTGCTTTCCAGAATGGCTGCACAAAGCTACTCTTATGGAAATGATTTATTAGCATATGTAGCTCAGCTTAATGAGGGAAGAAACACCTCAATATCCTCATGAATTTTATTTCCTTCACTAAGCTGAACTAAATTTCTTAAGAATGTTCTCTAAACCATTTCTATTAGAAGTATCCAAGTTACTCCACATCTCCAGAGCCATCACTGTGCTAGGTGATAGGAGTTAAGAGACAGAATTTTATACTAGCGTTTTCCAACCTAGACTATTGTAATCTGGTAAACTATCTAAATTCTGTTCCAGGCCTCAGAAATGAGGGAGAAGAGGAAGGGATGAGGGAAGAATGGGGAAAGAGGCAGGGGAAATTACTTCACTTATTTAGGAAGGGGCAACAGGCAACCTTGTCTTATCATTCACTCACTCAGTATCTTGTTTTCCAGACTTGGAAACTGAGACCTAGAAGTGAAGCCATTTCTCTAAGGGTCATTTTGTGAGTGTGAGACTGCTAGGCTAGTCTGCTGGCTCCCAGGTGAGATCTGGGAGGGAGGTGGGAGACATATGCAAAGGATAGAGAGAGATGAGCAGGCAGCTAAAGACTGAAGCAGCTTGGGCCAAGGAGCCAGCAAAGGAGACAGAAATGTGAAGTGGGGAGAATCAGTCTGTTGTCATCTCATGGAGACTGTGAACCTTTCTAAACACTTTACAAGCAGCTAATTTAGTCTTCACCACAACTCTCGTGAAGTAGGGATTATCATTCCTCTTTTATAGATGTGGGAACAGAGGCTCAGAGTTTTTAAGCAACTTTCCCAATGTCTTGCAGTTAGAAAGTGTCAGACTGCAATTCATATCGAGGTCTCTTGGTGCCCAAATCTTTGCTCTCCACACACACACACACACACACACACACAGAGAGAGAGAGAGAGAGAGAGAGAGAGAGAGGGTTTCCAGGAGGGTGTGGTTAATAGGCCCAAAAACTGAAGAGAGGTCAAGGGGAGTGAGGAAAGGAAGTGGTTTCAGAAATTGTGGTCTTAGGTGGAAAAAGTCCTTCACCAGTTTCCTTAGGCTGCTGCTATGGGGCAGTGGGAGGTCATATCTGCTGATTCGTGGAGCCTCTAAGACAAGTAGAAATACTGGGACCACAGGCAAGTGGAAATACATAGTTGGATCTTGAAGCCTTAAATTAAATGCAGTTTCAAACAGAATTTTTCTGGCTTAATCACAAAGTTAAGGAAACTCTAAGTGACCAATATGAAAATGGCTTTTGCTCAAGTCCATAAAAATAAAATGGAGAATATTTAAATGGTATTGATGATAACTTAATCACAAAGTTAAGAAAACCATAAATGGCCAGACTGAAAATGGCTTTTGCTCAAGTCCAGACAATAAAATGGAGAATATTCAAATGGTATTGATGATAGGGCGCTAGGAGGGAGGATATAGGAATGCCAGTAAAGTGTCGCCCCCGAGTGCCTGTGTCAGCAGAACATAAAAGGGTGGGCAGGAGCATTAAGTTTGTCTAACTTGAAAGTCCACTGAAAAATTAACATGTTGGGTAGCAAGGAGAAATGAGTGATCAATGGGCATTTCTACCTGCATTTTCTTCTTTGGAAAAGGGCATTTCAATTTGGGTATCTTAAATAGCAGACAGTTTTTTCTCAAACAACATTTTTATGAGCAGAGCATAAATAAATCCACTGCTTCCAAAAAATACAGAGATTGTAGTTCAAGTGGCAGAGTGCCAGGCAAGTTGCCTTTTGGGTTTTAAAAAACCCAGTATTTCATGACCATTGCAAGACCGAGGCAGGGTTTGCAGAAGGGGCTCTTTATTGAAGCCAGGTGTGAGCTGTCTCCTCTTCCTGGCTGGGAGGCTGTTTGGGTCCTGAGGAGAATTTCCTGTGGTTGGTTGTGCACTTCTGGCCCAAGTCCCTGGTGCACTAGAGTCTTCCCCACTGCTCCAACAATCTCTTTTCGCTTTTATTCCCTTTCTCCTCCTCTTTCTTTCCCTCTTACTCTTCTCTCCTGCTATGGATTGAATGTTTGTGTTGCCCCAAAATTCATATGTTGAGGCCCTAATCCCCATGTGGTGGTGTTTGGAGGTGGGGTCTTTGGGAGGGAATTGTATTTGGATGAGGTCTTAGGGGTGGAGCCCCCATGAAGGCATTGGTGCCCATATACAGGGATGAAGAGACCAGAGCTCTCTCTTGGCCATGTGAGGATACAGTGAGGAGGTGGCTGTCTACAAGCCAAGAAATGGATCCTCACTGGAACCTGACCATGCTGGCACCCTGATCTTGGACTTTCAGCATCCAAGATTGGGAGAAATAGATTTTGTTGTTTAAGTCACCCAGTCTATGGTATTTTGTTACAGCAGCCTCAGCAGACTAGACACTTCCCTTCCCAAGTCTACTTCCTTGAGCAGTTCTACTCACTACACTATACCAAAAATGTTTAAAAAATTATTCATAATTCCAACATTTCACTCATGGTATTGGACCAACGGGATGCTATTTATGTCCATTGTGGCTAGAACTTCTTTGACCCAGGAATGAGCATTCTTGTTTACCCTTACTTGAGAAGAGGCAGCATTTGTAAATTTCTTCTGCAAAATAGGATGACAGTGCCTGCCTCACCACATGCTTATAAGGAGTAAATTAAATATGTGAAAGCCCCTAGCTGAGTGCCTGGCACATAGAAGCTGCTTGGTAGATATCGGTTACTCTGAATATGAAAGCAGGATGGCTAATTCATTCCACCTTCCAAAACAAAAGAGAACTCGTCCCTTCCTTGAAAGAAAAAGAGTGAGAAAATCCTGAAAGGGGCAGAGAAGTTTGAGAAAGGAACTCCAAGATCTGTCCTCTGAGCCAGCTGCTTTCAAGTTGAAAGATGGGTATTGGGAAGCTCTTGGATTTTGAAGAAGGCTTGAGAGAAGTCAAGGAAAATTCTGGCTACTGGAAGGTGGCATTTTCTTATGGGCTTTAACCTGGTCAACACCCAAGGTCACCTGGGGAGACCCGTGGGTGGACCAGCAGGGATTTGTGTTTGTGTTCCATCTGGCACTTCAATCAAGACCCATTAGGTTAATGAGGCCAAAACTCCCCAGTGACCTCTCTATTGTCAAATCCAACACGTGCTTTTGGGTGCTTGCTTTACTTGACCTCTGGGGAGTATCTGATTTTGGTGACCATCCCCCTCCAAAGCCTTTTTTTCAGTGGCTATGTGATGAAATTGGTCTTATCTGGTTGGAGTCCCTTGTTGGATCCTCTTCCTCTTTGTGCCCTTCAAGAGCTGGTGTGGCCAAGGATTGGGTGCTTAGCTTTCTCCCATCCTTTTAGGCAATTTGATCAGTATCGTCTCTTTTAACCACCACCTGTTTGTAGATGATGCCCATCATAAACCTCTGTTGATCTTCTTCAGGAGGTCCTCCTAACTCAGCTTGCTCCAGTCGGTTGGCATGCCCATCGGTTCTCCCTCTTGCATGTCCTTGCATCCCCTCTTCTCTCCAGCCCCACCCCAGGCTGCCTTAGGCGAGGCCGCCACCCTCTCTTGTCTAGAAGACCTATGGCTCTTTATCTGATGCCCTGACATCTAGTTTTGCTCTCCCCACCCCTTTGCCAAGAAAGTGCACTTTGTAAAACACGTGAGCTTTAAAATAATCTGGTAGATTTTTTTTTAATACATAAGTTTAATATGTTGATATTTATTGTGCTTATTGTCATATTTGGACTTATTGCTAACATCTTAAAAATGTATATTTTTTTAATTTCTCCCCAACTTCCCCTTTCTCTCCATTTCTTTGGAAACCATACATTAAATTTTTTTGGTAGATCATCCATAAATTTTTAGTATACATGTATATTCTAGTAACATCTAAAATTATCTTACATCTCTGCCCTCCTCCTAAACAAGACAAGGTCCTTGGCACATTTTAACTCTCCTGTGTCCTCCCTTTTCTATCTTCTTTGTTTTTGTCATCTAGAATTTTAAATACAAACAGTTATTTTTCAAGAGTTAATAGTTAAATTAACAACATAATTTACCAATTTCTTTGCTTACTATTTTTAAAAGCTTTCTACTCCTTCTCTGTGTTCCTTTTTCCTCTTGTGGAACTATTTTATATTTCTTTTATTGAGTGTCTGTCGAGTTAAAAGCTCTTAGACTTTGTATGTCTAAAAATGTCTATTTCACTTCCTTTGTTTTTTATCTTTAAATGTCTTTTACTTTTAAATTTTTTTATTGCAGTATAATTGACATACAACATTATATTTGTTTCAGGTGTACAACATAATGATTTGATATTTGTATATATTATGAAATGATCACTGCAATAAGTCTAGTTAACATCCATCACCTTACATAGCTACAAAAAATTTTTTTCTTCTTGTGTTGAGGACTTTTAAGATTTACTGTCTAAGCAATTTTCAAATATGCAATACAGTATTATTAACTATAGTCACTATGCTGTACATTACACCCCCAGAACTTATTTATTTTATAACTGGAAGTTTGTACCTTTTGACCCCCGTCACCCATTTTGCCCACCCCACCTCTGGCAACCACCAATCTGTTCTCTCTATCTGTGGGCTTGGTTTTGTTTTGTTTTTTTAGATTCCACATATAAGTGAGATCATATGGTATTTGTCTTTCTTTGTCTGAGTTATTTCACTTAGCATAATGCCCTCAAGGTCCATCCATGTTGTCACAAATGGAAAGATTTCAGTCTTTTTTATGGCTAAATAATAGTCCATTGTTACATATATATATCTCCAGTCTATAGATTTATCCAGATTTATCCAGTCTATGAGCTTTTAGTTTCAATGACTGTATTTTTTATTTTCAGGACTTGTAATTGGTTATTTTTCAAAACCATATGTTCTTCATTCATTTCTGCTTCTTTTATTTACTTTTTTATTTTTCATGCATGCAATTACTTCCTTTATATCTTTGAGGGTTTTTTTTTGCTGGGAAAGATTCTCTCTGAGCTAACATCTGTTGCCAACCTTCCTCTCTCTCTCTCTCTCTTTTTCTCTCTCTAAAGCCCCAGTACATAGTTGTATATTCTGGTTGTAAGTCCTCCTAGTTCTTCTATGTGAGCTGTCACCACAGCATGGCTACTGACAGACAAGTGGTGTGGTTCCATGCCTGGGAAGTGAACCCAGGCTGCCGAAGTGGAGCGTGCCAAACTTTAACCAGTTGACCATCAGGACTGGCTCTGAGAGTTTTAAACATGCCTATTTTAAATGATTTTTGAGATTGTTTGGGTAGTTCCATTTTTGAGGGAATAAATTTTTCCATTTCTTAGGTTGTTGTCTGACTTTCTTATGTTAGATTTCCTTTAAAATTTAGGTTTGTATGCTCATCTTGAATGGCTTGCCCCTCCCCACAGCTCTGGGTTAGTTTACTCCCTGTTTCATAGTTTTGACATTGCCTCCCAGGAGCTCCCAGGAGCTCTGTTCCAGAACCAGGTTAAATATTTGTGGCTTGGTTCCTCCTCCCATGTACTGGGGATACATACACCTAGCCCCTAAGCTGGCAGGTGGCTTCACTCAGAATGGGGCTCCAGGGCTGTGCCTGCTTCCTCCCAGCATGGCAGGTTCCTGGCTTTTATTAAAAGGCCAGTAGTTAGGCCAGCAGCTACAGTTGTTCTACCTCTTTTTACAAATGAGGGAGCTCAGCTCCACCTGTGGCTTTCGCCAGCGCTCCTGACTCAGGTCCTCCGCCATGCCTGGAAGGTTTTATTCCCTTTTACCCCAGAGGAACCAAACTTTGGCCATCTCTGCCTTCTTGACTGGGACAGCAAGAAGCCCATGGCTTTGACCTGTTAACTGCTGTGTGTTCTCTTCCGTGGAAATATTTCTCTAATATTTCAGTGTGATTTTATTTTAAACATGTACAAAAAATATTTCACATATTGCTGTGCTTGGAGTAGAAGCAGAGTTCTCTGAACTTGAGCTCATAATGGCATCCTGTCTAGAGGGGCCTCTTTCCATTTCTCTTTGTGCTCCGTGCTTGTCACACAGCAGGCGCTCTATGAATTTCGGTGGTTTGCTCTCACTGAGATGTGGGCCTGTTGGAGATGCAGAGGCTTGAGGGTGAGAAAACTCAAGTTACAACCAAGTCAGGGAAAGTTCTGCATGTTGAGCTGGGCTTTACATACTCCACTGGGCATCTGAGGCCTTTCTTCTCTGACGATAAAGCCTAATTCAGAAATTCCTACTTCCTGGCAGACCATCAGGGTCTTAAAGTGTCCCTAGTACTAGAGAGAGTAGTGGTCCTCTTATTGTAGAAAAGCATCCTCATCCACTTAAGAGCCTTCAACATCAGTGTTTAAAGAAAGAGTGTTGTCCTTTAAGCTGACTTGTGGCTCATCAGACGATTCAGTAGGCTCAAATTTGCGTTCTTGGACCAGCGGGTCAATGTTTATCTTCAGCAGGCTGACTTAATGGTAGAGACAGGAGCTGCACTGATTGCTGTGTGTGATACCAACCTGGGTGAAAAGCTGATCTCAGATAATCCATAGAGGAGATAATCTCCTCTGGCTAATCAAGTACCCTCTGTGGAGAAAAATAAGTCAGTAATGTGCTCTCAGCAGGAAACTTTGTCAGTGTGTTGTCAGAACGCAAGTGTGTGATTGCAATCTAACTTCAGTGCAACTTTGACTCTTCTGTGTATTTTTCTCATTTATCTTGTGAGTCATAGAAATATTTTGATGATTGCAGCAAGTCTATGGCTATTTGTATTTAACTTTGCCATGCTGGAAGAGCCTTATCCAACTATAGAAGAAAATGGAGTGCCACATTGCTATGCTCAATATATCTGGCACATGGCCTCAGCTCTTTCTTTGCCTTTTGTTGGAAACATGTAAGATTTAGAAGACTGAGCCCTGGCTCCTTTGGACATCCCAGTTTGCTGCAATTTTGGTTCCTAGCTGGCTCAGGGTGGTGTAGGAGACATTGGATATTTTTGCCTGTTCAGCATCTGTTTCCATCATTCTAGAAATTGAATGCTCCTATCTTGTGGAGAACGTATTCCTTAACCTGAACCAGGTCCACCCTGCCACAGAGGAGGCCACATGACCCATGAATAGTTTAGGAATGGGCACATGACCCAAGCAGAGTCTTCCTAGGACATTTCTGCTGGAACTATCAGAAAATAGTTTTATTCCACTGGGGTTCTGAGCTGGCAATCATTTTCCAACCTTTTGGAGAGCACCTGTCCAGCAAATGGAGACAGAGGCAGAGCTCTGAAGACATTTTAAAATTTATTTTTAATTTATTTGTAATAAAAATTGTATATATTTAAGGTGTACTACATGATGATTTTATATACATAGTGAAATGATTACCATAGTCAAGCTAATTAACGTATCCATCTCCTCACATAGTTACCACTTTTTTTGTGGTGAGGGCGCCTGAAATCTACTTTCTTAGCAAATTTCCAGTATTCAATACCGTATTATTAACTATAATCATCATGCCATATATTAGATCTCTAAAATTATTCATGCTATGTAACTGCAACTTTGTATTCTTTGACCTATATCTCCCCATTTTCCCCACCTTCCCCCTGGTAACCACTATTCTACTCTCTGCTTCTATGTATTCGACTTTTTTAGATTCCACATATAAGTGAGATCATGTAGGATTTTTGTTTCTGTGTCTGGCTTATTTCATTTGGCATAATGTCCTCCAGGTTCATCCATGTTGTCATGAATAGCAGGATCTCCTTTTTTAAGGCTAAATAATATTCCACTATATATACATATCATGATTTCTTTATCCATTCATCTGTTGATGGACTCTGAGGTTGCTTCCATATCTTGGCTATTGTGAATGATGATGCAATGAACATGAGGGTGCAGATATCTCTTCAAGGTACTGATTTCATTTCCTTTGTGTATATACCCAGAAGAGGGATTGCTGACTGCATAGTAGTTTTATTTTTAATTTTAGGGGGAACCTCCATACTGTCTTCCATAGTGCCTGGACCAGTTTACAATCCCACCAACAGTATACAAGTGTTCCCTTTTCTCGACATCCTTACCAGCACTTATCTTTTATCTTTTTGATAATAGCCTCTGATGACATTGTTTGGGACGTTATATCCAGCCTTGCCTGAGGTCAAATGCACCCAGGTATGTAAGCCCATGGATTTCTTTCTTGGCTTTAGCTAATTTGAGTTAAATTTCTGTCATTTGAGATTGGAAGTGTCCTGATTCTTATGTGTAGGAGTTAGGAGTGAGGAGTCATTTATCAAAATACTTGACAGCAAGCTCTATGTACATATTCACCCATCCCAGGCCCAAGCTAGTTATGATGCATGCCTGGCCCTTGGGCACACCCAGGGTAGCTGTTCTGGAAGCTTTACAGGCAGGAATTGACTTTTTGGGTGTCTGAGGTTTCTTTGATCAACTGATGCTGGAGGAGCCAAAGAGTCAAAATGGGGGAATGTGAGCAGAGGAAGAGGACCATGAAGTAGGGTACCTACTCATCCTAGGAGCTATCAGGAACTGGAGCTACTGTGTACCTAACTGCAGGAAGGGCCAGCAACCGAGCAGGACCCTCTCTGGACACTCGAGCTGCTTTCTGTTCACTCACCCAAGGCTGCTGTACTGTCAACTTAGCCAGAAAGTCAAAATAATTCTCCTCATGTCACACAATGAGTCAGGTTCAGAACACAAGTCTCCCAATTTCCAGGCAAGTTCCCCATTCATCAGACCATGCTTCCTTCCTGCCTTGGGGAAGAAACAAGCATGAGTTAGAAAGTACAAGTGGGCACAAGCTTCTACAAACAGCAGGGGAAAATGTCCCTTAGATAAATAAAACAATGTGTGTGGTCTGTGAGGCTGGGAGCCTCTGCAGAACAGGTGGGCTTTCCAGAAGTTCAAGAGAAGGAGGAAAGGGCAGGGAACCTCTGAGCTTGCCACCCCCTGGCCAAAGTTGTGGCACTTCTAACTCAGAGCATGCAACTGTAGTGAGGCTGCAGGGGGTGGGAGGAGAGGCAGGGGAAGAAGACACAGAAATGAGTGTATGAGGCAAAGCAGATGTGAGGGGGAGGACGGATTCGTGATTAGAATCTTGTCCTTTCTTTCTGTGTGTCATGTTATGAAGGGACCCCTAAATCCTAATATGGATCGGAACAGAAACATTGAAACTGTCACTGAGGGGCAAAGCATGTGGGGCTGGTGAGGAGGATGGGACAGGGGAGGAAGTGGTTTTGTAGGAGGATGAAAGAGAGGTGAATGAAGACTGTTTCTTAGCCTGAAGCTGCCCTCAAGGTGTGTGAGGAAGGCATGGAACGCTGGGCTTTTAGGAAGACCCAGACCTTAGGTCCTGACCCAGGTAGAGCACAGAGGGCTGGCATCAGAAAAAACCCGCTAAGAAAGTGTGAGTTTTCCTACCACAAGGAGGTCTCCCTGCACTGACCAGTCCTAGCCACGACTGACATTTAAACAGGAAAGAACACAGAGAATACCGGAACGTGGCCTACCTCCTCTGTCTAGACACCTCCTGCTGGGAGGCTGCTACCCTCTGTCTGTCTCCCTGTAGTGTACAATCCATTCCCGCAACCTCCCTGACCTTTAATCCACAAACTCAGCTGTGTATCATTCATTCAGCACCTATGTGCCATGTGCCAGCTCGGTGCCAGGACAAAACAGCACAGGGACAGATGTGGTTTCTGCCCTCACCCTTCTGGCTTTTCTGTGCCCTTTAAGCCCCTCCATCAGATGCCCCATCTCGAGGGCTGGTGACAGGTATGTGCACAGTTTGTGTTCCTAAGCAAGAAAAAACTCCAAGCTCTGTCTGCGGCGCGTCAGCATCCTCCTCCATCTCCTGCTCCCAGCCTTTGCCCTGCCAGATGCGGTTCCTTTGGCTGACCTTGGGCAGAAAGATTCGCCTCCACACACAATCAAGGCCTTCCTTCCATTCCCCCAACCCTGTCCCGGAACGGGGAGAGTTTTTGGAGGCCAAAAGCCAATCATTCTCTCCATTAATTTAATGTAAAAGAGAGTGAGAGAGACTGCTCTAGGAAAGAGTGTGGTAACACATCTGAGATCCTTGCAGTGGTGTCAGAGATGGGACTAAACGAACAACAACACACGTATATGTTATTTCTATTCCATCCATTCCAATTTGACAGTGGGTACATCGTGTGATACTCCAAGCTCAGAAATGTGGAGTTAAAGGACCCGCCACAGTAGCCCATGAGGACATTCTCCATCACTGAGCTGATAGCATGTCATGAAGAGAATTAAGAACACATGAAAAAAGCCAGTCAATTCAGTTGCTATAATGAGACCCTGAGACTGAGTCTCTGTCATGGAGCTCTTCGGAGAGTCTTTGAACACATGTTGATGTTAAAGAGGAACTTCCAACTCTGGGTTCTTGGGCACAGGCAGATGCAACTTCATCGTGGGTTCCTGGTAGGTGTATGAAGTGTGTCAATGCAGGTGGCTGAAACTGGACTCAGGCCGAGGGATGACGGCTTTACTTGAGGTATGAGTGTTTTACTAGCTGCTTTGTTTCGTATCAGAGAGAAGCCTGGTTGGTCTTACTCTGCATCGAAGCCCCTCTCAGAGCTCTCTTGTCTTGTCAGTGGCTCTTCCCACATGGTGCCATCTCTTGCTTGGCCTCGCCACGGAGAGACTTCCTTTGGGTACCTGGGGCAGATGTGGCCACAACCACAGGAGTCCTGCGCTGAGTCTTCCTTGTGGTGAGGAGCCGGGGCTGGCTGACATGACGGAGCCAGTGCTCCGGGATTATGCTGGTTGACCAAATTGGTCAGCTGAAAAATTCCTTAAAATACCCTAGGGGCATGTTTGTATTTTGTATTGTTTTTGAAAGGATAAATATTCCAAAATCCTGATGCCAGAAAAGAGAGCTCTATGACTTTTATAAAACTGGCCATGCTGCAAGTTTAAAAAAAAATTAGTTAAAAGACTAGAAATTATGGTTACAAAAATATCTCTGCTAATAGTTTACTGTCTGGCTTGAGTGAGTTTAACTTTAAGGTGTGGTAGCTCTGGAAATTTATCATGAGTCACTACATAATGACTGGCTGCACTATCAGGCATCAGCCCACACACAATTTTCCAGCCCTGTACTTTGAATGTTTCATACAAAATGAAAATAATACAGTCTTATGTTTTATTCTAGGGATGAGGTGGTTGGCACCACTTTAGACTTTGCTGAAGACTTGTGAATTTGATGTTTCCTACCAAATGAAAATGTTTTGAGGAAGTATCTTGTTTTTAGTTGGCAAACACAAATCTCCTTTAAGAGAAAACCATGCACATACAGTCTATTCTCTGTAGGTTGATTTCCTTCTTTGTAGGTTATTTGCTTGACCTGGACTATCATCTCTCCAAATGGCTACCTCAGCTCTTGGAATCATAATGACACATTTGAAGGAAGACTAAACCAGCAAACACAGATGGTTATCTCTCTGCATGCTTTATTTTCTCTTGTCTTTTTCTTGCCTTCTGTTCTTTTGCTGGGATTGGAAAACCATAAATATACTTTCTCCGGTGCTGAATCAAACACAGCCTCGTGGAGGAGGCAGTAAATAAATGCCCTTCTTTCTTTATACACTGGGATTGGTCTTGAGTTTTAATGGTTATTCAAGTGCAATTGGGCCCTGGAAGACCAACTTTCACTTTGTCAACTCATGGGAGACTAATGTTTTCCAGAAAGCCTTTCTCTGTTTGGGACGTCTTCTTGACTCATCGACGTCTTCCTCAGCCTCTGTGATTCTGCTAAAATCCCTCCTTCTTTGACTCCTCTGCTTGTCCCTGTCTCTCCTTCTTTGAGATTCCTGTGGCATTTACAGTGTATATCCATCATGGATGCTTGTTCACTGCTTTCTAACTTGTTATCTTTACCCATGTTTACATCATCTCCTCAACTAGTGTATACATTCATTGAAGGAAAAAATTACTTTGTTTATTTTTGTCTTCATCATTGTCTAAAATGCAGGAGGCACCCCGGAAATGCTTTCTGATTGATTTGTTAAGGTAGTTTGTGTGTTCATTAACTCTCGTTTAAGGAAAACCATGTGTTAGGCACTTTTACCTCCACCGTCTCATTGAATCTTACCAAGGACCCTAGGAGATAAATATTATTATAATTTTTTAGGTGGTGGAGCTAAGACACAAAGAAGTTCCCTGAGGTCCCCCAAGCCAGGAGATGGTAGAGCCAAAGTCAGTCTGACTCCCAGTTGAATACTTTTTCTGCCTTGCTATCTTTACAATGAGAAGTAGGATTATCAAGGCCGAGAGGCGGGCGTGCTTCCTTGTCCTGGGAGTGAAGCCTGCTTAGGAAGTCAGCTTGAGGAGCCCTGGAACCTATTGGAGGTGCCTACAGGGAATAACTATGCAAGCTGCTGGCGAGCTCCCACCAGCTGGCCTGGACCCATGGTCTGAGCAGGGGCAGGAGACATGCCACTCAAGTGCCTCTCTAAGCTCTCTGCTTAGTTCTTCTGATTATATCCTTTTTATGCTAACTGACATCACAGGGTCTTAATGGCCGTGGGCAGGGAGAGTGCCTCTGCAAACTCTGTCTTTTATTTTCCCTGGCTTGTGATTTTTTTTTTCCATTTGATGGACTTGTGTCCTTTGCACTGTCATGCCTCAAGCTTTCTTCCAGACAGAGTGTGCCGCAGGCAGAAAGGACAAAGATCGTCTGACCCAGAGAATAAGGAGGCAGCTCTGCAGGAACTGAGCAGGGCCTTGAAGTCCCTTGAACTTGTGGTGGGACAGGGGTCTCGCTGCAAACCTGCATGCTTGTGTTCACAGTCAACACTCTAACACTGCGCACTGGGCTGCGGCGCGTCCCTCACCCACGCAGCATCCTCTAACAGGCTTGCCTGGATGGGAATCCGCATGACTGTAACAATGACAAATTTTGGTGCCTAGCAAAAGAGCATTACGACAGAAGAGAAGCCGCGGCTAACTTACTCCCGTGGTTTTAGATAATCTTCCTTTGTCAGTCAATAAACCAGTCTTCGGGGGTGGGGGGGATGTGAAAAATTTCACCCATACACGGCAGTTTCTCAGTGTCAAATGTCTGTCACAAATTTTGCTTGTGGTCACCTCCAAAGCCTACAATTTAAAAAAACGCAGCAATTATCTCAACCAAAGTGCTATTGAGTGCACTTTCCAGTGGTTGGTCCTCAGGCTCCTTTCCCAACAATGTTTTCCTCGTGCAAAAAGCCCAAAGGAGCGTGTGCGTGGCTCCTGAAGCCGAGAAGTCAACTCCGCGGAAAATTTGCATGCTGTAATTGAGTTGCCGGGAATACTCAAGACATAATTCTTCAGGCTTGCGATGATCATGATTTCCTGCAACCTTCCAGGCTGGCAGTGGACATGGCAGCCAGACTCCTCTGTTCTCCTGTGATTTGGTTCTTAGGTTGAGCCTTCATAATCCAGCTCAGATTCCCTGGTTTTCAGGAAGTTGTAGCTGGCCAACCCTTAGCCCTCCCCTCCCTTAAACTCCTACAATACATTATGCTTTTACAACTCATTTGCCAAGTATTGTGTTGTATTGAACGATTTAGTACAGAGACATCTTGTGACGCTGGCTACAGGGTAAGTTCTTGGAGGGAAAGAAGTACTTAGTAGATGCTGAGTTTTTTGAATTAATGAACAAACAGGTGGATTTTGCATGCTTTGGAATTTTTTGAGTGCACACCCTAGATTTGGCCCTGTGCACACACCTGACATGGAAGCGTGATTGGGGTGCAGTTGAGGAAGGAGCCCCAGTAGAATCTTTGAGGAAAATGCTTTCAAGAAAATGCTTGGCCAATCATTCCTGGTTAATAGATTGCGTTTAACATGGGAATCACAAATCTGCAGAGGTTCCTTGTCCGCCTTAATGTTCAAAGGGACAATACGAAATATGAATATGAGTATTCCTTGTGTCTGTGTGTTTGTCGGGGGCTAAATTGGATCCTGTCATTGCATTGCAGTGTAGCAGCATGCAGATGACTTGGAGGAAGCTTCCATCACTCCATCATTCCACCATGCTACACCCTGGGATACTTTCTCATGTATTGGGGCGCCCTTTTCTCTGATTCTGTATTTTGAACCATAAAATGGTTTCACAGTGGAACCTTTAGATATCCAGGGTCCAAGTATGCTCAGACAGTAAACCCTGAGGTGTGGATATGGAGGAGTGCTGGGGGATGTTTCTTGGTATAATTTAGGCTGAAGGCAGGTAAAAACTTTGTTCTGGAGGTTTTGGATTGGCTGTCTCCATGGTCCTGAATTCCCAGGGCCAGGCAAAGGCAAAACTGCAAAATTGAAATTTACCTCTGGAAGTTTCTCACCTCCCTTCCTGACTACTGGCTGCTGTTCCCCAAGGTAATGGTCTTTCCAAAAGGTAGTGAGTTTTGCAATGGTGTGCAAACCCATTGCACAGTTGGCCTCCTTCCCCAGCCTCCTATCAAAATCTGCGTCCAAGTTGATATGACTTTGAACAGTTGAGGTGACCCCCAAGTTCAGTTGGAGCCACTGGTGAGGCATAGTTTCAACAGTAGGAAGTTCTCTGAGGCAGCATTTACAGAAGTGAATGCAGATTAAAGAGGCAGCAGTCCTAGGGTTTTCTGCATTGGTCAGATCACATTTGTTCAGTTCTGAGGATCACCCTTTGAGAGGGACATTGGTAAATGGGGGCACACCCACATAAGGGTGAGAAAATATGAGGATAGTGTTATAGGAGGAATGACAGAAGATTTGGGCATTTTCAGTCTGATCAAAGAGGCCAGGATGATCCTAGAATCTGAAGGTTAGGAAGGTGATCTAGTTTAAACACCTCTCTGGTGTTTCAATTTATCTTCTACATATCTCTGCCAGACTATCAACTAACCTTGGCCTAAATATCTCTTATGACAGAAAATTCACTCTTCAGAACTCCAGAACATATCAGGCTCCTTTAAATATTTTAAACAGAATAGTATAAAACCTCCAGAAGGCAGAACATCTGCCAGTGGGGAGGAATGAGAGGAAGGCGTTCTTTTGGTTCAATATGGCCAGACAATCCTTGTGAGAAATGTTGTGAGGGTGTAGGAGTTGGCTTTGGTGCCAGGTGTAAGTTCTCCATCAGTGTCAAAATCTGCTACATTTATTTATACTTAGTCAAGTTTTTTTTTGGTGACAAGGAGTATAATACCCCATGAGACAAGCTCAAGTGAAAAGAAGATGTAGGGTAAGAATACAATGGTCCATCTTGTTGACCCTCAAGAACCAGAAACAAAGTATAGGCAGATCACTGAAACTGAACCTGAAAATTCCCGAACCAGGGTTATTAGGGCACATGGTCTTTCCCTCTACTTGTCTCTATTGCTCTACTCTTTCTTCAGATTGTCTTTCCTCCCCTACTCCCAACCTCTCCCCCATAGCTTTTGGCTGTCTACATCACCACCTCTAATCCTGTTCTACCTAAACTTACCACTCAACTCCCTACTGAAGAATTATCTTCTCCATCCTCTTAGTCCTAAGTCTAGAGAAACAGAATCAGCTTGGCTCAACCTAGGTTTTGGATTGGCTCTCCTTGGGTCATGTGTGTAGCCCTGCTCCAGTCAGCTACAGCCTAGGAGGTACAGGGTCACATGAGCAGGTGGAGACGGATTCTCTAAGAATTATATAAGGAAAGGCAAATAGCCTTAAGCCAAAGAAAGGAATAATACCTAGTTGGGGGATTTAAGCCCTTCATAAAGGCAAGGGCTCTTTAAATTTTACCTCGTAAGTCCCTACCTGCTCCTTAGTTTCACTCTAGAATCATTCTCTTCTTTGTGGTAACACAGAACCCTCACTCTTTTCTCATCTGATTTTGGTCATCCCCACTTTGCTTTGCTCACATAAATTTGCATTTCTTTCGTCCACAAGGTTTGGCTGTTGTCTTTCTTCTGCCTATACTTGTTTATTCTCAGAACTTTGAGTAGTACTTTTAAAAAACTGCCTTCAATAGACTCTGTCTCCTGCAATATATATATATATTTTTTAAACAGAAAATTCAGAATTAGTTTCTGGTGTCACGTCCTATCTTTCAGGATACATCTTCCTTTCAACCCAGAGTGTGGAACATGATGACAAATGAGAAACAATCATCTCACCCGTCCTAGTAAAATCAATATTCTCTGTCGGAACAGTGGGTGATTAGATCTTCATTTCGATATATACCGCAGCGTCTTCAGAAATGAGCTAGGAAGACCTGATTTGAAAGAAAATGCAAATTTCCAGCCAAAGGATGTGTTGAGGAGACTATAAGACTGTGTAAAGCAGTGTCATATAGAGGAACCCACTAGGGGCAGGTGGTCTCACATTGGCGAATTTTAGTAGCCTAGGCCCAAATATAGACCCATATTGTAGACTACCAGTGGGGGAAGCACTTGGTGCCTTATTTAATATTCATTTCTGCCACTTTTGGTATCGTTATTAGCTATGAAGTTTGTTGAAGCATTAATATGCCTGAGCCTTCTCCCAGGTGGAGTCACGACTTGATTCCTATAAATTATTAATCTTGGGGAAGAAAAGCTTGATTCAAAAATTAATTTAAGCGATCTTTGCTAGTTACAGAGTAACTTACGCAAGTGGAACATCAAGTTATCATCTGATGCGAATAAGAATTAACATAAATTGCCTCTCTGGAAAGCTTTCCCCCTGTCTCTCTCAGTGCAGTGCTCCTTTCTGGGAGCAGAGGCAGAACATCATTGGGGCTAAGAGCATGGCACCTGGAGCCAAGTGGCTTCCTGTTTGAAAACAACCCTGCCATTTACCAGCTGCGTGACTTGGGCAAACTACTTAACCAGTCACTCCGTGCCTTAGCTCCCTGTAAAATGGGCATGATGATAATAATACGTAACTTGGAAGATTGCTATGCGGCACAGATGTGTTTTTGTTTTTACAGATGAGGAAACCAAGGCTCTGAGAGTTAAGTATCTCTCCCAAGTTCACAGAGTTGGTAAGTGGATGGGTCAGGATTCAAACTTTAGCCTGTTAGCCTTCAATTCATGCCCTTCTCCACTAGCAGTGCTTCCTAAACTTGCCTGCTGTGAGAATCACCTGAGAGTGATTGTAAAAAACACCGATTTCCAGGCCTTTGGAGCGGGGAATTCATGATATTAACAAGTGTCCTGGGTGGTAGGACCTGGCAATGGTAAACCAAAGCACTCCCACCTCCCGTGGTTCCCCTGAACCTTTGCAGCTGAATGGATTTGTGCACGAAGCAGTTTTGTTCCCTCTTCCTATGCACCCTCTCTCTTAATCAGGCTTTTCCTTCCCCACAATCCTCTTTGCCTCCTCCACTGTGCCCTTGAGAGTGCTGGTTACTTAAATCATCCTTTCTCTGAGATTTCCCAGGCCCTCAGTGTGCCTGCTCACTTTGTTCAATGTTTCTTCCTGATGACTTAGACTTCACCTTTGAACTCCTTTTTATCCCCCTCCAGCCAACTCAAGGTTCATCCGATGAATCTTCTTCATTCATTGCTTTTTTACCCCCCACTTTTCTGTTCCTTTAGGTTCCTCAGGACCATTGAGATGACCACGGATGGCATATTTGTATGCAATATTGTAATGAAAACTGAACTTTAGCATGAATTTTTTTCAGAGTATGTCATAATACAGTCCAATATTATTTATATTAAAAATAAAATATATTACAGGTAAAATAATGACTGCTACGTATTTGCCTGAAAGTGATTATATTTTAATCTAGAGAGTCAAAGTGAGTTCACTGAGCCCCATTAGTAGCTGGCCATGCCTGTGTAATTTGTAGAAGGTCACCTCATTGACACACTGCTCCAGGGCCTGCATTGTCTTCTTTGGGCAAAGACTGGATTTGGAACTCTGAGTCACAGTGTAACTTCAGATCCCAGTCAGTTTCCTACAAGGTCAAATGATGGTTCAAGAAACAATAGTTCGCTGAAAAAACCCTGGATTTCTGCAATCGTGTAGGTCAAAGTGAAGTGCACTCATATCTGATGTGACGACAAATTGATTCAAGGACTTTGGCCCACATGCTACCACTTGAGGAGCCAAGCCTGAATTAGATGCAAAATGAGCAGTTGTGTGTACTATTGCGGTCTGAATAAATGCCACTTAGAAGCATCAAATTGATTGCATACTTAGGAGAGGAGAAATTATCTGGCGAATGAAATTTGTAGCTGCCTATTTACACACCAGTGTGGATTTTCGGTTGAGAAGCACATGATTATTCCAGGTCCAGTGGAGGCTTTCCTAGAGGATAAGAATTACACATGTTTGTGAATAATTATCTTGGCCTCTTTTATTCTATGAACATTAAACATTTCTTGCATTTATCATAATTCTCAAGGTATTTACGAGCAAACACTGTAAAACAAACTGCTCTTCTCAAACATGTATAATTTTTTGGTATTTTGAGAATGTGTTGACTCAGTATATTTTTTTTATGGGCCCTAGACATTTTGAAGAAAGAATCAGCTCAAAATGGTATTGTTTGAATGCTTGATGTGACATAATTCAAAGATGGAGGTCAAGTCCCATTAATTAAGTGTGTGACCTTGGGCAACTAAGTCCTTTCATCTGTCTGAGCCCCACTTTTCTCACCTGTGAAACGGAATGCTGCTTATCTCACTGGGTTGTTGAGATAATGATGTATCCCAGTGTATACAAGAGTGCCTGGTCAACTGTAAAGCCCAGTAGCAATAGATTAGCAATGTTTTATCTCTGGTGGGAAGGAAGAATTTGTAGAATTCCGCTGACTGGACCTGCACTGGGAGGCACAGAGTGTCTGTCAGGACATGGGAAATTTTGAGGTGGTTGAATTGTGAGGTGACATTACAACATGTAGAGAACAGAGGACAGCCTGGTCTCTATCACTGGGTAGTGACTGAAGTCCTTGATGGCTAGATAGAATGTCAAAGCTACAGTGGTCTCTTGGGGTTTCAGCCACTCAGCAAGATGGCTCATAGATTAGTACTTCCCAATGGTTTTGCAAGGAATTTCAGTCCTTTGAAAACACAGTTCCATGGCCCAACAAGTTGGGAAATGCTGCATGCATTGCCTGCCTCTTAGGACTAAACATTGTAAATGTGTGTGGTACAAGCTATACTGTCTAATACATACATACTAGCCCCATGTGGCTATTTAGCTAGAAGTTAATTAATATTTAATAAAATAAAAAATTTTGTTTCTCAGTCACACTGGCTACATTTCAGGTGCTTACCAGCCACGTGTGGCTAGTGGCTACCATATTGGAAAGTGCATATATAGAATATTACCATCATTGCAGAAAGTTCTGTTGGACAGTGAAGGAAAGGCTCTGAGGCCTCCTGCAGTAAAGAAACTTATTTAATTTTGTTCACTTATCAAACCTTTTAATATCCAGCAGAACTTCTGTTCTCCAAGATGCTGTTTAGATAATACAATGTGGCATCCTTGGAGAGGTGGATCCCCTGTCTGGATATGGTGTTCCAGACCTGCTCAGCGGCCCCTGTATCCTTACAATTCTTCAAGTCCTGTTCCTGCTGCCGCATATTTATCTGAGTTCCTGTCCTTGTTGAAAGATTCATTGTTTTGATATTCTAAGAAATATCTCACCATGCTTCATGTCCATGTTATAGACACAGAACTTCAGAGATGGGAGACACCTTACAGATTATGTAAATCAATCACCTTATTTTACTTATGAGTAAACTGAAGCCCAGAATGGTTAGATGATTTTCCAAAGGTCACTCAGTTAATAGTACAGTCCATGCTCTTGATGCCTGTTTCTTATTGAGGCTGTTGGTTCATCTTCTTCTCATGAATTGAAGAAAAAAAAAAGCAATTATTAATGGACTAGGATTCTATCAATGGTAATATGGGTTTTATCTCTAGTCTGAGATCCTGCCTATCTTGGTGAGAGTGGACTCTGAGTAAATTTGTTCTATATTTCTTAGCCCAACATGTTTCTATAAGCTCTGACTGGATAAAGCCCATCAGTGAATGAATCACCCATCACTCCGTTTCTTCCCTCCACTTCCTAGAAAAGTCTTTGATGATTTTCAGCAACCAGCCAATAATATCTGCATGAGTTTGCATCTGCTTTTGCATCTGCTTGGCACTTCTATGATTACAATTTTAGCTAGACCCTATCTGCTCTTCATTTCTTTGGCCATGGGCTATAAAAGTGGGTGAAAATTGCAACCTGCATGATGGAAGAAAACCCACACTCATACTAGTTTATAGCAAGGCTGACATTTGCTGTGAAGGATTCAGTTCAGAGGTGCAGGTCAGATATGCATTTCTGTGCCCACCACCTTGGAGAGGAAGGTAACACATGTGGGTAGCACGTAGGTTGTAAAAGGAAGACAGGGCATCTGTCAGCGTAATGTTCTGGGAGGAACTGCCCTCTTAGAGCTGTGATCTGGAACGAATATACTTCTGGCACCCCTGCTAGGATGTCAGTGGGAAAGCCCCATTAGTCATCTCTGCCAGATGAGGGCTTCGGGAAATCTCTGCGCTGCTGTACATGTCTCTATTGATGAAAACACTGAAGCCACAAGGGTTGTGACCGCACATGTCTCATCCTACAGACCTTCTGGCCCTGCAAGGATCACAAAGAGGGGAATGAGTCGTGGAGCCTGATCTTTGAAAGATTTGAGTTTTGAAACGTGGGAAATGTCATGCTCACCATTTCTCTTGGAATAAATTTCTAGAGAATTTTGAACTTTAAAGGCTGACCCCACTTAGGCTACCCTAGAATCTCTGAAGGAGGGACCTTCCCAGGTAATTCTTGATCACTCTGATGTTTGAGAATCACTGCTCTTGAGAAATCACTCATTTTCTCAGGATGTCATCAGCTGCATCAACGCTAATATAACATAATTACCATTCAAGAGAATAATGCCAGTATTTTTGCTTTTACTTCACTGAATTCAAATTTTATTCATTGTCATATAGAGTCTGGTATGAACTTTCTGTTTAATGACTACATGTCACAGCAGAGAAGCTTGTTTTGTTTTTCTTCCACCTGCTCATGGTATTTCTTCCTGTCTTGTCATACATAACTAGAGTTAGAGAAAATTCTGGCTCAAGATATGACCTAGAGATTTAAGTCACTTGAATCCTCTCTTTCATGGAGGAGCTCCATTGATGATGTCCAGGTGTTAGAGCAAGACCTGGAATGTCTGCCTGACAGCAGATCCCTTGCTCTGTTCTCTGTAGCCCTCTTCTCCTGCTCCATGGAGTGATGTGGCTGTGTGGGTGAAATTCGTTTTTATGGATGAATTTGCTCACTGGGAATCTATCTGAGGTTGCTTGGATCCAGAGGCTTATCAGCAGTGGGCATAACCCTCCTCTGAGAGGAAAAGCTCAGAGTAGAAGAAACAGCCCCAGGACAAGAGTGAGGAGACCAGGGTCCTGCCTCTGGCTCACCCATCAGCCAGCTGTTGGCCTTAGGCATGTCTGTTCATGTCTCTGGGCCTCTGTTTCTTCAGCTATAAAATGCAGTGGTGGTGCAAGTTAAAGTAAATTTACTAAATCCAGTAGCCCTTTGATCTAAAATGATCAACTGTAACATTTGGTATTATTGACCACTTCCTCCTTCTTAAAATGTTCACCTTTCTTGGCTTTTGGGCCACCATTTCCATGTTAGTTCAACAAACATTACTGGGCTAAGCATTTCCCTGGGGACTCAGAGCATGAACAAGACAGCTTTTGTCTTTGAGGAGCTCACAAGATAGGTCAACATAAACTAAAAGTTTTTTCTCTTTCTGAATGTTCCTTCTTATCTCTATGCACTTCTTCAATTTTGTTTTTGTTTTAGCACCAACTCTCTTCAAATTTTTTGTATATTCTCCTTGGAAAATAGTATTCATCTCTCTGGTTTCAACTACCATTTAAAATCTATTGATTAAAAATTATTTATCTTTGAGGGGCTGGCCCCATGGCCTAGAGGTTAAGTTTGGCATGCTCCCCTTCGGCGGCCTGAGTTCAGTTCCCGGGTGCAGACATATACCACTCATCGGCAGCCATGCTGTGGTGGCAACCCACATACAAAAGAGGAAGATTGGCACAGATGTTAGCTCAGGGCGAATCTTCCTCAGAAAAAAAAAATTATTTATCTTTAACCATGACCCACCCCCTCCTTGAGTTATGGATTTGTATTTACATGTGCATCTACACATCCCTCAGGGACCTCAAATTCAAAAAGTCTGAAACTAAACTCATTTTACTTTCATACATTTCTTTCCTTCTGCTCTTAAAATCTGCTCCTTCTCTTGAATTTCTTATCTTGGTTAAAGGCATTGCCATCCATTTAATTATTCAGATCAGAAACTTCAGAGTCATCTGCCTCTCCCCTCTCCCAACTACTAATTGGTCATGTAGCCTTTAGAATCCACCTCTGAAGTGTTATTGGTATCTGTCTCCTCTTTCCTATTATTCCTGTTACTGTCTTCATTAAAGCTTGGATTAGCTGTCATTGGGAATTCATCAATTTTAAGATGCGTGCCACCTCCCACATTGTAACATCTCCAAAATCAGGATGCATCTTCAAGTTTCTGTTGCCAAGCATCAATCATGAGGTTGATACTATAGTCAGCACACGCGCATCTGAACTTGCAGAGTGGTTCTCAGTCACTTGGAAACCCCAGAGACAATGGTGGAGTGTTTTTAAAAGAAATGATGCATCGTTAACACTCCAGATGGCTCTTGAATGGAAAAGCTTCAGAAGAGTCAGACTCTGAATGGGAAAAAGTGCTAGGAATACCTTAACCAAATTATTTTGCTTATATTTTCCTTTTTGTGTATGTTTAGGGGTGATATATGATAAAAATCTGTCAGTATAAGTCTAAAAGAACCCTTTCAATATGTATAAAAGAAAAATTCCAAGCGTCAAGGAACATTGTGTTATCATTTAATTGGCAGAATTTTTCTTTCTACAGGCAAATAAAATAATGGTATGACTAATAATCGATTATATCTTAGACTCGATAAAATACAGATAAAATACAAAACTCCCTAATGAACCAATACTTTCACTACTCTTTTTAGGCCTCACTGTCTTCAGTTTCTTCCCCTCTGGTCCATTTTTCACATTGCTGCCAGCAAGCCCAGATCTGATTATATCATGACAGTACATAGAAACATCCCATACGGCAGAGGTTCTCAAACTCAGGGTGCATCAGAGTCCCCTAGAGGGCTCATTAAAACACAGATTACTGTGCCCTAGCTCCTGAGTTTCTGATTCAGTAGAAACTCAGGGTTTTGGTAGAAACTCAGAGCTGTGGCTGGAGAATTTGCATTTCTAATAAGCTCCCAGGTGATACTGATGCTGCTGATCCAGGGGCCACACTTGGAGAACCACAAAGTCCAAACTTCTTATATGGCATGCAAGACTCTTTCCCAATGCTCCCATCGTACATCTGCAGCATCATTTGCTGGTGTTTTCTCACTCACCCGTTCTCCATCATGCCTGGAACTCTCCATTCCCAAGCATGGCGGGCACTTCACGATTCTGTGATTTTTTTTTCTTTACACACTGCCTGAGAACTCCTGAAAACTATTTGGCTTTTAAGATACAGTCCAGTGAACAAATTCTTCAGCAGAAAATATTTCTTTTACTTATCTTTTCCAAAGAGGTAAATTTCAGGATGTTTAGCTATTAAGATCAACTTTTAAGACAGCTAAACTCAATGCTCAGGCTCTTCCAGTAATTAGAAAGATACTCTTTTGGGACCGACAGGTCACGAAGTTTGACGGGGTTTTCCAATTTTCTAGATTATCAATTTGGCAATCATCCCTACACAGAATACAGAATTTATTATGAGTCAGTGGAGCCATTATGATGATAATTTTAAATATTTATAAGATGTTGTAAATATATATGGTACTGAAAAGCGATTTAAAATTGTACCAAACCAAGAAAATCTTCCCTGTTTCAATGTATTTATAGTTCAGGCTCATAAATAATATAACAAGATAAAAGCTGTGGGAAGTGGGAGTGTAGGCTTGATGGGAACACAGGAAGGGGATTTTCAGGTGTGCTGCAAGGCAGAAAAACTATGGGTTATGGTCTACATTATGTGATGACTTTTCCAGACTTGTGACCTTTGACAAATGGATCTAAGTTTGAAGGCAATTAAAGATTTAGGTTGTATTTTGTAGGGGCAGTTGTCACTTTGTTGAACTATTTAAATCATGGACTAATTCCTGAGTAGGAACTTGACCAGTTTTTTTCTTTTTTTGAGGAAGATTGGCCCCGAGCTAACATCTGTTGCCAATCTTCCTCCTTTTTTTCCGTTTTTCTCCCCAAAGCCCCAGTAGATAGTTGTATGTCATAGTCGTACATCCTTCTAGTTGCCCACTGTGGGACGCCATCTCAGCATGGCTTGATGAGCTGTACATAGGTCTGTGCCCAGGATCCGAACCAGTGAACCCTAGGCTGCAAAGCAGAGCGTGCAAACTTAACTGCTACGCCACTGCGCCGGCCCCATGACCAGTCTTCTATGCTATCCATGTCTGTTAACATAAACACATACATATATAGACACACAGATATACAGGCACACACACTGATTCCTAATACAGAACAGCTTCAGAAATGCAGAATTAGTGGAGCTGTGACATAGGCAGTGTTCCTTGATTTGCTCCAGTCTCATAAATAGAACTTTCATGCTTTCATTTACTCATTCAATGAACATTGGAGTGCATAGCGTATGCAAACCTTATCCTGACTCTTGAAATGCAACAAGGAATGGGTTTGCACAATAACGAATGAATAAATGAAAGACTTTATAGAACCTAGAATAAAATGGTAACAACTTAGAATACAATTATTGTAACAGTCTACATTTTCAGCATTTCCAGAACCTTTTCCAGGCTCATGTAGTGTTTCCATGCATTTTATCAGCTGACACAACTACCTAAAGTTAAGTACAATTATTATTCCTGAGGAAATGGATGCTTAAAAATTCTAGGTTAAGAACCTCATCCAATATTGCACAGCTAATAAGTTGTAGAGCCAGAATTAAAGTGAATTTCACCTTATGCTGTGTGTGTAGTTTTTTGTCTTCAATGCTGTAGTTTAACCAGGGAGATAGTTCGATAAGCAATTATGGTGCTATGTGATAAATGCTATGATAGGGGAAATACAGTGGGGGTTTAGGAACATATAAGAGGGACAAGAGAAGGCTTTTCAGAGGAAATAAGGTCTAGCGGTTAGCCAGGATTGGGGGAAGAGTATCTGCAAAGGTCTGCTCATTTGAGGGAGGTTGGTTGCATGAGGAATTGGGGGAAGGTCAGCAGGGCTGGAGCGTGAACATCCTCCCAGCTAACGTCAACAATGCCCTGTGTGACTTCAGTTGCCAACTATACACTGAGGGCTTCCAATATACATCCCTCAGAGTCTACTCATAGCTTGATTTGAGTTTCAATGTAAGTGTTTCAGCCCCAACAAGGTTGCAAACATCTTGTGCACTGGGTATATGTTTCATAATTCGTGTACTATTCAATGTAGCCAGCACAGTTCTCTGTTTCAGGCAGGCACTGATGACATTGGTAGAATAAAGTATTCTATTAAATGGTGTAAGTACTCTTTCATATGGCTGCTTGGTGATTCTCTGTATCCCTTCCAACAGAATGAAGGAGGAAGGTAACCTGGTTGCTGCTTGTCCTGGGAGCTGCCTACAGATTCACCTGGGCTCTCTGAGGTGGGGGTGATCTTAGTCAAGAGCTGGCTGCCTGGCTGCATGGCTTTGGGATTGCATGCAGCCTGAAGGAGGCCTTGGAAGCAAAGCACGTGAGGAGCTAGAGTGTGCTCATGAAGAAAAGGGGAGGGGAGGCGATACCTAGAAGAAACAGAGGCTTCTCCCATTCCTTTCTTCTGTCGGGGCCATGGTTGTTCTCAGTAAGCAGAATGTCTGATCCTATGAGGTGTCTTTTAACACCAGTCCTAGGAGACGGCCAGGTGCCAGGTGTGTACTTGCACTTCAGGTATTTAGATTTCAAACATTGTTGTCAGAACACAAAGGCTACATAGCATTCGGGGTCAGTTCCCATGAATCCAGCCTGACGGATAGAGTTTCTTAGGGCAGTAGGCTCTGCTTTAACCCTCTGACGCATTCTTTCTACTGAGAAAAATACAAGTGTAAGTAAGTGCTTTTCATACCCTCCCTGTAGACTCACGGCTGGTTTGTGCTTCAAGACCAGATCTCACCTGCATCGTCATCTCCCCTTCTCCTCTCCATTGATTTTCACATGAGTGAAATCTAGCAGATGTTCTTGCATCACACACACATATGCATATGCACACCCTACATCCTGCATAAAGATAGCACTTTTTCATCTGTTGGCTCTCCAGGAAATAAAAGCAATAATAGTATACTAACATTTACATTGAGATCTTTTTACTACTATTTTGGTAATAGTTTCCATGAGGTTTTGTTCTTTTTCTTCAAATATGTAACCAAATATGTAACCATCTAAAGTCAAGAGAAGAATGCCTTCAGATGTCCTAAATACTTTTTCAAAATGCACATACACACACACTATTGGAAGTCTTTTAATAACAATGAAAGATGCATTTCTGACCTAAAAACTCCCTAATGAATCAATACTTTCACTATGAATCAACTAAAAAGAAATTTAGAATTAGTTCTGGGGATGCTTGATTCATTTGCTAAAAAAAACAAAAAAGAAAAACCCAACTTATTTTGTTCATAGAAACAAATATTCATTAGGTAGGTTTAATGGTGACTTGTGACTCTCAGGGTCAGCTCCATAGATCTTTCATGATGATGTTCCATCTGGTTCTCCTGGAGTCCACTGCGGAGTTGAGTTTCATGAAAATATCAGTGGCTTTTTGGTCATAATCACTCTAGTGCCAGATTTTCACGACTCTTTTTTCTAGGGTTGAAAACCATATAACGTGAGGTCACACATGAAAGATGATGAGGGCAATAGCAAAAGTCTACCTAAAAACATGGAATGAGAAGGCAGTCTTTATTTCTTGGATCTGGAATATACGTGATATGTAGTTTTTTTTTTTTTTTTGTAACCATTTAACCAAGCAACCATCTTGCCATGATTTCTATATAAAAGAAATCATTAATATGTTTATGATATGGGGAATTAACTGACAATTTTGACAGATGAACAAGGATTTTTTTTTTTTTTTTTTGGTTCTCAATGGAACAGATGTCTGAAAAACTTGAAGAAAGCCTGTTCCTCTGCTTGCCTTTGGATTCCAAGAGCCATAACAAACACCCTTGGGAGTTTCTGAGTCGTTTGCGATAGCCTGGTAACACTTCTGGAGCAGGTCCCAGCAAACTGGAAACTTTCCCATTCTGTGATCACTGAAGAAGAAGCCCTTTTCTTGTATCAGAATTTCTGTAGCTTGCTTTGAGTTTATTTTTAACGATTGGAAGCAGTACACTAGCTCTTCCATCAGTAGAGATGAAGAAAGGAGGCCTCTTCATGGATTTTAGCTGGAATCTTCTGTTGAAGATGAGATTTTGAAGCTCCATCCAGAGGCCAGGGGGTACCCTGCCTGCCGCAACACTGCAGGCCAGATGAGGGCAGCCTGGCAAACCATAGCATGAACTTTGCAGTTAGTTTTACCAAGCCCTCAAAAGCTCATGGCTAGGATGGATTCCAGCTCTGTTTGTATGCCTCCAACTCCTGGGCTCTTTTCTATCGATTGCTTCTCTAAGGAGCCACTCTACTCCCCAAGCTGAAGCCACACTCCTGGCCCCAGGATCCTCTTTGTAAAGCAAGGCAGTCTAGTGTTATAGTTGAGAGTATGGCTCTCGCTATTTAGGTTCAAATTCCAACACTACAGCTTACTAACTATGCACATCACATAAGTTCTCTATGCTACAGTTATGCATCAGTAAAATGGGGAGATGATAATAAGACTACCTACTTCATAAGATTGCTGGAAGATTAAATGACCTAAGACATGGTAAGCACTTAGAACAGTGCCTGGTATGCAGTAGGTTCTTAATAAATATTAGCTGTTATTATCACCGTCTCATCCGCTTTCTTTCTTTCATGGCCTTTACTGAAGCAGTGGAAGTGGAGGTGGTAGGAAGGCTATTGTTCACGCACAGATGCAAGGCCTTGGGGCAGTGTACACTTCTTGCCCTGTTAGGTTGTTCAGGCGCCTGTAAAATGAGCTGGATGAGGCCCATCCTGACACAGCTTTGAGCTGGGATGAGGCCTCTCCAGTGGCTGAGCCACAGAATCTCCTCCTGGAGGTTCAGCACTGATCAGGTGAACTTGGACTTTTGGCTGTTTCTGCAGATTCCACGTGCAACAACAGCTTGAGACTAAAAACTCAACTAGGCTTTTCAGAGTTATGCCATAGATTCAACATTTAAAAAAATCATCAAGATAAAAAATGCCACTTTTATATTTATTTGGGTATAGTATCATTTTTTAAATTCCCTTTGTATGCTCTCCTTGGATTACAGCCATGCAGAAGCATGGTTTATTCCTTTTTATAAACCCGTATTTGTGAAAACCTTTGGTCAGTAACTCTTGTTTGTTTTGACTCCCTGTTCTGGTAGCCAAAACATTATTGCAGTTCCAAGGTGAATGTAATATATGTTCTGTTTCCACTGTTCAGCTTTTGAGTATCTGCCACCAAAACGCTACTAGGGATGTTTCTCTTGTTTCAGTGTGATATAGGTCTCCTGCCTGGCTGCAGCCAGGATAAAGAATGATAAAAACGAGGCTCTGCATTCAAAATCAAACATAGAGAAATCACCTTGCTTTAGGTTATTATCTGGTTCCTAGCTCCCTCACTGCTCTAGCTATGCTATAAGCCTTTGGGGAATCATATTTTATCTTTCTTTCCATCTCTATAGTGCTAAGCATCTATAAAGTAACGGTAAAAACCTCTGATTGCGCTTTGATAAGAAAATGCTTGTTGAATGTACGAATAAAAACAATAGTTTTTTTCTATGCTCTTCTTCCTCGGGTGGCCACAAGACAGGTTCTCTTTGCTCTGCCCTTCTCTCTCTTATCCAAGCTCACGTTCAACTCTGGGCTGGCTGGAGATTCACAACAGTAGTACCCTGACTTTTGGATTTCATGAAGAGTAAAACTTAAAACAAAACAAAAAAGCATTCGGGACTAACATAGGGTTTCCAATTCATTACTCTGACAAGAAAGTCCAATAAAAATAACCAGCTGAATGATGCCCCCCGGCAAAGATGTCGATGTCCTAATTCCCAGAAACTGTGAATATGTTACCCCTACATGATAAAAGGAACTTGGCAGATGTGATTAGGTTAAGAATCTTGCGATGAGAAGATTATCCTGGATTATCCAAGAGGGCCCAACATAATCACAGGAATCCTCATAAGAGGGAGGTAGGAGGGTAAAAGTCAGAGAGAGAATGGAAGATCACAAGATGCTGGTGTTGAACGGAGGAAGGGGCCGTGAGCCAAGAAGGCAGGCAATCTCTATAAGCTAGAACAGGCAAGGGAACAGATTCTCCCCAGAGCATCCAGAAGGAATACAGTCACGCCCACCCGTTTTGGGATTTCTTATCTTCAGAGCTGTAAAATAATAAATTTGTCGTTTTTTAAGCCACTATGTTTGTGGTAATTTGTTATAGTAGCAATAGAAAATTAACACAAGCATCTATATGTTCCATCACTTCATAAAAGTAGGAAATTTTTAATGGCAGAA
The DNA here is from genome assembly GCF_057802395.1 of Ceratotherium simum simum. Taxonomy (NCBI): domain Eukaryota; kingdom Metazoa; phylum Chordata; class Mammalia; order Perissodactyla; family Rhinocerotidae; genus Ceratotherium; species Ceratotherium simum. Next base: position 54,385,704 of record NC_141909.1, read on the forward strand.
ACATAGGGAAGATTGAATCCTCCAAAAAAGCACACTGGCACCTTTGCACAATATACAGATGCTCCTGGATTAACGACAGGGTTACATCCCAATAAGCCCACGGTAAGTTGAAAATATCATAAGTCAAAAGTGCATTTAGTACACCTAACCTGCTGAATATCATAGCTTAGCCCAACCTACCTTAAACGTGCCCAGAACACTTACATTAGCCTACAGTTGGGTAAAATCATGTAACACAAAGCCTATTTTATCATAAAGTGTTGAATATCTCATGTAATTTATTGAATACTATACTGAAAGCAAGAAACAGAATGGTTGTATGGGTACAGAATGGTTGTAAGTGTATCGGCTTATCCTCGTGATCACGGGGCTACTGGGAGCTGTGGCTTGCTGCCACTGCCCAGCCTCAAGAGAGAGTATTGTACCACATATGGCTAGCCCAGGAAAAGGTCAAAATTCAAAATGCGGAGTACAGTTTCTACTGAATGCATATCACTTTTGCACCATCATAAAGTCAAAAAATTGCAAGTCAAACCATCATAAGTTGGGGACTGTCTGTACAGACAGGTACATGGATGTGTGGTCAGCAAGGGCACAGTTCTGTTGTTCTTCCCTGTTCTGAAGACAACAAAAGAAAATGCCAGGGTGGCTGTGTGAAGCCCCGAGCCCTTGCTCCTTTGCTACCAAGTGAATGTCAAGCAAAGCAAAGAGCCAGCCTCCGCTCTACAAAATGAGAATCACCAGAGCAAAGCCACCCCAGACCTCTCCCACACGAGAGGGCAGAGCTCCCCCTCCTCTCCACACTTTCCATTGGCTTCCAGAACCTGCTCAATCCATTAACTGGGGAATCCAACTTGCTTTGTCAAAGTGGAATTGACCTAGATAAGCTCTAGAAATTTAATTTAAGTCTCAGCGAAATTATTAAGCTTATGTAGATTTTATTCCAATACCTTTTGGAGTCCATGGATAAGAAGTAAATGTCTAGACTAGCTTTGTAGGAGACCACTACTTTCAGAGTCTTTTCAATTTCTTTCTTTCAAGATCTCCCTTTCTCCCTTGCATATATCTTTTTAAAGAGAGCTTAATAACAGGGCCTGACTTCTTTGCTGTAGTCATTGTGAAATATCTCCCTTCCTAACCATATTCTCAAATTGTAAGGCAGTACGGGTGTGATCCACTTAATTAGCCCAATTTTCCTTGGCAGCTCCTTGCTGCTAGGAGAAGGCAGAGGAGGCTATTTTCTGCCGCAAGAATGAACTTCTCATTCTTGCGGCAGAAAATAGCCTCCTCTCAACCCAGCGTTGCTCAAGGCAGCTCTGATTTCCTCAAAGTGGCGATAAGGACAGCTCAAGAGGCATGGCATGAGCTGCATGGTCATGGAGATGGCACTGTGGTTGCAAGTTTGAGCTTTGGAGTCAGTTTCACCTGGGTTCGAATCCTGACTCTGGCTCTTAGCTGTACGTTACGGGGTAAGGTGCTTGACCCTTCTACCTTAGTGCCCTTGTTTGGGGTTACATTGGCAGTATCCATCTCACTGTGAAAATTAAACGGGTTAATGAACGAAACGCACTCAGCATAGAGCTTTATCACAGTACTTAATAATTATTCAATAAATGTTGTAATGGAGTCTAGGTATCACTTACACAAATTTTAGAGTGTGTTGGAAGATTAATATTCTCTATGTTAAAACTCCAAAACTTCTCCCTCTCTCCCAGCCTCGATGTCCAAACTTTCATTCCATTAGGAGGCAGTTGTAATGCAAGGACTTCACTTCTAACGGATGTTCTCTGATAACTGGAGTCTCTCTGGAATTGAACATTAGATAGAAAGGGGAAGGGGGCTTAGCTGATCACTCAACTCTTGCCTTAGAGTCCCTGTGGTATTTCTGTGGAAATCCCCTTTATGGCTATGAAACCTCCATGTATCAAAAGTTATTTCCATTGACATTTTCCCACTTCTCCTCTTATCCTTCTGACCTCCTTATGAGACAAGAACTTCATTATCTCTTTTTCTCAAGTTCACTTGGCGGGCTTTTGCCTTTGCCAAGCTTGGTGCCTGGACCATCTACAGGCTTTGAAAGTGAAGGATAAGTCCCTAGTGGAGTCCTTGATTCCTCTCCCTAGCTTATGTCTATCTGGGATTTGGCTGTCAGCACTCCACTAGGCTCACAGTTCTTATTTTGTTTTCCAAACAGGCAGCTTTCTGTCATGGAGCTCTATACAGCTTTACCACCACCTGCCTGCAGAGGCTGCATGCCCCTTAGTCCACTCTTAGATCAGCCTTGTGCCATTTAATGGGGGAATCCAGAAGTATCTTCTGCAGTAAAAGCCTGTGTGTAGGGCATCATTTTGGGGATTCCAACATATCCTGAATTGAATCCATCAATCTCCCTCACCCTCGTACTTTTTGTGTTTCATGTGTCAATGACTGTACCAACAAATTGATATCTGGGCATTATTCTTGATTCTCCTTTCACTTACCCTACAACTACTCAAGCTCCAAATGCTGTTGCATCTACCTCCACAGTTCTCCTTGACTTTATCTTCTTCTCTCCTTCCCCACTGGCATGGTCCTAGTTCAGGCCACCTCACATGTTACCAATCACTGCAATGCTTCTGAATTGGCCTCTCTGCCTCCAGTCCTCCCTGATAGATTGCAGTCAAAGTTACCTTTCTGAAGCACCCATCTGATCATCGATGACCCTTTGTTGTCCTTAGGGTAAACTCCATGCTCTTCGGTGGGACTTACATTGATAGTGGGTAACAGGGAGGACCCTGGAGTCAAGCATTTGGGTTCAAAAGATGGCTTACTCACTTACTGCTGTGTTACTTTGAGAAAGTTTCTTTACCTTTCTGGGTCCCAGGGATCTCATCTGTAAGATAAGGATAATGATGGTACCTCATTAGATTGTTGTGAAGATTAAGTGTGATAATACATGTAGAGCACTTTGAACAGAGCCCAACATTTAATAAACTCTCAGAAATGTTAACTACTACAATGGCTACACAGTTGATTACTGATGCCAACAATCAGCTGCAGACCCAGTTGGGGGGTCTCGGAGAGGCTCGAGTTGTCTGCAAGTCTAGCTCTCTTCTCTTCTACATTGGCAATGAAAATCGAACTGAAGGCTATTAACGAACTTCATCGTTTTTGACCCCTAATTTAGGAAAAATGCTATGGAAATGAAACCAGTGGCTGGAGTGTATATGGGAAGGAAAGGAAGAGATGAGGATGAGATTTGATGTATCATTTCAGCTAGAGATGTAATGAAGTGAAAGTTTCTTCCAGAATGTAAACCAAGAGTGAAAGATGAATTGAATGGGTTCTAGAACAGTCCAAACCAGGCTGGCTCTTTCTAAGCCCAGCATGACATGGAGGTACCAAACCTATAAAAATTGACACTGTTTCTGGGCTATGTAGATACTAATATTGTACACATTTATTGCCATTATCTTGTTGCACCCAAACTTCATCATTTGGACTCTGCAACTATAAGCAAAGATGCTGTGACTTTTCTTATATTCAGTATATAAATTAAATACAGGAAAAATAGTTATGTTTCAAAGGATAGCTTTATAACCTTTTTTGTAATGCTTTCCATACGCAAACTGTTTTAGGCCTAAATAAACCACTTTGGGATTCCTAAGGGGTGCCTATTATCCTAATGACCTTAAACTGAGATTTCCTTTAGAAAACAAGACAGAACTAAGAATAGAGTTCATCAAGGTTTTGTATATAAGTTAATTAGATAAGGCAGTTCCTACAGCCCTCCCTTATCTATTTATATGGTTTGGACCATTCCTTTGAAAACTGTGGGTCCTACGCTGGCCCACTGAAGGCAAACTAGACAAATGCAGCAAAGGGCACCTCTGTGACTCACTTCTTGAATGATACCAATACCAACTGCGTGCTCACCTGATTTATTCCAGGTAGGATGGGGGGTATCTATTTCATTCTAAGATTTCCTGAATTTACCTTCTAGTACACTCCTGTCTTTGGAATTGCTCTAGATCAGTGGTTCTCAACCAAGGGAGAGTTTGCCTCCCAGGTGACATTTGGCCATGGCTGGAGACATTTTTACTTTCCACTATTGAAGGGGTGGGTGCTAATGACATCTAGTGTGTACAGGCGAGGAGGGATGCTGCTACACATTCTACAATGCACAGAACAGCCCCTCACTACAGAGAATTATCTGACCCAAATGTCAATAGTATTGGGGTTCAGAAACCCTGGAATAGATGCTCTTGATCTGACAGAGATAGTCTGGGCAAAGATCATCCTGATGCTCATCCCGAATATCTATCCAGAATATCTCTAGAGAGGACTCAGACCATGGAGGCCTCCACTGGGCTTTAGGGGGTGTGGAAACAAACTCTCTTCAGCTCCTTCCCTAAAATCTCCCTCACTTCTTCACTGAGGGCTAAAATTACTTCATCAGGTCCCTTTCCCTAATTTTAAATGAGGCTTAAATCGTGACTACACTGGGAAAGAAAACAGATTGACTTCAATTTTCAAAAAATAAGTGGAAGAGTTACAATATTTTTACAAGAAATTTTGATAAGGTGGGGAGAACACAAAGCCCTTGGGTAGGGTTGCCAGATTTAGCAAATAAAAATACAGGATAATTTCAAGTGTAAGTATATCCTAAGTATTGTATGGGACATACTGGTACTGAAAAGTTATTTGCTGTTTATCTGAACTTCAAATTTAACTAGATGTCCTGTATTTTACCTGTCAACCTTTTCTCTGGGTGATTGAAGGCGTGGAGGATAGTTCTTGAAGGAGAGAAAAGAGGCCAAACAGTTTGGGGATCTCTAAGATATATTATATTCATGATAAACTTATTCAGTCTCTCTGTTCCTGAGTTTATCCTATGTAAAATGGGTATAATAATAGTAGTACTTGTCTTATAGGGAGGTTGCAAGGATTAAATTATTTTTTATATATATATATATATAGTACTCAAAACCATACCTGGCACAGAAAACACTCAGTCCGTGTTGTTATTACAATTATTGTTATTAGGACTGTTAGTATTATTCCAAGGTAACTGGGATCATCTTGGTCTGGCTTTTTATCCTTTGACTTCTCTGAAATTAACTTTACTTCCATGATTTGGAAAGGTAGAAAGGAGGACACTAGTTCCCCCCCAACCTGCTTTTCCAAGGGAATTATGCATATGATTATTATTTGGTAGCAGTACTAGGTACCTGACAGCCTCCCAACTTAGGGCACTTATCTTGCCTCAAAAACATGCATTGCCAAGAAAAAGTATCTGCTTTTCAGAATAGCCCCATTTTTTATTTCTGCCAGTTGCCGATGTGACACAGCACTTGCGTTCCATTATGTCAGATCTCTAAGATGAATTACAGTTGCTAGGGAGAAAGAATCTACGTCAGTACAAGATAATTTATTGTTCTGATTCTACAGTGAAGAAGAATGATTAGTGCTCCAGGCAGGGCAATTTTCCTGTGTTTATCTTTTTTTCATATATATATGAAATATATATACATACATACATATATATGAATATAGCAAAGAGCTTCTTATATATAGGTTTTTAAAATCCATTTTACATAGATTTCTGAAATATTCTAATTTTCTTTGCAAAAACCTTTGATAACTCCTTCTTGCCTATAGGATGATAGAATTGTATAACATCACTCAGCATTTGAAGGGAGGGCCAGGGCAAGGGAAACCAAAAAGGAAACTGAAAAGGAAGAGAAGAGGATTGGGGAGGAGGGGGAGAGGGCATTGCCATTAAAGTCAAGGGAGAAGAGAGTTTCAAAATAGAAGGGTATGGTAAACAGTGCCAAATTCTTAGAGTTAGAAACCTATTGGGAGGGACTTGAAGAGTCAATAGAAGAATTTGATCAAGATGACTACATAAATTGTTATTTTGACACAAATTTATCTGCTCCAAACACACAATAATGATAGAGAAAATATAAAAGAAGAAAATCCAAAAGACATAACCAGGCTCAAAAATAGTCACTGAAACAAAACCAAAACCAGAACAAAAAACTTAATAGATGTGATGAATTGTAGACTTAAGACAATTAAAGAATGTATTAGAACATTGGAAGATAGTATGGAAGAATTCACCCAGAAAGTAGAACAAAAAGATAAAGAGATTAAAAAATATGAAAAATATTTAAAAGACACAGCTAGTAGATTAATAGTTTTCAATATATTTGTAGATGAGTTCCAGAGGAAGATATTGGATAAAATGCTAGAGGAGCAATATTTTGAGATAATATCTGAGAATTTTCCAGAATTACAGGAAGACATCATTCTTTGCAACAAATATTCACTCTAAAGTATGAGTATGAGTAGGATTAGTAAAGATGAACTCACTTTGTTGTGGGTTGAATTGTGTCCCCAAAAACCTGTGTTAGAGTTCTAACCCCTGATACCTACCTATGACTATTTTTGAGGATAGGGTCTTTGTAGATGTAACCAAGTTAAGATGAGGTCATATTGGATTAGAGTGGGCCCTAATCCAGTTACTGATGTCTTTGGAGGAAAGAGAGGGAGATCTGGATACAGAGGAAACACAGGGAAGAAGGCCAGGTGAAGACAGAGGCAGAGATTGGAGCGGTGCAGCTGCAAGTCAAGGAACACCGAGGATTGCTGGCAACCAAGAGAAGCTGGGAGAAAGGCAAGGAGGGATTCTTCCCTAGAACTTTCAGAGGGTGCGTGACTCTGCCAGCACCCTGTACTATAAAATAGTAAAATCACTTTTGAGAAGTTTGGCAGTTTCTTAAAAGTTAAATATATACTTACCATATAACCCAGCTATTCCACTTCTGGGTATTTGCCCAAGTGAAATGAAAACATGTATCCATACAGAGTCTTGTATATGAAGGTTCATGGCAACATTCTGTGTGTTATCCAAAACTGAAAACAATACAAACACCCATCAATCAGTAAATGGATAGACAATAGTGGTATATCCATACAATAAAATACTACTCAGCAATCAAAAGGAATGAATTACCAAACATGCAGCAAGATGAACAAATCTCTAAACTATTATGTTAATGATGCAAAAAGACTTTATTATTACATTTAAGGCAGAAATAAAAGGAGTGATTGCCTGTGGGGCTGGGGATGGAGGTGGAGGGCAAGATTATGGGCAAAGGGGCATGAGGAAATTTTCTGGGGATACAATTGCTATTAACTGAATTGTGTCCCCCTATCAAATTCATATGTTGAAGCCCTAACCCCCAATGGTACTGTATTTAGAGACGGGAGTTATAGGAGATCCTTGAGGTTAAATGAGAACGTAAGAGTTGGGCCCTAATCCAATAGGATTGGTGGCCTTATAAGAAGAAGAAGATCTCTCTCTCTCCCCCCAAGCCATGTGAAGACACAGGCGGCCATCTGCAAGTAATGAAGAGAGCTCTTACCAGAACCCAACCATGCAGGCACCCTGATCTCATACTTCCAGGCTCCGGAACTGTGAGAAAATAAATTTCTGTTGTTTAAGCCCCCCAGTCTCTGGTATTTGTTATGGCAGCCAGAGCTGACTCATATAGAAATGTTCTATGCCTTACTCTTAAGATATGTATATTTTATTGTATGTAAATTATACCTCAGCAAAAAATGAGTACTTAAAAAAGTAAAGAAGATAGAGAAAAGGGAGAGATAATGCAAATGTGGTAAAATATTGGTAATTTTTGAACCTGGGGATTGGGCTTAGGGGATTTTCTTATGCAATTCTCTTATTTTTTAAGTATATTTGAAAGTGTTTATAATAAAATTGAAAGCATAGTAAAAGTGATCCCATTTATGATACAAATTAAATAAGATACTTCAAATAGTATTACTAAAGATACATAAGACCTTTATGAGTTTATGGACTTATGGAGTAAATTATGAATATTATTGAGAACATAAACATTTTGAAGAAGTGGAGAGATATACCATGTTATGGATGGACAGACTCAGTATTACAGAGATGTCGTTATTCCCTCAGAGTAATCTAGATGTTATATGGAACTTAAGTGAAAATTCCACCAGGGTTTTCATAGAACTAGACAAGTTTAGCCTAAAATTCATTGGAAGAATAAAAGTTTGAGCAAAACAAAGACCACTTTGACTGAGAACAAGGTAGGAAGCTTGATATGCAGACTTACTCTGAAGCTATAATAATTGAGAGACTATGATATTAATCCAGGAATATATAAATAAACCAGTGGGAGAAAAAAGAGAACCGAGAAACAGATCCCAATTTACAGAAACTTGATAGTTAGCAGAAGGGGAGGGGGACTTACAAATCAGTGGGGGAAAAGTAGACAATTCAAGAAATGGTGCTAGAGTAATATAAAGTTAGATCCCTCCGTCACACAATAAAGACCTAAATATGAAAAGCAAAACTTCAAAATATTTATTATCTTGAGGAAGGGGAATCTTTGTTGAATATGACACACACACACACGAGCTATAAAGGAGGAAATGGATAAATCTTAGATATTTATGTTATATGGATAAATATATATTAAATGTTATAAACTTCAGTATGACAAAAGGCATTATAAAAACATTAAAAAACAAGTGCCCAGTTGGGAGAAAATATTTGTTATGCATTGTGGTAGGCGGAACAATGGCTCCCAAAGATGTCCACATCCTAATCCCCAGAACCTGTGAATGTGTTACGTTACTGGGCAAAAAGGAATTTGCAGGTGTGATTGAGGTTAAGGACTTTGAAATGGAGAGATAATTTTGGATTATCCAGGTGGGCCCAATCTAATCACATGAATCCTTAAAAATAGAGAACCTTTCCTGGCTGTGGTCAGAGGGAGATGTGACTACGGAAGAATGGTCAGAGAGATGTAATGTTGCTGGCTTTGAAGATGGAAGAAGTTGGCCACAAACCAAGGAATGTGGGTGGCTTCTAGAAGCAAAAAAATAGATTCTCTCTTTCAGGCTCCATAAAGGAAAGCAGCCCAGCCAACTCTTTCATTTTAGCCCACTGAGACTGGTGTCAGACTTCTAAACTAGAGAAGTGTAAGATAATAAACTTGTGTTAAGTCACTAAGTTTGTGGCAATTTGTTACAGCAGCAAAAGAAAATCAATACATGCATGTAACTGATGAAAGATTAGAACTCATATTATATAAAGAACTCCTTCATATCAGTAAGAAAATATTTTAAAAACTCAATACAAAGTGAGGAAAGGATATAAACAGGCAATTAACAAAAAAGGAAATGTATATGGTCAATAAAGATACAAAAAGATGCTCAACTTCACCAGTAAACATTGAAATAAAAACTAAAACAACAAAGTTATATCATATCCTACCATAAGCAAAATATCTGAAAATACCAAATATTGTGGAGGAGTGGAGAAACTGTAAGTCTCATACAGTGCTCAGTAAAATAACAAATTGGTACAATCCCTTTTCAGAGCAATTTGACAACCTCTAGTAAAGTTGAAAATACTATGCATATGTATGATCCAGCTATTCCTCTTTTGGGCATATTCTCCAGAGGAACTTGGACATGGGTTCAAGAAGATATGTACTAGAATGTTTATTAGGGCACTGTTTGTAATAAAGATTGGAAACAACTTAGATATTCAATGACTATGTACATCTAAATTGCAGTATTCTGCTCAAAATTGCAGTAGCTCCTTCTTTCAGAGTTGAAGTCAAGGTTCTTGTCATGGCCTGCGAGGCTGTATGCAATGTGGCCCCATTATAATCTGGTCATTTTTCCTTTGATTTTCTTTTATCCAGCCAAACTGGCTGCCTTGCTGATCCTTAAACACAAGAGACATGCTTCTGCCTCAGGGCCTTTGCACTGGATGTTCCCTCTGCCTGAAGTACTTTTCTCCCACATTCCTCACCTTCCTCAAGTATTTGGTGCAATATCACCATCTCACTGAGGCCTGCACCGACTACCCTATCTCAAACTGCAAACTCCTCCACCACTGACACTACCAACACCCCTTACCTGTTTCCACATTTTCTTTTTTATAGTATTTATCACCTTCTAATATGTTTTTATAATTTATTTATTTTATTGCTTATTGTTTATTATCTGCTTCCTTCAGGAACAATAAAGTCGAGAAGGGCAGGGGTCTTGGTTGTGTTTCACTAATGTATTCTAAGATCATAGAGTTATATGTGGCATGTAGTAAGGATGCAATAAATATATTGTGAATAATGAATAAATGAATTATATTCACATGGAGGAATGATACCATTTATAAAAAATTCAAAGATCTATAAATTATATATGAATGCACATATTTATGAGTAGTATAGTAACTTTCACCAGACTGATAAATATGAAAATCAGCATAGTGATTATTTTGGGGGAGAAGAGAAAAAAATGAAATTATGGAGGTATCCATGAGAACTTCAATCATATCTATTAATATTTTTGTCGAAGATCATTTGACCGTATACATGAGGGTTTATTTCTGGGCTCTGTATTCTATTCCATTCATCTGTTTGTCTGTCTTTATGCCAGTACCACACTATTTTGATTACTGTAGCCTTGTAAAAATAAGTTTTGAATCAAGAAATGTGAGTTTTTCAACTTTGTTCTTTTTCAAAATTGTTATGGCTATTTGGTGTCCTTTCAGATTCCATATGAATTTTAGGATGAATTTTTCTATTTCCACAAAAAAATACCGTGAGATTTTGATAGGGATTGTATTGACTCTGTAGGTCACTTTGAGTAGTACTGACATCTTAACAATATTAAGTATTCCAATCCATGCACATGGGTTGTCTTTCTATTTATTTGTGTTTTTAAAAATTTCTTTCAGCAATGTTTTGTAGTTTTCAGTACACAGATCTTGCACTTCCTTGATGAGGTTTACTCCTAAACTTTATTCTTCTTGATGCTGTTAGTAAGTGGAATTATTTTCATAATTTTATTTTCTGATTTTTCATTATTAGTGTGTAAAAATGCAATGCTTTTTGTGTGTTGATTTTGTATCTTGCAACTTTGCTGAATTCATTAATTAGTTTTAACAGTTTTTGTGTGGAATCTTTAGAGTTTTCTCTATATGAGATCATGTCATCTGTGAACAGAGAGAATTTACTTCTGTCTTTCCAACTTGGTTGTCTTTTATTTATTTTTCTTGTGTAATTGCTCTGACTAGGACTTCCAATATGATGTTGAGTAGGAGTGGTGAGAGTGGGCATCCTTGTCTTCTTCCTGATCTTAGAGGAAAAGCTTTCAGTCCTTTACCGTTGAGTATGATGTTAGCTATGAGCTTTTCATATACGGCCTTTGATATTATTTTGAGGTAGTTTCCTCTTATTCCTAGTTTGTTGTTTTTATAATGAAAGAATGGACCTTGTCAAATATTTTTCTGCATCACTGGAGATAATCACGTGGTTTTTATCCTTCATTCTGTTGATGTGGTATATTACAGTGATTGATTTTTGTATGTTGAAACATCGTTACATTCCAGGAATAAATTACACTTGGCCATGGTGTATAATCCTTTTAATGTGCTGTTGAATTCTTTTTTTGAAAGTCACTGCACATATTGTCAATGTATATTAAGTAGACAATTTGTGAAGGATATTATAACCCTTTTAAAGCATCAAATATTTATAAAAATTTACATAATAATACGAGACAATAATGACTAGATTATAAAATAACACTTTGTAGCTTTTTTGTTATACTAGTACTGTGCTGTTGAATTCTGTTTGCTAGCATTTTGTTGAGGATTTTTGCATCAATAGTCATTAGGAATATTGGTTTGTAGTGTCCTTGTAGTGTCTTTGCCTGGCTTTGCTATCAGGGTAATGCTGGCCTCATAGAATGTTCTCTTTTTTTGCAATTTTTTGGAAGAGTTTGAGGAGGATTGGTGTTAACTCTTCTTTAAATGTTTCGTAGAATTCTCTAGTGAAACCATCTGGTCCTGGGCTTTTCTTTGTTGGAAGGTTTTTGATTACTGATTCAATTCCTTACTAGTTATTGGTCTGTTAAGATTTTCTATTTCTCCATAATCCAATCTTGGTGTGTTTCTAGGAATTTAAACATTTCTTCTAGGTTATCCAATTTGTTGGCATACACTTGTTCACAGTAGTCTCTTATAATTCTTTTTATTTCTGTGGCATTGGTTGTAGTGTCTTCTCTATAATTTCTAATTTTAGTTATATGAGCTTTTTTTTCTTAGTTAATCTAACTAAAGGTTTGTGAATTTTGTTGATATTTAAAAAAAATACTCTTAGTTTCTATTGTTTAATTTGTGTTGTTCTATTGTTTTTTCTGTTCTCTATTTCATTATCTCTGCTCTAATCTTTATTATTTTCTTCCTTCTGCTAGCTTTAGGTTTAGTTTATTCTTCTTTTTCTATTTTGGTGGGGTATAAAGTCAGTTTGTTAATTTAAGATATTTCTTCTTTTTTTAATGTATGCATTTATAGCTATAAACTTTCCTTTTAGTCTTGCTTTTGCTGCACCCCATAAGTTTCATTTTCATTTGTCTTGAAGAATTTTCTAATTTCTCTTATGACTTCTTCTTTGACCCATTGGTTGTTTAAGAGTGTGTTGTTTAATTCCACATATTTGTGGATCTTCCAGTTTTCCTTCTGCTGTTGATTTCTAGTTTCATTCCATTGTGATCAGAAAACATACTTTATATAATTTTAATCTTTTAAAAAATTTATTGAGACATTTTGTGGCTTTAAGTATTTTTAAAGAAAGACAGCTGAATTGCTTTTAGGTAGTATGAAAATTTAAGTTATAGTTGAGTGGTAATTGATAGAAAGGGTCATTTTTGTTTCATCTCCAAATCGTGAATCTGGGAAGTATTATATAACCATGAATCACAAACACAAATCCCAAGTTAAGTCATCTATTTTATAACTTTTTACTCAACGAAAGTCACGTATGAGGCCTATACTCATATCCTTATAAAGTCATGTACTGGTCAAGTTGGCCTTAGTGGTCACTTAATGAGTGACATTAACATTGCAGATGAAGAAACAGGAGTCCTGCCTAGTCCAAAGGAGTGAGTCCCAAAGGAGCATGAATTGACCATAGGTTATAGGTTGTGTTACAAGCTATACATGATGCCTTTGAGGCCATCCACTGATGTCCACACCTGTGGACAGCTAAGCTAAGTCTTTCTGAAGCTATCATTGAATGTTTACATAACCGAGAATTCAGAACTTCAAAAAAAAAAAAAAAAAAAAAAACCGGGGAGGCCCTGTGGCCTAGTGGTTAAGTTCAGCATGCTCCACTTCGGCAGCCCCAGTTCAGTTCCCTGGTCTTGGACCTACACCACCCATCAGTGGCCATACTGTGGTGGCAACCCACATACAAAATAGAGGAAGAGTGGCACAGATGTTAGCTCAGGGCGAATCTTCCTCAGAAAAAAACAAACAAAAAGCATGTACTTTTTAGAGCAGTTTTAGGTTCACAGAAAAATGATCAGAAAGTACAGAATTTCCATATAGCCCCTGCCACTCCCACAGCCTCCCCTGACCATCAACATCCCCCACTGGAGTAGTACATTTGTTACAATCAATGAACCTACATTGACACATCATCATCACCCAAAGCCCATAGTTTACATTATGGTTCACTCTTGGTGTTGTACATTCTATGTTTTTTTTTTTTTATTGTGGTAAAAAACACATAACATAAACTTTACCATCTTAACCATTTTTAAGCATACCATTCAGTAGGGTTATGTATATTCACATTGTTGTGAAGCAGATCTCCAGAACTTTTTCATCTAGCAGAACAGAAACTCTATACCCATTAAACAACTTTCCTTTATCCTCTTCCCCTAGCTCCTGGTAACCACCCTTCTACTTTCTATTTCTATGAATTTGACTACTTTAGATAACTCATATAAGTAGAATCATCTAGTATTTGTCTTTTTGTGACGCTTATTTCACTTAGCATAATGTCCTCAAGTTTCATCCATGTTGTAGCATATGTCAGAATTTTCTTCCTTTCTAAGGTTGAATAATATTCCATTATATGTATATACCACATTTTGTTTATCCAATTATCCATTGATGGATAATTGGGTCACTTCCATCTCTTGGCTATTGTGAATAGTGCTGATATGAAGATGGGTGTGCAAATATCTCTTTGAGACCCTGCTTTTGATTCTTTTGGATATTTACCCAGAAATGGGATTTCTGGATCATATGGTAGTTCTATTTCTAATTTTTTGAGGTACTTCCATAATGTTTTCCTTAGCAGTTGCACCATTTTACAATCCCATTAATAGTGCACAAGTGTTCCAATTTCTCCATATCCTCGCCAACACTTGTTATTTTCTGTTATTATTTATTGTAGCCATCCTAATGGGTGTAAAGTGTAGAATTCAGAACTTTTGATTCTCTCTATCACAGACTTCTTTCTTGTGATTGAACTTTCATGAATTTTGGCTGTCCATTGTGTTAGGGTTAACTGCCACCTCCCTATTTAGGGTTGGAACAAAAATTCTACAGACAAAATATTGGGAAAAACTGACATGTTACCTAAGCAAGAGAAAAAGGTTTGCTAGATATTATGTATCAACGAATTATTCCTGAAAACCCAAAATGAAACTGTATTTGTGTGAAAATGAATATGCAACGCAAAATGTAAAATTTAAGAACAACTCCTGCTGTTCCAATTCAGATCATTATTAGAATGTGGAATAAATTATTTTATAGGAAATATTTCATAATGAAAAGTTTCTAAACCACACTTATTTCAAAGAATAAAATAAAAAGAAGACTTCTTTGATCCATAGAATTGTATCTATATTATACGCAATTTAGCATGGATGGTATTAGGAAGGGGGGAAATAAAAACAAGGAAAATGATTTAAATAGGAAGAGGATAGTAACTAAGAATTTTTTTATTGCATTAACATTGGTTTATAACATTATATAAATTTCAGATGTACATCGTTATATCTCAATTTGTGTATAGATTACATCACGTTCACCACCCAAAGACTAGTTATAATCCATCACCACACACATGTGTCTAATCATCCCTTTCGCCCTTCTCCGTCCCTCCTTCCCCTCTGGTAACCACCAATTCAATCTCTTTCTTTATGTGATTGTTTGTTGTTGCTTTTATCTTCTACTTATGAGTGAAATCATATGGTATTTGACCCTCTCCCTCTGATTTATTTCGCTTAGCATATTACCCTCAATGTCCATCCATGTTGTCACAAATGGCTGGATTTCATTGTTTCTTATGGCTGAGTAGTATTCCATTGTGTACATATACCACATCTTCTTCATCCATTTGTCCCTTGATGGGCACTTAGGTTCCTTCTAAGTCTTGGCTATTGTGAATAACGCTGCAATGAACATAAGAGTGCATGTATCTTTTTTTTTTTTTTTGAGGAAGATCAGCCCTGAGCTAACATCCATGCCAATCCTCCTGTTTTTGCTGAGGAAGACCAGCCCTGAGCTAACATCTGTTGCCAAACCTCCTCCTTTTTTTTTCCCCCTTTTTCTCCCTAAAGCCCCAGTAGATAGTTGTATGTCATAGTTGCACATCCTTCTAATTGCTGTATGTGGGACGCCGCCTCAGCATGGCTGGACAAGCAGTGCGTCAGTGCGTGCCTGGATCCGAACGCCGGCCGCCAGCAGCGGAGCACACGCACTTAACCGCTAAGCCACAGGGCTGGCCCCAGGAGTACATGTATCTTTACGCATTCATGTTTTCATGTTCTATGGATAAATACCCAGCAGTGAATAGCTGGATCGTATGGTAGTTCTATTCTTAATTTTTTGAGGAATCTCCATACTGTTTTCCATAGTGGCTGCACCAGTTTGCACTCCCACCAGCAGTGCAGGAGAGTTCCCTTCTCTCCACATCCTCTTCAACACTTGTTGTTTCCTCTCTTGTTAATTATAGCCATTCTGATGGGAGTGAGGTGATATCTCATTGCAGTTTTGATTTGCATTTCCCTGATAGTTAATGATGTTGAACATCTATTCATGTGCCTGTTGGCCATCTGTATATCTTCTTTGGAGAAATATCTGTTCAGATCTTTTGCCCATTTTTTTAATGGGGTTGTCAGTTTTTTTGTTGTTGAGATGTATGAGTTCTTTATATATTTTAGATATTAACCCCTTATCAGATATATGGTTTGCAAATATCTTCTCCCAATTGTTAGGTTGTCTTTTTGTTTTGTTGATGGTTTTCTTTGCTGCACAGAAGCTTTTTAGTTTGATGTAGTCCCATTCATTTATTTTTTCTATTGTTTCCCTTGCCCGGTCAGACATGGTACTTGAAAATATGTTGCTAAGACCAATGTTGAAGAGCATACTGCCTATGTCTTCTTCTAGAAATTGCATGGTTTCAGGTCTTACATTCAAGCCTTTAAACCATTTTGAGTTGATTTTGGTGTATGGTGTAAGATAACGGTCTACTTTCACTCTTTTGAAATTCTTTTGACAGCATGTGGCTATCCGGTTTTCCCAACACCATTTATTGAAGAGACTTTCTTTTCTCCATTGTATGTTCTTGGCTCCCTTGTCAAAAATTAGCTGTCCATCGATGTGTGGGTTTATTTTTGGGCTCTCGATTCTGTTCCATTGATCTGTGCGTCTGCTTTTGTGCCAGTGCCATGCTGTTTTGGAGTAACTAAGAATTATTGAGGACTCACTGGATCCCAGGCATATAGAGTTTGTATGCATCTAATTATCACAAAATCTCTATGAGATAGGTACTACTATGCTCCCCATATTACAAATGAGTCTCAGAGAAGTTAAGTAAGTAATCCGGGATTAAAGAGCTCTGAAGAGGTGGACCAGCATTCAAACCCAGATAGTCCAACGTGTGAGCCAGCACCCCAACCACAGTGACATCCCACCTCCTCATGAGGAAGTGTTAAACAAGTATCTTCTTCCATCAGGGCAAAGGCTTAAGGATAACTGGAAAATAACTGTCTTTATGTACAGGAAGAGTTGTGATCTTCTTTTCTTAAAAGGAAGGGACGGGTTATATTGAAATGGAAGGAAGACACATATAAACTCATGTTACATATTGTTTCTGGGGAGGTAGTCTGCATGTAAGTAGTCCAAGACTTGGGATTTCCTTTCATACTCTTACCTCTACATCCCACCACAGAGATGCCAGATGTTCTCTTAATCCCCTGTACTGAAGCTGGGTACTGCACACCAGTATATAAGCATACACACATATCCCAGAGGAAAATAGTGCTGTGTAATGGGGAAAGCCTGGAATACTTTCCAAACTCCTTGCTTCCTGAGCGGAACTCAGTGGTTTAAAATTATTACTGATTTTGCAAGAGAGTGAAGTTTAGTATAGTAGTCTGAAGCCAGACCGCCTGGGTTTGAGTCCAGATCTTCCACTGCCCAACTGTATGACCTTGGCCAAGCTCTGCACCCATATATGCCTTAGAATCTTCATCTGTAAATTGGGGATAATTAATAGCAGTGTACTTCATAGGGTAGCTGGGGGATTAAATTAGTCAATATATGTAAACCCCATACATAGCACAGTACCTAGAATATAATTAGTGCTATTTCAATTTACCTGATGACTCAGAAGGCAGGACTGAGAGCCACAGAGAATTATTTCCTGGCATTGAAACCTAATAGAGTTTGTCTGGCTGGATTTTAAAACTGCTTTGGACTGGTAACTTTTTACCTTTTCTTTTTTCCTTTTTTGAACGAGAATGTCTAGAACTGTTTCCTACGCCTGTCCCATCTATGGATGTTGCAAACAGATAATTTGTTTCTTTAGTTTTGTGGGTGGCAGATGGAGAAGTATTGTGCCCCAGGAGTTGTACTTAATAGAATATATCCAGAGCCTCATCTGTACCTGATTTAGGTGATGTAGATGATGAGATTTGGAACTTTTAGACTGATGAGATTTAGATAGAATTTTAATACTATAATGGATGAAACTATTGGAAACCTTAGGATAGGGTGAATGTATTTTGCATGTGGGATGGATATGAATCCTGGGGGCCACAGGGTGGACTGAGATAGGCAGAATTTTGGCGCCTCGTGATCTCTGCCTCTAGTGTTAGTCCTGGATTTATGTTGTTACGTGGCAAAAGGGACTTTGCAGATGTAATTAAGGTTACTAATCAGCTGACCTTAAAGTAGGGCAATGATTCTGGATTACCCAGGTGGACCCAATGTAATCACATAAACCCTTGAACGCAGTAGAGCAAGGCAGAGAGAGTCAAAGTATGAGAAGGACTAAACCCACCATTACTGGCTTGAAGTTAGAGGCGGCCACACAGGAACCATGAGAAGGAAATAAATTCTGCCAACAACCTGAATGAGGCTGAACGTAGATTCTCCCTGAGAGCCTCCATGTAAGAGCCTAAGCCAAGCAGCACTCTGACTTTGGGCTTGTGAGACCCTAAGCAGGGCACCTAGCCAGGCCTTCTGGACTTCTGACCTATAAAACTGTGAGATAATAAATGAGTGTTGTTTTAAGCTGCTAGGTTTGTGGTCATTTATTATGGCAGAATAGATAACCCATATACTAGACACTAATTATTTGTACTGCTTTGTAGAACATTTTCTTCAAATGAAATACTTGGATCACTGCAGAGCTCCTTTGGTCAAATCTGGGTCAGGGCCCCTCTGCATATTCCTCCGAGGCAGCCCCTAAAAGCACTTGCACAGATTCAGATGTAGGCATTCCACCAGCTGTCCATTATAACACTCACAACAATGCACTTGTGTGCTCTGTTTTGCATCTTCCTCACTCCCACTAGACTCAACCATTTCTTCTTCATTTTTGCTTCTCCAGAGCAAAACATAGGGTTGGCACAAGGTAGGCACTTGATGATAAATATTTTTTTGAATGAATGCTAAATGTGTTTGACAACTAATGTCTCTAGAGGACAGAATTGGATATGGGTAGAGGCAGAGCAAGGGGCCAGAGGCACGGCAGGGGACAAAATAGAGGAAAGAAACAATTTGCAAGGACAAAGGAATGTAGAGTTTAATACTTATGTAATTACTATTGGTTTAGAAAAATTTCCTTGATAGATCTCTCCTACCCGCACCACCAGCAGTATAAGTTTCGGGAAGTAGGCTGACCATTGCATAAGTGGCTTGTGAAATATCACTTAGTAGCTCACATTCCCAACAAGTTGAATAAATATGTTTGTGTGTAGTTTACCCCCCAAGGATGCTTCTCCTGGCTCCCCCGCAGCTGGACTCAGAATTGGTGTTTAGTAATTGTGTGGCGACTGACTCCCTCTGGGAATGGAATGCCCCATTGCTGATGCTCTCCATGAGGAGAGGAGCTGGAAAACAGACCGGGTGCAGCCTGATAGAGCGTGGTCACCTCAGTCAGTCCAGGGACTTCTGTGCAAACTGCGAGATCCTTGAGATGGCTTGTGAGGCTCCGGCAGGAGAACACCTACAGCTAGTTGCACCCCAAAGGCAAGCCAGAGGCATGGGATTTAAAGACATCATCCAGGAAAGCAAGCCCCATGGAGCATAAAGCAATGGAGAAATCATTAAAAAAGAAAAAAAACGCTAATTTTTATGAAGACTGACTGTCTTGAAAACCAATTAAACAAATGCCAGCCCATTCTCTATTCCCAGTGCAGTAGTTGTTATTTTGGTCACTGTAATTGAGAGTAAAAATAATCTCTGCCATCCGTGAAAAACAGCCACCAGCTACTCTATTTTAAATGATGTGGAAAAATATGAGGTGAATGTGAAAATGGGCCTTCTAGGGATGGCAACTGGCTATATCCAGTTTCACTGGTGGTTCCGTGCTGTTCGCGATTTCTTGTTAGTAAAGTAGATCACTACGTGTCTTCAATGCCCCCAATACTGGGGCCGAGAACAGTACCCTATTATCAGGAGTGCCTGTTATGACTTGAATTCCGGTTGTCAATTTGGGTCAGTGTTTTTGCTGTTCAAGTTCAGAGCTTCTTGCTCTAAAAAAGCAGAATAAAGCCAAAGGAGAGATAAGTGGAGGACTTTGAAAGTGGTTGTTTTTTAAACTGGCTTCTGGGCTTTTCTTATTTGATCACTTGATTTTGTCTACTTTCCGTGAACTCTGGATTTTATTGGTAGATTTGGCAAGGAATACGTCCTCTGTCCAGGGGCGGATCCAGAGCTTGGGCCTTACACAATGATGGGTTCCTCTTTAAGAAAAGGAATGAAAATTCTACTTCGGCAAATTTTACAAAGAAATGTGATGCTCGTGTGAACACAGCATCCCCTCCCAGGGTCCGGGAAGGGCCTTGTCCACGTGAGCGGCCCCAAATCTTAAGCTTCATTACTTCCCAGTAAATCCAGTTCTGCGTCTACAGAAGGTGGGGGTCACGTTGCTTCTCTGAGAAGAAAGGAACATGGCAGGGACTACAGAATGCGTTAGTTAAAAAGGACCTTGAAATTAATCCTGATGTTTTACAGATGAATAGATGAGGAAACTGAGGCTCAGAGAGGGTGAGTAATGCCCAGTGTCACACACGTAATCAGCATTAGAATCGCTTCTCTTAATTTCATTTCTCAAACCGTGTTTCTGTGCTATTTCTCAGGATACCTTGTGAAACCAGGGAAAACAGTAGGCGTAAATGTGATGCAGTCTATTTTATCCTTGTAGAGATACATAGGAAGCCAACAAGGGGGATGTAACCAGGTGACTACTTGACCTGATAGGATCTCTAAGAGAGGCAGGATACGGAATTTTGCATCATCCCACCTGCTTCCCTCGGTCCTGTTTTCAGAGGATTACAAGGTGTGACTGCATGCCTTTTTTTTTTTTTTTTAAATTCAAGTACAAAAGGATATTTATATCCAAATAAATGTTGTCATCTTGTTCCCTTCAAAGTAGTTTCTTATTCCAAATTGCTGCCACTGCTGAAGCCGTTTTTAGAAAGTCCTTCTTGAACTAACATTTTGTCACTTTGAGTCACCCAAGAAAGTCAGTACCTCAGGGCATTTTTCCGTCCTCCTCTCTCTCTCCTTCCCCCTTCCCGCTAACCTCTTCTCTTCCTTCCTTTCTTCCTTCTGTCTATATGTTTTAACTAAAAAGATTATCTAGTTTATCTACCAGCTTTGGCGCTGAATGATTTTGGGATGTTTCTCCAAATCAAGGCCATGATTAAAGGTTTAAGATTTGGTGTCATGAAAATACTAAAAATACTTTGATATGGATTCTGAAGAAGACTATAGTGTCCACCTAAACCCTATGGGAAGAAGTTAAATGATGTCATATTTTAAATCCAAGGCAGGTAGAATCTATATCTTCTTATGTTAAAATGCCCTACACGAGATGAAAGGACGTAAATGCCCCACGTGCCAGGCACTGTGCAAAGCAGTTTCATGTACATTATTGCGTTTACTCCTCCAACCTCACGATGCTAGCACAATATGGGAAATTGAGACGCTGAGAAGTTAAACTTTCAGTGTTAGAGCTGAGATTTGAACCTTAACTCTCCTGGCCCCAAATCAATACTCTTTCCCCTAGCCACCACCATTCACCCCGTGCAGTCTGTGCTGAATTCTCATAAATATCTGTATTGAATACATGGGGGGTCTACTAGGTCCTATGTGCTCCCAGCCTAGGTTACCATGGGCAGTCAGGGAAATGAGGTGGTGAAATCAACCCCAGGGCAGTGTGGGCCGAGACCACCCAGGAGCCCTCAGGGAGAGCAGAGAGTCAGCAGCCACCCAGGGATGGCTCTGGAGAAAGAGGTGAGGCCCGTGCTAGTATTTTTTCCCTGTGACAGAATGGTTGGAAGCCTGTTTATGTCCCTTATCTGTTTCTCCCTCTTCAACTCCCCCTCAAGTTTAGTTCTTTCCTTAATTGTCCACCTTCCCCGCACTCTCGCCAGTCTCTTCCTCCAGAATACTTCTGTATAGATACCCCCAGACGTTGCTTTTCACTTATTTCAATGTTTGATCTTCTCTCGTTTCTGCCCTCTGCACTCCTACTAGTCCTGATTTTGTCACAATAAGCAGCATACACAATTACCTGTAGCAAATATCTTCAGAGCCTTCCTTCAACAACCAAGTCCTTCCTCGTCCTACACAGAAGTGTGATGATGATGAAGTTGAGAGAAATACATTTGGAAATCAGCATGCTATTATTCACGGAGATCAGACTTCAGATCAGTTTTTAAGGACTGGTCATTGTGCTTTCGGTATGTATTTTTTAAATTTTCACCCATGTCATTTACCTTGGACTTACCCGTGAACTTAAACACAGGTCTTTGGGAGGACAGCATCTCTTCAGCTCCTGCCAAGAGTCAGCAGATAGGGGGCACGTGGGCTTTATACTCAGGTGGACATGAGTTTGAAGAAGCGAGGTCCATCACTGACTGGCTCTGAGACAGAGAGCAAACTACTTCACTTCTCAGAGTCTCAGTTTCCTTATCTGAAAAATGGGACCATAATAGCTATCTTACAAGACTGTGTTAAGAACACAGGTTTTGGAGTTATATCAAAATTGGACTCCCACTCTGCCATTGACTAGCTGTGTGGTACTAGGCAAGTTGACTTCTCTAGCCTTGCTTCCTGGCTGGTAAAATGGGAGATAATAATACTTATATAGTATTTTAGGATACTATAGGATTATTTATAGGAATATTAGGAGGATTCAGATAAGTAATCTATTTAAAACTCTTAGTCCAGGATATAGCACAAAGCAAGCACTTAATAATGGTAGCTCTTCTTAGGATTAATGCATCTGAAGTTCTAGTACAATGGCTAGCCCACCGCTGAGTTTCAATAAATGATTATTCGCTTTCTGTCCTTCCAGGCCAAAGCAGTAAAGTAAATTGGATACTTCATGATGATCTCACCCTGCAGCCTAGTGTGCATAAGATTAACACTCCCTGTCCTCCCACTTTGCATGTGGTGACATTTCTTACAAGGACATATGTGCCTTGTCAGGACTGGCCCTACCCTTAAGGAGAATAAAGGGCTGCTTACATCGTATAATTTGAGAAGTGCTTAAAGTTTTATTTGCCTCAAATGCCTGTCCTCCAGCAGCATCCTTAGTGTTAGAAAATTGCTCCTTCAGAGGATTTCATTTGGGTTACACATTATCTCCAGGAGGCTTTTGTTAAGGTGCGGTAATCTTTACTGAGTAGGATAACACATCCCTTTTCATTCCCATATTAGCCTGGATTGGTCAGGTAAAGGCCCTGCAGGACTAGAATATGGGAAGAGTACATTTTAAAATCACAGTAAATTTTAAAAGCACAGTAAAGTCCTGTGCTGTCCAGAGGAGCAGTGATGGGCTTAAGCAGCCAGGAGCTGCCCTCGTGGGCCCAGGATAGACTCTGTCTATTTTTCCCAATTTGCTCTGGACTTCTTCTGTGTGAAGGAGCTGAGCTAGAGCAGGCCCAGCCAGCCTCTCCCTGGGGCCTCTAGAAACTCCGTGGGCAGTGAATTTCCACAATGTGGACACTACTTACCAAGCCTAAGGTGAGAGTAGATGATGGGGCTCTGTCACGTTGTCTAATCAGATGCAAAGTGGAGAGTGCAAAGCTTGGGTGGATATTTGTGTGAAGTGGGTCACAGAAAGAAGAAGGAGCATGATAGGGGTCAAGTACTTAACTAATAACCCACAGAGATTGGAGTCCATATGGGGGGACTGAAAAACAAAGATAGCAATGCAACTCATAACTCGGTGGAGGATTGGAATGTCTGCAGATAAGTTGACAGCAAATAAACAAGAGGTGGAAATATGAGTAGATTTTTTAACTTAAAGAAACACAGTGTTTGAGGAACAGCAAACTATGTAGACAGAGCCCTTTTTGTATTTAAACAGTGGTGTGTAAATACTATGGTGGCAAAACCAGCACTGTGCTCATGAGCAAGGTCCACAGACTACAGCACTCCTTTCTGAAGGCTTTTTACTCACCAGAGCTTAATTACTATTATATCAATATTTCCAAAGTTGTTGTGTAAACATGGATATTGCAAACAATTTGTAATTCCCAGGTCACAAAGTGGATAATGAAGGCACAGCTAGATTATGACTTCTGTAATAGACGTACTTGTTCCTTGTATGTCTGTAAGTCTGAAACTCAGTTTACTGTTCAGATGTTCAAATACAACATGTATGTCATTATGATTAATGGTCCACAGAAGGGACCTGCTGAGGCAGCAAAAAGGTTGCTTTTTAAACTATATTTATAGCTACTAGGGAGGGATATTGTGATACATGAGAAATACATATAGAATAACTGACATCTACAAAATGGAGAAGTTGGAGGTCTTTTTGGAACTACACAAAGCAGAAATTGATCCTTTCCTGCCAAAAGCTAGGGGAGGCTTTAAAACTCTTTCTCCTACCACCATGAGACATTTTAGAGCAGTCATTCTCAGACTCATAGGAGAGGTGTGTTTACAGCATTTGCATGGGTAATAGTAACCAATAACACTCAGGAAGTAATTACTGTGTGCCATGCTGAGTGCTCTACATAGCTTATCTCATTATATAATTGGAATCTATAAAGTAGCAAATAAAAACAGACATGGTTAGAAGAAAGGAAATTGTGTGGTTAGAACCAAGGAAGTAGCAAATAAAAATAGACATGGTTAGAACCAAGGAAATAAAGATTCTGTGCTTAAAAAAAAAATTCAACCTTTGAATAATTGCAGAAAGGCTAGGAATTCTCTGAAATTTGTAGGTAAATCCTGATACCATCTATTGATGCTCGATGTGGTTTGCAGGCACAGATGGAAGGCAACAAGGACCAGCAGATGACCCCAAAAATAGGTCAACAAAGAAGCAGAACCAGGACAGAGAATTGGCTTTTGGTCACATCTCTTAATGGGGAGATAGTGCTAGTCAAGAAGAGAGTTACATAATTAAATGAGTGTTCCGGTTGTGGGTTGTTTAGTATAAACTGCTACTTAAGGTCTTCTGATAATAAACTGTACTTAATTCGTGATATAATTCTGTGTTCATTCATGGCTTTTATGAAGTCCCAACTTAAAAGAACTTTGAATATTGCTAGTGGATGCAGCTGTTGACGAGGGTCCAGATTTTGGCTCCGTATGTCGTAGATCCTGTTCATTGACTTGGAGAGATGTTCACGATGTACTGTGAGTGACGTAAGCAGTATATAAAACACCATGTGTGATATGGTTCCGTTTTGTGAAACAAACAAACAAAAAGAGAGACAAAACCCTAAACAGTGTTGTTTATTAGTATTGAAAAATGGGAAACTACTAAATGTCTAACTGTGAGGCTACTGGTTAAATAAATTCAGGCATATGCATATGTAGCCACTAACAACATGGTTATAGAAAAATATTTCTCATCACTGACAATATTCATAATTTATTGTTAAGAAGAATAAAACATAATCAAAAATAGTTTGATCCCATTTTTATAAAGGGAAATTTATGCATAGACAAAACATTTATAAATACAGATACTAATATATTAACATGTTTACTCTGGGTGGTGAGATTACAGTTGATTTTTAAAGTAAAATTTAAATAGACTATTTTTTAGAACAGTTTTAGATTTGCAGAAAACTGAGAGGATAGTACAGAGAGTTTCCATATAACCCACATCCAATTTCCTCTATTATTAACTGTATTATATGAGTATGATACGTTTATTACAATTAATAAACCAGTATTGAAACATTATTATTAACTAAACTCATACTTTGTTCAGATTTCTTTATTTTTTATCTAATGTTATTTTTCTGTTCCAGTATCCTATTCAGAATACCACATTACATTTAGTTATTCTGTCTTGGGTTCCTCCTGGTTGTGACAATTTCTCAGACATTTATTGTTTTCATTGACCTTTACAGTTTTGAGGAGTACTGGTCAAATATTTTGTAGGATGCTCCATGGTTGGAATTTGTCAGGTGTTTTTCTCATGAATAGACTGGGATTATGGTTTTGGGGAGGAACAGTTGATTTTTACATTCTTTTAATTTATCTGTGTCTTTCAGATTTCCTAAAATGAACATGTATTACTTTTGAAATAAAACAGTTATTATAACAAAAATCATATATATATATATATATGAGTTTGTGTGTCCATCATTACCAGCCATCAGATTCAAGAATGGCTGCCCTAGTCAGCGCTCGGTGAGCTTGTAGTTGGTGAAGTTTCTCCTCCGTATGTTTCAACTTCTCTTTTCAGTACCTCTTATCCTCTCCTATCTCCATTTCAATGTCTCAGACAGTTGGTAAAGGTTTAAGATACAGGATTTTCCATGGGGGCACTTGCATTTTAATAGATGATTTTTAATACCTGAAATGTTTTCAAGACCCAAAGGAATTAGACTCTAACAGTGGAATGGTGGGGACCCGGTGGAGATGTTTAGGGTGGGTAGAGGAGATACCATTCTCCCCATCTCTGTGCCTAATTTTGCAAAGTGGTTATTTTCTGTTCAAGATGCCCAAAGATTTATCAGAGACATGTAACTTATAGTTTATCAAAAGAATAAAATCTGTTATCTGTCAGAACCTGAATTAATGCCTCAGAATAGTTTTCTTCCTGACCCCGGAATCTGTTGTTTCTGCCTTCAAAATATGGTTTCTTCCTTCTTTACATGATGGTATCCCAATTTTCCTTTCCTTGTCCCACTTTCCCCCACTATTCTAGAAGTGGCTATCTGGCTAGGGGCGAGTCAGACAGCTCCCTCCCACAGTGATTGGTGGATTTGGGATAGACATGTGACTCTAAGTGAGCCAATGGGACCCTGTCCTGAGATTTTTGTAGAAGTGTTTAGGGAAGAGGAACTTTCTTTCTGTTATGGTTGGTAAGCTGATAGGGTGTAAGCCTGAAGTTGCTAGGATCATCTGGACTACTACAGAGAAACAATCTGTCTGAGAAGGAAGCCAACACAAAGGAAAGAAGACCTGGAAAGTGAAGAGGAACAGATTCATGAGGATAATGAAGGTGTGAGCATTCTGATTCTGATGAGCCAGACTGATCTCCTAGACATTTCAGTTACATGAGTAGGAAAGCCTCTTTTCTGCTTCAGCCAGTGCTGTTTGTATTTTTGTTACTGCAACTGGAAGACTCTTGACTAAAACAGTCTCTCAAGATCTTATTCCCCTAAATATTTTAATATCTTTTAACTCAAGTATTGACTTCAGCATCGTTTTCCTACTTCTCAATTTGCATTCATCATTTAATTTATCTTTGGACACTTCTATCTCATTTTATCCAAAAAATAAAGATAGCCAGTCAAAAATTTAGTAATATTGATTATTTAGTTTCATGTAGCCCATACAGTTTGTCTCCACTGGTGATGTAATCAAATTCAGAATACATTAAAATATCAAGCAAATTGAAAATAGTCTCTGTGATTAGGCTGTAGCTTCAACTTTGTGACTTTAAAAAATCTTGCTTTATTTTAAGCAAGTCTGCTAATCAATGGGGACCTCTTTGTCACCCCAGCACTTTCTTAACTATCAGGAAATTCTCTTGGTCAGTTGCCATGGCAGCAGCACCAACTCAACTTTCTCAATTTAA
The DNA here is from genome assembly GCF_057802395.1 of Ceratotherium simum simum. Lineage (NCBI taxonomy): Eukaryota > Metazoa > Chordata > Mammalia > Perissodactyla > Rhinocerotidae > Ceratotherium > Ceratotherium simum. The sequence goes on from NC_141909.1 coordinate 54,413,129, forward strand.
AAGTGTCATTTGTCAAATGAGCAATCGGCCTCTTTTCTACCACATCCCAATCTCTGAGCCAATGTGAGACAAATTAAACAGAGTAACATGGTATTCTTTGCACCAGATGAAATGTTAGGGCAATTCAAGTGCTACCAAGAGGTCATATAGGGTAGGAGTTGAATGTTCGGACATCTCACAGCCACCTCTAACTGGGTCTTAACCCCAACTCTGCTATATACTTATGTTGGACTGTGGAGAGCTTATTAAAATCTCTGTGACTCAGTTCCATCATCAGAGAAATGAGAATAATAATAGAATAATAACCGAATATAATATATAATACAATATTGTACAAAATAATAGGGCTGGTGTAAGGTTAAAAGATATGGTCTGTAAAACACTAAACCCCATGGTGACACAGAAAAAGCACTCGGTCAATATCAGGTGGCTCTTGAGATACACAGTTGTGATCTCATCTGGAATTCACTATATGCTTAAAATTGGATACCTTATATGAAGCCTGTGTGTTACAGGCATGTCAGAGTGGGAAAAATTGAGTATCAAGCTGATTGGTCTTTTAAGAATAATAGATATGTGGAAAAAATGCAATAAAGAACTAATTTGAGTAAATTATTTGCTGTTTCCTTATATAGGATTATGACTAGAAGAGTTAGTAAAAGAATTAAACTATAAATGACCCTCAGAAGTATTGTTATTAAACTTTTGACCTCTGCCACCATCTTTGTTGAAATGATTCATTGAACACTGTGTGTTGAATGGTGCATGTCCATTAATTTTTCTATTATGCTGAAGTTAAAATTAAAAATAGTTACTATCAAAACTATTTTAACTTTATGAATCTATATCAGAAAATGATTTTCCAAACAAGTGCTATCACACGTGACTTTTCTGAAAACAGGTCCCTGGAAATCTAATCAGCATTGGAACTACAGTAGCATTTCTCATATTTTGTTCCGAAAGGACAACACATAATTTCAGGGTGGTGCTGGCCTACCATTCTAAACATTCTCTGTAGTTGTGTGACCAAAAAGTGTGTAAGAATTCAAATATTGAGTCGTATGGACTCTTTAAGGATTTCTTCCATCTGAGTGATAGGGTGGTAACATAAAGAGAACTTAGCCTTCAAGTCTTGAAGCTATTGCTTCTGATTCACTTCTTTTAAGTATGTATTTGAGAATAATGATGCTTGAGGATAAATACTGATTATGGTTCATTAGTAGCAAAAGAGGTAAGCTAAAACCACTTGCAAGCTGTGACCATAGTTACTTTTTGGACTGTTGAACTGACTGCCTAAATTGCTGAGTAACTTTCTTCAAGTCAAAATACTACAACAGGGAAGAAAGTATTTACAAATTGTGTTTCTTGTACAGCTGGGTAGAATTTAGGATCATTCATTTATGTTCAGCATTTCCAAAGGTTAACAATGTGAATCATGCAACTGAAACTGGCATCACATGGCTTCAGAATGTCACCACATCAAACACGCAGCTGGCGTCAGGGAAGGAGGCCTGATGTCACTGTATGTTTGGCCTATATGTTTTTTTAACCCAACAGCTAGCTTCCTGTGAAACTCAGTAGATCTGAGTGAAACGTCTCTGTAGACTGCATGTATATTTTTCGAGATACTTCTACCATTTAATTATGTTAGTGAGAATCATACAGCCAAATGCCCATTGGGAAAATAGATTCTGAATTATACAGACAAAAGAACAAGAGAAAAAGATTTGCTGAGTGGCATAATACAGAGATCATACCAAGGAGCCTGAGCTGGGGAACAATTAGAATAAAAGTTACATTGACCAAGTTAAATTCCATTTGCAGTCTCCGTCACAGTTACGCAGCGCAGTGTGAGTATTACATTTGCAGCAACCAACTTCACAAGCTACAGCCTGCCTCAGGCTTATGATCCAGATTCGGCTCCTTCTGTCAGGGGTGTTATTTGCATATGGTACTCTTCCTTTGAGGAGCTTTACATCTTTTAATTAACCAATAAGAAAAACCATGCTATTGCATTGTGGTGGCTAACCCGTTTAATCTTTGAGAATTTATAGCCTGACGTCAGGTGAGTGATTAAAAGTAGAAAAATAACTAAAGACACGTGTTATGTAAATCAGCGTTTTTACTGAGTTCTCCAAGGCAAGTGTTGGGCTTTCTTGAAAGCCAGCATGGTCATGGGGTCTGCTCTATCACCTCCAGACTTCGGCAAACTAGTGTTTCTATACTTTCCCCATATTTAGGACTCATGGAATTGATGGATGAAGAATCTTCTGCCAAACATGTAAGGTGCTGGCTCCTATTCAGCATTATAGCCCTAGTGACTAGCATGTTGTCTGCTACAGACTGAGTGTCTGTGTCCCCCTCAAGTTAATATGTGGAAACCTAACCCCCAATGTGATCCTATTTGGAGGTGGGGCCTTTGGGATGTGCTTAGGTCATGAAGGCGGAGCAATCATGAATGGAATTAGTGCCCTTATAAAAGAGACCCCAGAGAGCTCTCTCACCCCTTCTGCGATGTGAGGTTACAGCCAGAAGAGACACAACCGGAAGACGGCCGTCTGTGAACCAGGAAGTGGGTTCTCCCCAGACACCCAATGTGCTGGCTCCTTGATCTTGGACTTTCCAGCCTCCAGAACTGTGAGAAATAATTTTCTGTGGTTTATAAGCTTCCCAGTCTATGGTATTCTGTTATAGCAGTCCAAACGGACTAAGAAAATGCCCCATGTATAGTGGGCATTTAAGTATTTTAATAGAACAAATGAACAAATTTAGATTTGCCAATGTGAAGTAAACCACCAACGAAAACTCAGTACATATTTATTCATTGGCTGATTAGCAAATAGGATATTTTGGAAATAAATTGGTGATATTGCTTTTGCCCTTTAAATGATTACATTCTTTCCACAGATCATAATCTAGGCATGGGCATCATGGAAAATAGGTATAAATTTTGATTTAAAAAATAAAATAGTTTACCAAATGGCAAAATGATTTTTGGGCAGTTCACAGGTGAGGAACGTGATTCTGGTCTTGAGGTTCCTTCCAGTAAGGTGAGCTAGTTTGCCTTAGCTGACACCTGCTCTCCTGACTTGTGCACATCTCGATTGCTCTGTTATAAGGGAGAACAGCGACTAACTCAGCAGAAAGATTGAGGCCACTCCATGGGTCAGGAGGCTGGAGGAGATGACCTTTATGGACTCTTGGATCCTTGAAATGTTCTATGTCCATAAAAACCAACAAAATAAAACAAAGTAGGAAACCCCTGTCCCCGGAACCAGTATTTTCTGTGAAAAAGGAAATTCATCAAGCAGTTACTTGGTGTCTTGTTGAAAAGACAAAATAAAAATAAATGATGGACTTTTTCTTTACATTTCCACCAGTTGCTTGGCTATCATTTAGAAATGGCTCAACCTGGCATTTTGCATCTTAGCCTGATTCAGGAGGGGCTTGGCTTCTGCCCCCAACCCTTGTCGGCTTGCTGATGGGGAGGCTTTTGTATCTGTTTCCATATTGGCTGACCTTTGAGCTTGGGTTCTGAAGCTTGCAGTGTCCCTTACAGGGACAAGCACATCCTGGAAACGGCCTGGCAGTTGGTTCCCCAGGCATTCTCTGTGGGTGAACTCAGGCGACCAACAACTCGGTGACTCTGACAGATGTTTTTGTCTCTAACCCTCGGGCACCTTGCCCTGTTGTCTTGCATACAGAGGGTGATGGCTGGCCCCCTGCCCGATGCCACCAGGAATGAGCATGGCCCCAGGGAGTACTGCCAAGTCGGGTCGGCGAGCTGCCTTCTGGGAGCCAAGTGGCCACCAGATAAATGCAGTGATCTGCTTAGTCAGAACGCTGTCAAGGGGACACACTCACTTAAGTATCTCACTGCTTTATGTGGCTGTCAGCTCTACATCTACATTCTGTGTTTTAAGCCATTTTGTTTACACATTGCATTTGCCTCATGTGCAATTGTGGTGACTGTAGGGGTTCATTGGACAGAAGCCATAGGTTTCATGGCTGTGTCTGTAGCAAAATATTAGTGTGAAAACATGCTGGCCCGGGTGTATTCTGGTTCAACCCTTAAGATTGAAGTCACCTAAACAATAAATAAGAAATAAACTTCTGCCAGTCAACACAGATGACATATACTCACTTTTTGTAAGAGCCTGGTACAGTGGAAAAGCACTGAGATTACAGTCAGAAAGCCTGGCTTACCATTTATAAGCTGAGTCCCTTACATGTTTTCAATTTACTTTTAATTCTTTCTTATTCCAGTTTTAACAGATTTAATTTGTGTGGAAGTACTTCTCAAATTAAAAAGAAAATATGAGTGAATGGGGGGTGCAACTTGACCAACTTAGTTAATCTGTTTGAGCCTTGATTTTCCCACCTATATAATAGAATTCATTTATTTATTCAGCAAACATTAATTAAGTATTTTTCCTCTGCTGGGCACTGGCCTGGATCCTGGGAGTGCAATGAGAAAGAAGACTGAGTCCTGCCCTAGCGGAGCTCCTGGTGCATTGGACAGAGTCATTGTTAGGGGATAAATCCCAAAGCAAAGAGCTAAGTGCCCTAACAGAGATAACAACCCAGAGCTGTCAGACTAGGGAGGCTGGAGAAACTTATTCTGCTGGGACAGTCAAGCTCCATCTAGAGGTGGTATTTTGAGTTGAGTCTGGAAAGATGAGCTGGGATTGTGTGATGCCATGATGAGGCTTGGAGCAGGAGCAAGGGGAATGCATTCTGAAGAAAAGGGAAAGTGTGTTTTGGGCACAAAAGCACAATGCGACAGTATGTGGAAACAGGGAGATGCTGTTTCTGGAGGAAGGTAGAGCGCAGGAGTGCCGAGTGCGTCTGCAGCGAGGCACTACTGCATTTCACACTTGACCATCGACTGTACTGACACTCTGTAGACCAGGAAAATAATTAAAGAGTTTTTCTGATTATAAAAGCAATGTAGTTTTATCTTAGCAAATTTAGAAAATACACATGCGTATAAAAAAGAAAATAAAAACTATCCAGAATCTCTCTCTCCAGAGAGAACTTTAACATTTTGATGTTTTTTTTGAATCCATATATGTGATTCCACATTTACTCTCTGTGTTGTTTAAACTGAGACCTGAGGAATGAGAAGGAATAGTGGCAGAGAAGGGGGAGGAGCGTCTGGGCAGAGAGATGAGCTTGTGGATGGGGAATCTCTCCCCAGAAGGGGAGAGACTGGCTTGTGGAAGGACCTGGAAGGCCAGGGAGGCTGAGGTTCAGGGTGAGAAGGTGGGAGTGGTGGGATGAATTTGAAGGTCAGAAGGGCCAGACCACATGGGACATTGTAGGTCATGTCCAACATTTGGACAACTGGGAACTTTGACAAGTTTTGAAACTCATCAGGAAACTGACATGACACTGTCTTACTTTTTAAGAAGACCACCTAGCAGCCATGAGGAGAATTGATTGTGAGGAGGCAGGAGTAAAAGCAGGGAGACCAGATAAGTTCTGGTGGAAGATCATGGTGGCCGTGGAGATGGAGAGAAAGCATCACATTCAAGGTAGATTTTGGACATATGATTGACAGGGTTTAGTGATGAATTGACACAGGTGGTAAGGCAGAAATTGAGAATGAATGATAATGGATCCATATATTTTAAAATATGTGTGGTTATATACTTCTTAGTTAATGGAAGTTAACCAAATTAGGATGTGTCTAATTTTCCTGTATTATTTTTCATTTTATCAATGCTTTATCCTCACTTATCACTAAGTCTGATGTTCTTCCACCTTTAAGCCTTGAAAAAAGCATTTTGGTAGAGAGAATTGCTTTACCTGCCCCCTCTCTTTTCTGCCCTTCCTTCCCTCCACTCCTAACTCCAGGTGTTTCTGTCCATTTCTCGGTGATGGTCAGAACACATATCTATGAGACACACCTGTGATATGGCCTAATGGGCAGTGCGATGGGTATGTATTTGGGGGCCTGGGCAGGGAAGACTTGGGTGAGCAGAGACAAGGCATCCCAAAATGTGCTGGACAGGCAGGGTGGGGGAAGTGCCTCCCACGTGGAACATCTCTTCCTCACCCTCCACACTTCAGACTGATCCTCAGCCTCTCTTGTCTTCCAGGCTGAACCAATAACTGGGGGTCAAGCCTGGGTTGCTCAAGTCCCCAAGACTGAATGGGAAAACCTGTCTCAGTGAAGAAGAGTGAACTCCAATCAGCTGTAAAGTGCTGTCAAAAGGCAAAGTTGATAGTTTGACATAGAGTTAATTTGGTCTGATGAGAATCATTGGCTGGTGGTGAACTAGAATGTTAGCAATAGGTATCTCTAAGTGGCAATGTTATAGATGGTGACATTCATTTTCTTTTTTGTATGCCTGTATATTTTGCAAATTTTCTGTAATGAGTGTGTGCTCTTTAAAAAACTGATTTAAAAATGTAGTTTTATTATTGCCATTGCTATAAAAATTGTAGGTACTTCAAATTCACCAGTTTTAATAATTATGTGCAATGCATTTGGGAAAAAATGGCACAGTCTTTATTAGAAGGAACTAGATTTTTGTCTCATTTTAAGATTCAAATGACAGAGCTGGGAAGTTCTATAATAAATTGCCTATTTATGAAAACTGCCTTGTATACTTAGAGATTTTCTAAGAAAAAAAAATTGAGATTTTACTCAAAATGTTTTAAAATATAAGTAATATGTCTAGTATATCTAACACAACTTTAACCATATCATTATCCTATATATGCCATAGCAGCTTATCATATGCATGTATATCATATATATGCAATCTTTGTGTCACCCACAGAGATCAGCTTTGGGCACTGCATTTAGCTTAGTGCCTTCGTAGTTGTTGAATAATTGTTGGAAGCAGAGGAAACTTAGTATGTGCTATCCTGGACTTTAATTATTAAAAGTGATAAATACAAATGATATCTTTCGTTTTTAAGTTAACTTACTTTTTAAAAATTTTAAGCTGTTTTTTCTAGGTTCATTTATTTATTTATTTTTGCTGAGGGAGATTTGCCCTGAGCTAACATCCATTGCCAATATTCCTCTTTTTTTCTTTTATGTGGGTCACCGGCACAGCATGTCTGCTAACAGACAATTGGTGTAGGTCTGTGCCCGGGAACCAAACCTGGGCCACCGAAGCAGATCACTTTGAACTTAACCACTAGGCAGCTGGAACTGGCCCTCTGGGTTTATTTTCAATGGGAAAAAATCAACTGTATAAGTACAAGAAAAAGAATTTGATGTAAGAGCAGTACATCTAAAAAAGAGATAGAGGCTTTAGTTACTTAGTTCTCAATATGATATATTGATTGAAAATAAAGAAATAAAAAATAAAAACAATAAATATAATCTTATGCTCCATTAATATAAACAGTGTTTCCAACAAGAGAGATGATTGTTCTGCTGTACTTTTCATTAGAACAAACAAAAAAACTGTCTAATTTTCTTTGAAGAGGAAATATTTTCACATGGTTCAAATATCAAAAAGCGTAAAAATTTACTTATTGGGAATTTCTCCCTCCCATCCTAAGCTGCCTCAGCCTGGTTCCTATCAAGAGGTAAGCGCTGGTGCTAGCTCTTTTTTATCCTTCTAAGGATTTTATATAGTTACAAGCATTCCCTTCCTTTAAAAACAAATGGCAGTTTTAAGCATAGTATTCCGTATCTCTGTCCCTTGCTTTTTTCATTTAATAGAGTATTTCAGAAATCATTTACTATATACTCTTCATTAACAGCTATTTAATATCTCATTGTGTGGGTGTGTTCTATTTAACAAATCTCTGACTAGTGAAAAGTTAGGTTGTTAGGTTATTTCCTTTTTTCCCCTTTGACAAACCGTGCTTAAGAAATAATTTTAAAACAAACATAATTTTTTATGCATGTAAGTATCTTTGTAGGATAAATTCCTAGAAATAGAATTGGCAAATCAAAGGGTATGTGAATTTTTAAAATTTTATACTTTCTGCTAAATTTTTCTCCCTATGGGTTAAACAATTCCACTCCCTACAGCAATGACTAAGAGTCACAATCCCTTTCTATTCTCACCAACAGTGTGTTATCAGACATGGAATTCTTGTAGGTCAAAACTGGTATCTCAGTGAAGTTTTAATTTCCATTTCCTTTATGGAGGAATGATACACACGTTTCTCGGTTTATAAGTCATTCATATTTCCTTGTCTATGCAGTCTCATCCATGTATTTTGTCTAGTTTTATATCATGTTGAATGTATTCCTCAGTTAACGCTATACGAGTCTATAAGATCCTATCATCTGGTATCCAGGAACATGAGAATTTAATGTGGACTAGAAAATACAGGGGGAAATGATGAAAGAAGGAGATGATAAAAATGAGAAAATGAAGCCAAAGCATTCCAGAGGCTGTGGTCAGGCACTGACTTTTCCTTGGAAGGCTCACCTTTTGGGAGTGTCTCCTTGGGAAAGTATTTTGATTTCATAATGGAAATTAGGAAGTAATATTTGTATTATGAAAACGTATTATTTTCTACTTTGATAGAAATCAACTCTCTTTTTTTTCTCACAAAGTAATAAAAATTGTGTTATAGATTCAAGAGCAAGTGATTTTTTACAGTGATTCAGTGAGGACTATACTAGCAAAGTGAAAGGGAGGAGAAGCAATTTTCTGGATTTCTCCAACTACCAAATACCTACCTCATCTCATATATGCATATAAATGAATTAAAATTTTTTCAGTTTAAAATAAGTATGGCAGACAACTATTTTCTAGTATCCATTATTCTTTTCTTCTACTCTACTAGAATTTTTCCTGGGTATAAAGATTTTGCCCTAGCTAAGTCAGTATTTCTCACCCCTCTTTGCAGCTAGATGTGGCCATGTCATTAGGTTCTGGCAATGGGAAGAGAGCAGAAATGAGAGGTGGTACATCTGAGTCTAGACCTAAAAGGATTGCATGTGAACATCCATTGTATTTCCTCCCTTTCTTCTGGCTGGGATGTATATGTGATGACAGTAGCTGGAGAAGCCACCTTGGACCCAGAGATGGAAAACATGTTCAGGAATCGTGTACTTCTATGTAAAAACAACTTCTTTAAACTACTGTATATCTGAGTCTTTTGGTCACAGCATCTTAGCCTGTATCCCCAAAAGTACAATGTATGTTTGTTTCATAATAAACCTCCCCCAATCATAGTGGCTTAAAACAGCAATTGTACCTTAGCTCATGATACCGTGGCTTGTCATTGGCGCTATACTCTCACTGAGAAATCCTTTGACCAGTTTTGCCTGGGTTCATTCACATGACTACAGGTAGCTGGTGGGTCTGCTAGGGAATAATTAGCTCTGGATGGCCTGCCTTATATGATTGACAGTTGCCTGGAGCAGTGGGAACCACTGGGCCACATGTATCTAGCAGTTAGCAGGAAGGCTGGGCTTCTTCACATGGCAGCTAGGATTCCAAATGCAGCAAGAGATGGTGAACCCCAGTGAGCATTCACTTTTCACTCCTCTGCTTTTGTCATAGTGGGTTATGTCACGTTGGCTAAAGAAAATCACATGGGCCAACCCAGAGAAAATGCAGGAGGGGACTAACCAAGGCTGTATGTTTTCAGCAGGGTTTGTCAACAATACTATTGACATTTGGTCCTTATAATTCTTTGTTGTGGGGCTGTCCTGTGCATTGTAGGCTGTTCAGCAGCATCCCTGGCTTCTACCTACCAGATGTCAGTGAGAGCCTTCTCCCCAACCCCCAGGTCCTGACAACAAGATGTGTCTCCAGACACAGCCAATGACCTCTGGGTGGCAAAATTGCCTTCAGCTGAAAAATCACTGATTTACAGGGAGGTGTGAATCTGGTATAAATCATTGAGGGTTGTTAATGCAACAGTCTACCACATACAACAACTGATGTAATCCCTCACCCTGTTTTTCTTTGCTACGTTGTTGACCTTACATTCTGAGGCTGTGCTGATTATTTCTACTGATGTGTGTTTTTGAAAGGCTGTTCTTTGGTTCAGGGATTCAGCCCTTATTTTCAGAGCTTCATGTTGTTTGTGATTCTGACTTTTAGACTTGGACTTTGCTAGCATAGAAGTGACCTTATTTATTAGAAAATAGTAGGTATTGTGATAGATTGGATTATCGTACCCAAATCTTTGTTTCTTCTCTGTAGTACATTTTCCCCACTGTCATGTGACTTACCATGCCTCACAGGAGGCAGATATGCATCCTTGCTCCATTGTCTTTGGGCTCGGCCATGTGACTTGTTTTGGCCAATAGAAGGTGAGCATAATGGACAGAGTGCCAATTCTGTGCAGAGGTTTTAAAAGGCATTGCATGTTTCTGCTGGTCCCTCTGTGCTTCTGCCTTTTGCCATGATAACAGCATGTACCAGGTAGGAACTAATCCTTCTGCCTGGTTCTCTGTAGGAGAAGACTGTGGAGCAGACTTGAACTTGACCTGGAGTCTGGAACAGAGCCGATCCACAGGCACTGGGCGAGAAATGAGACTTATTGCTCTAAGACTAAGAAAAGAAAAATCACCTGTAATCCCACTGTCCACAGGAAAACCATGTTAATATTTTGATGTATATATTTCCAGACTTTTTTCTGTGCCTATTAATTCAGTCACTTACTTATTCTTTCATTCAAAATAGATTTTGAGCTGCTTATGGAAAACTAGATGCAGCTAGATACAACAGTGTATAAGATGGACATGTCCTTGCCCTCAAGGAGAGTATATCCAGGTGGGAAGACAAAATCTATAACCATGAAGCAATTAAACATTCATTTGCAATTCTGATAAGTGCTATGAAGGGGAAATACGGTATGCTAGGAGAGTGTTTAACAAGAGGGCATGGTGTAGTCTGAGGTCAGGAAAAGCATGACAAAAGAAATAATGTGTTATATATATGTTATAATGTATTCCATACATTGTAAAATATAATGTTTCATATTTCATTTCATACTTTCACATTTCATACATCATAATACATACAAAATTTCATATATCACAACCATAATGTTATTTCTTATATACGTTATAGTATAAATTTTACTTAATATGTTCTCTTCAACAGACAACATAAAATAAACATCTTTCCACATTAGTAGATATATTTTTACAGCATCATTTTAATGGCTGCATCATATTTCACTGATACGTATATATCATGTTGTATTCAACCAATCCTCTGGTGTTGGACATTTGGTTTACTTTTCATTTTTAATTACTCAAAGTAGTCTTGCAAGAAACATTCTGGCAAGGACTCTAATATGTTTTGAAGACAAATAATTGTGTTGAAAATTAGAAAGTTATATGCTGTGAAGCAAAATTCTATAACATATCCTGATCTCACATATCCTCTAAGGAAGCATGATGGAAATAGTTATTTTTGAAATAAAATTTCTCATTTATTGTCAGCTACACTCAGTTACTCATTTTTGAAGATCCTTGGGGAAAATTTGGACTGTCTTTCTTGGATGAAGATTTATTGGTGGTAGATAGGGGCAGGATGTCAAGGGAAATTATATGTGTATACACAAAGTCAAAAAAGCCAGAATACCTCTGCTTTTTCAAATCAAGATGTGATGTGTTGTCATAGCACTGTGTTGCCGGTTTAGCTTTTTTTTTTTCGTCAGTGTGGTTTTACTTCATCTGTGGCCTGTTTCCAAAAGCAATGACTGAGCCTCCACAAGATAATCACTGGAGTATCTGATTCTTTCGTGAGTAACAGGCCAGGAAAATGTTCTAAACAAACAGTTTAGCTTGGATGTGTTGCAGGAGGTCGAAATTGTCTGAATGAAAACAAAGTACGAAAAAACAATAGAATTCACACAACCCGTTTTACAAAGGACAGCCAAGTCTGACATTCTTATTTTGTTTAAGAAGTAGTAATTTAGGATTATACATTCAGGAAGGATATAAAATGTGATTTTGGCAGGTTTAATGGTATAAAGTTGTAATATGGTATTTTGGGTTTATAATATGGACAAATCTGTTTACCTTGTGGTTGACTATGAGGTAAACTGGCGAATATGTGCCCATGATACACTCATTTACTATGAGCCAATACTTTTGGATTGTGAACCCGAGAGAAGAAAGTGGTGGAAGGCCTCATGGATTTCGGGTTACTCGAGTAACATAAACGTGGCAGAGGCACAATTTGGGGAGTTATAACATAAGCGGCTACATTTAATTGAATGACCATCCAAAATGGAATTATTTGGAAGACAGTCCCTCTTCTTTTTGGTTAAACCTGAATTGACTCACATTTTAAAGCATTTTTGTCGAGAGGAGTCATGGAATCTAACAACTCTATATTTTAGTCAATGACCTTGAATCCGTCAGTAGTGTCCATAAGTAAAAAAGGACAAGCTAGTCTTTCAGAGGAAATAATTTCTCTCGTTTTCTAAGATTCCAGATTCTTGCTCTCTGGTGACACAAGGAGATACATTTCTTATCTCGCTATTTCCTTGAGAAAGGGTCAGATCAGAAGATGAGAAAAAGTAGTTCAGGGACTTCAGAAGTCCTGTTCAGTTTAAACAGTGATTTTGTGGTTACAATACTTTAGTCTATGTTTCGTACAAGTTTAAAGTAACCCTCTAAATGGTGATTTGGTGACGTCCTAATCTACAGCAATGTGCAAGGCTCTAAAAGGGGACTGCCCACCATGTCCTCTGAAAGGGAGCCTTTGCTATTCAGCTTTACTGTCTTCTCAGAAAATTATCAACTAAACTCAGTTTACTCTTTCAACAAATGTGTATTGAGTGCCCCTCAAGTGTCTTCTGGGTCTCCGATTTTTTGGAGCTTAAAGTCTGGTATAATATAGAGGTAAACCAAATGAAGAATTAAGGTAAGACTATGAAAGCAGTAAAAGCAGAGGATAGTGATGGAGAAGGTGGGGAGGGGAGAGGTGGAGAAGCAGTTTAGACAGGGAGGGGAGGAAGGCCTCTCGGCTAAAAGCTGGGAAGGGGCCCGCATGAGTGTTTGTTAACTGCTATCTCTGCAGTGCCTGTAACAGGGCCCAGCAACACATAGTAGGGCTTCAATAAATATATGCAGAATGGATGGATGTGTGAGTAAAAAGCACTTGGGGAAGAGAGACAAGCTTGGTGAGCAAAAGGGGGTCAGTGTGGCCAGAGCACCGTGGACACGATGGAGGATGCTGAGAGGTGAGGGTTGTGAGTCCTCTCAGTAAGGAGTTCAGATTTTACATGTCGTGGGAAGTCATTTGAAGGTTTTAAGATGGGAGTAATCTGAATTTTGGTTTAAAAGTTTGCCTAGTATTACCCCAAATAGCCATAACAGTCTTGAAAGAGAAGAACAAAGCTGGAGGCCTCACGCTTATTGATTTCAAAACATTACAAAGCTATAGTAAACAAAACAGCATGGTACTGGCATAAAGACAGACATGTAGACCAATGCAATAGATAGAAAGCCCAGAAATAAACCTCGAATATCTAGTCAAAGGATTTTCGGTAAGGGTGCCAAGATAGTTCAAAGGGGGTAAAGGATAGTCTTTTCAACCAATGGTGTTGGAAAAACGGGATATCCACATGTAAAAAAATGAAATTGGACCCTTACCTTACACCATGTACAAAAATTAACTCAAAATGGATTAAAGACCTAAATGTAAGACCTAAAACTATGAAACTCAGAAGAAAATACAGGGGAAAAGCTGCATTGGATTTGGCAATGATTTCTTAGATGTGACACCAAAAGCACAGGCAGCAAAAGTAAAAATAAATAAATTGGATTACATTAAACTTTGAAATTTCTGTATATCGAACCAACAGAGTGAAAGGGCAACTTAAGGAATAGGAGAAAATATTTGTAAATCATATTTCAGATAAGGGGTTAATATCCAGAATGTATGAAGAACTCCTACAACTCAACAACAAAAAAACAAGCAACTTGATTAAAAAATGGGCAAAGGGCTTGAATAGACATTTCTCTAAAGAAGATATACAAACGGCCAACAAGCATGTGAAAAGATGTTCAACATCACTGATCATTAAGGAAATGCAAATCAAAACCACAATGGGGTATGACTTCATACTCATTAGGATGGCCACTATCAAAAAACCAGAAAATAACAAGTGTTGGGAAGGATATGGAGAAATTGAAACCCTTGTGCACGTTGGTGGGAATGTAAAATGTTGTGGCTGCTATGGACAGCAGTATGGTAGTTCCTCAGGAAATTAAAAATAGAACTACCACATGATCTAGCAATTTCACTTCTGGGTACATACCCAAAATAATTGAAATCAGGGTCTTGAAGGGATATTTGTACACCCATGTTCGTGGCAGCATTATTCACAATAGTCAAAAGGTGGAAGCAACCCAAATGGCTATTAACAGGTGAATGGATAAACAAAATGTGGTATATACATACAGTGGAATATTATTCAGCCCCCAAAAGGAGGATATTCGGACACATGCAACAAAATGGATGAAACTTGAGGACATTATTATGCTAAGTGAAATAAGTCAATCACAAAAGACAAATACTGTATGATTTCATTTATGTGAAATAGTATCTAGAGTAATGAAACTCATAGAGAAGGTAGAATGGTGGTTGCCAGGGGCCGGGTGGAGAGAGAAATGGGGAGTTGTTGATTAATGGGTAGAGTTTCAGTTTTGCAAGATGAAAAAGTTCTGGAGATTGGTTGCGCAAAAATGTGAATATACTTAACACTACTGAACTGCACACTTAAAAATGGTTAAGATGGCAAATTGTATGTTATATGTATTTTGCCACAATTTTTTAAAAAATTGCCTAATATTAATGCCGTTATGCAGAGCACAGGTAAAACGTGTCCTTTCCCTTGGATCAGGCCCAGGAGGCTCTCCCTTGGAGTAAGTGGCATGACCTGAATACTCCAGCTAGGTGTTTGTATTATGGCTCCCTTGTTTCCATGCACTGTGCTCATCCTCTTCTTGGACTGGAAACTTCCCAGTAGGAACTGCTTTGCCTCCTTAAGCTGCTGGGGCAACCACCAGTTTACTCTTCGTGAACATCTGCCTCTTCCTCCGATGTGGAGGGCAGTGAGATTCAAGTGTCCATAGACTGACAGTCTCAGAGATCAAGCACTAAAAAAGACCTAGGTGAAGACCTAATTTTGCAGACTTTGAGAACATCGCCCCAGAGGCTCACTGGTGGGTTAAAGGCAGTGGTACTGTTTTGGCCTGGGCTCAGGCACATTCTGATTGAGTAGCTCTATCTGGCACACATAAAAAGCGCTAGATGGTGACTGGCAGAAGCATATACTAAAACAATGCCTATTTGGTTTCTTTTCAGTTACTTACACAATATGATATTATTGATTTTATTAGAAATGTGAATATGTGTAAACAAAGGATTTACAAAATTTTCTTGCATCGAGTTTACTCTGGTTTGGGGTACACAATACCTAAATTGACTGAAAGTGACCAACTGTCAATTATTGAGACGAGCCAAATATTTATATCCTTGGCATCAATTGGATTGCTTCTTCCACACGCATCCTCAGGCACTTAGCTTTTTATCAATGTATTTTGGCACAGCCCTACTATTCAGAACAGTTTGCAAACAGAACAGGCTGGGACAGAGGATGGAAGAAAGGAAAAAGAGAGGAGGGTAAAGAAATGGAAAATATGTTCTATGAGATTCTAAATCAGTGGTTCTCAAGCTTGAGTGATCATCAGGATCACATGGAGACTTGTTACCACACAGAGGCTGGGCCCACCCTGAGTTTCTGATCCAGGTCTGGAGTATGGCCCAAGAATTTGCATTTCTATCCCATTCCTGGGAGATGCCCATGTTGCTCATCCAAGACCACATTTTTGAGGACCACCGCTCTACACTTAAGTAGTGGGTCTAATCACAACTGGGCAGTAGATTCATGAGAGGAGCTTTGAAAAATCCTGCTGTCCAGGCCACACCCTAGACCAGTTGAATCAGATTCTCTGACGACAGAACGCAGACAATAGCATTTTTCAAAGGTTTCTGAGTGTTTCCAATGGAGCAGCCAAGGTTGAACACCACAGCTTTAGGCCCCTGTTACTCAAATGGAGCTGGGCAGACCAGAAGCAGCGACATCCCCTGGGAGCATGTGAGAATCTAGACTCCCAGGTCCCACCCTAGGCTGCTGAGTCAGCATCTGCATTTAACAAGCAAACTTCTCAAATTTTGATGTGCATAGGAACACCTGCAGAGAAATTAGGCACTATGGAGCAGGCTCAGCCAGGAGAGGTTTTGTAATGCTGGCTACAGGATGAGAACCAAATATCTGCAGAAACAAGGAACTTGCTGCTCTGCTGTCACACTGGGCAGAGTTGAAGGAGAATTCTAGTGACTGAGCCCTCTGATCCACATCAATTTTTAATACTGTATTTCCAAACACAGTTTCTTGCAATGAGCCTTTCATTTAAAAAATCAAACTGAGAAGGAATAGAGTAAACATTTTAAATTTTATGTGGACATAATCTTTAGTGTACTAAAACAGTTACTTTTACATTGAATGTGCTTAAAATACAAAGAGCTATAATTGCTCTACCTAGGAGCCTCAAGAATATCTGCTGCCTTCATACAGGGAAAGCCGACTGAGTGAGTGCATCTGTGTGGCCCTTCATTTGGTTGTTTTATGGTCAGTGGCCTCACTGGCTCACCATGTCATCATCAAAGTGGGTTTGGTTACCCATTTTTAAGATGCTGTTTTGTGAACTTAAAGAGTGGTCCAGAAGTGCCAGATATGAAGTTCTTATTTTAGCAAAGAAAATGGAAGCAGTTCATATAGTGAAAAACTACCAGGAGAGGCACAGAGCATAGCAATGGAAGGTAATTAAGCACAGGGGCTCTGGAGCCCAACTGTGTGGGTTCGAATCCTGGCTCTGCCATTTACTAGCTGCGTGTCCTCTGCAAGTAAGTTAATCTCTCTGTAACTCATTTCCTTCATCTATCAAGTGGGGATGATGATGATAATAGTCCCTACCTCACAGGTTGTTGAGAGGATAAAATGAGTTAGTACTTGTCAAGCTCTTAGGTCTGGCCCCTCATAGTTGCTATATGATGGCTATTAAACACACAGAAGAATTTATATTGTTTTGCATAGTTCAACCCTGGGAAAAACCTGAAAGATAATATCTCAAGTTATGGAAAAATTCTTCTGTGTCCGTGGGACCAAGTAATTTTAAATTGTTCCCGTTAAGGGGGCCTTTCATGGGAAGGGAATCTTTAGGCTCTGATGCTGGAGCTGAG
Organism: Ceratotherium simum simum; assembly: GCF_057802395.1. NCBI lineage: Eukaryota > Metazoa > Chordata > Mammalia > Perissodactyla > Rhinocerotidae > Ceratotherium > Ceratotherium simum. Next base: position 54,430,339 of record NC_141909.1, read on the forward strand.
TCAGTTTGGTGACCAAATTTCTCTAAACGGGATGAGACATAACTCAATTACATAGACAAGTAACAGGAAGTAAGTAATACATCATTTAGAACAAAAAAAATGATAAAAAAGACATAAATGAATGAAGAGGAAGGAGTATTTTCAAAAGAGGATAAAACAGTAATCATCAATAAGCACCTTAGAAAACCCCCTTCTCTGAAGAAAAGAATTGGATACAGTGAATTCAGAAGAAAAGGCTTCTGTGGACCATACACAGCTAACAGGATTCATATTAGCTTGTGATTAGAAAATTATTTTTTTAAATTCTCTCAACTGACAAAATGAAAAATAAAACATTTTCCCTCTGTTAGGTGAAAGGAGTTGTCCCCGGCAGCCTTATCCAGAGGGCTTCCCTGGTCATGAGGTTCTCTCTTGGGGCATGTGGGTCCACCCAGCCACATAATCCAAACACGCTGAAACACACACACAAACACATCCTCCAGGCTGCTTTCCCCAACCCCAGAGCCTCCATGAAACCACCATGAGCCATACACAAGGTCACATCACTTCACCCCAAATCACACATTTCACATTGTGAAGACAGTCTGGCAAATAGCCTCCCTCCCACCGGTTGAGAAGTTTCTCCCTTCTGCTTTGCAAGAAATTGCCTCACTGGTCAATCCTTCACCTCTTTTGTTGGTTCCTTCTCTTTCTGACTACCTTTCAAAGTTGAAGTGCCTCATCCTTGACTCTCTTTTCTGTCAGCAGCTAACTCCGACCCCCCCGCCCCCGGAGATCCTGTCCTGCTGCAAAGCCTTTGGCTCTGTATCTCCAGTGTAGACCTCCCTCCTGAACTCCAGGCTCATCATACACCAGTGTCTACACTTCCTCTAGCATGTCTCACATATATCTTAAACCCATCATGTCCAAAATTGAACTTCTGGTCCTCCCCTAAAACCTGCTCTGTCCAAATCTCAGTTGATAGCAACTTCAAACTTCCAGCTGTCCAGGACAAAAACCTTGGAGCCATTCCCAAGTCTTCTCTGCCACATCCAACAGTTAATTCATCAGGACATCTTGATTCTGAAATTGTCCAGAATTTGGCCACTTCTTACCACCTCCACTGTTACCACTCTGATCTGAGCCACCGTTACGTCTTACCTGGATTATTGCAACAGCATCCTAACCTTTTAAAAACATTAGTCAAAGTGAAATAAGTCCTAGTGAGAAAGTCAAATACCGTATGATCTCACTCATAAATAGAAGATAAAAACAACAATAAACAAACACATAGAGACAGAGATTGGATTGGTGGTTACCAGAGGGGAAGGGGGTAGGGAGGAGGGCGAAAGAGGTGATTAGGGACATGGGTATGGTGATGGATTGTAATTAGTCTTTGGGTGGTGAACATGATGTAATCTACACAGAAATAGAAATATAATTATGTACACCTGAAATTTAAAAAAAAATAAAAACATTAGTCAGATCATATCTTTCCTTTTCTCAAAACCCTGCATGGCCCCACATTTTACTCAATAAAAAATTAAGGTTATTACAGCCTTCCATGGTCTGGTGAACCCCCTTGTTACCTCTCTGATGTCATCTCTTGCTGTTCTCTCCCTTCCGTACTGCCCTCCAGCCATACTGGCCTCCTTGGGCATGCTCCACCTTAGAGCCTTCTGGGTGGTTCTGGCCACCTGTCACACTCTTGACTCAGGTAACCACATGAATTACTCCCTCACGCTTAAAATCTTTGCTCAAAGATCATCTTCTCAATGATACCTACACTGACCACTGTATTTAAACCTGTGGCCCTCCCTCTACATTCCCAATCCTCCTTTCCCTGCATTACTTTTTGTTTCCCTTAGTACTTTTAATCTTCCAATACACTAAATAATTTACTTGTTTATTATCTATCTCTCTTTGCTAGAATGTAAGCGCCACTAGGTCATGGAAATTTGACATATTTTATTCATATAGTAGGTACTCAATAAATATTTGTTGAAGGAATGAATTCCTGATTGGGTTGGCTCTGACTGTAGCACTCAGCAATCCTGCTGGGGCAAGGAGCCCAGTAATCTCTCTAGGTCATCAGAAGGGTGTATTGTATTTAAAAGGCTAAAAAAGTGACCTCTTCTAGTAAGGAGTGCTGGGCGTTGCCCCTGTCCAGGCCCATGCCTTGTCCCTGTTGGCTTCTTCCTCTTGGCACCCCCCAATGCCCATTTGTCCTGTCAAGTACCTGCCATACTGATGCTGGCCCTAGACAAGCTCCACCTCACATCAATCTGCTTGGTCTCTTGCACTTTCTGTCACCCAATCCAATGCAATGTTTATAATCATCAGTGACACCAACTGACCTTGTATGCCATGGCCAGTCGCTGGTCCAGTGCTAGACTACAGTAAATAGAGGCCTGTTTTTAGGTTTGGGGTCCTTAATTTTATACATTGTGTAATTGCACATCCCTGTCACTGCCTTGGAACCAAAAGGAACAGCCAGTGATACCAAACACATTCAAACCTCATAGCCTAGCTGCTTGGAGGGGCTGCTATTTCACAGCCCCCCTTCTTCAGAACTGTAAAATGCATATCCCTCAAAGCCTTAAGATTTGGTTGAGAAAGCCATAGGTTCATTTCAGGATGAGCCCCCTTACGTTACTGGGAAAGCCGTCACTCCCTGTCGTCTCAGAACTGTTGATCATCATTCCATCTTTCTGTCTGCCTCAATTAACTCTTACTCTTTAGTTAAAAAAAAAAAGCTACAGGGGGAATTAGAGAAAATTGTCAAATATATCAGGCTGAACAATGAATATATGCTAAGTACGAAAGCATATGCCTATTGGAAGTTTCTAGCTCTTTACATCATTAATTTTTTTATTTTACTATACATGTAATGATTTAAACTTATATTTTCTCCATGAAAGAATGATAATAAACCATGTTTAAATTGTAAAATGACTATTAGCCTGAGGTCTTCCAAGGGAGGCTACCAATTCCCCAGGAGGGAAAAGCTAACAAGTGATTATAGGAGCAACATTACTTGAGAACCTGCACTGTGCCAGCCACTTTAATAAACATGTATAAACTCACTGGATCTTCACAGGCACCATGAAAATTGGGTGTTATATCCATTTTACAGGAAAGGAAATGAGGGCTCAGGGGGCTGAAGTAACTTGCCCAAGGTCACAAAGCTAGTAAGTGGTAGAGTCAGGTTTTGAATGGAGGATGAGGTCGTAGCAAAGCTGTGCTAAGTACCTGGATTCTACTATGCTTCTCTCCACTTAGGTCCTGGGCTGCTGGAATTGGGAGGAATGATTCAGACTTAGAGACAGTGTATCTACATGCTCCAGAACATTGCCTGGTATGTAGTAGAAGCTCAATGCGTGTTAGTTTCTCACATCTTTCTCTCTTAAAATGACCTCTGATGGCACAGGATGTCAGAAGGCAACACTCACTACTTGTGACCTCAGACAAAAGAGTGTAGAATAATCACAATAATAGCAATAGTTTATGTAGTACCTACTATTTGCCAGGGGCTATCCTATGTCGTTTATGTGTGTTAATTCATTTAATCACTTCAACAATTCTATGAAATGTATTCCGTTGTCACCCCCATTTAACAGGTTTGCCAAGATTTCACATATATAGCTATTAAGTAAGAGAAGTGGGACTTGAACTTGGGCAGTCTACCTCCAGAATCCAAGCCCTTAACCCTATGCCGTACTGCCTGCTGGGTCACCGGCCTGCAGTAGTGTAGGTACTCTGTATGTGTACATGTGTGTACACTCCACATGTGATGACCGCTGTGAATTGCATTGATATGATTTTGTGGCTCCATCTTATATTGCATTGGTGTGATTCCACAATCTATTTTCCTTTATCCTATTACAATGACTTAATCAGAGACATCGTACTATGAACCACGTAGCAGAGGGAACACACCCAAAGAAAGTGGGTCAAAGCCAAGGCGATCGACTTATGGCCCCACTACCCTTCAGCTCCAGGCACAGTGCTTGAAAAAAGCACAGAAAAGGAAAATTGACATTGCAATTTGTTGAACTGTTGGTTGTACTGGTGGCACAGTTAGAATAAATGCTATGCCCTTTGAAAGCCTTAAATCATTACACAATGTTAGACATAAGAGGATTCTCTTATAAGTTGGCAATAGGCAAAAATCCATTTTCATAGCAGAAATCTGTTTTGGAATTCATTGCTGCCTTTTGGGAATGGCACTGTTTAATTCTGTCTCCTAGGTGTGGCCAGACCACCCTTGGTCTCCACCTTCTTTGTAGATCTATGAATAAAGCTCTTTGTAATGAGGCCCCTTTTTTGTGCAACATTGAAATGTTTCTCAGAAGGATGTTAGAGCCACAGGCTTTCTTTAAATAGTGGTATCTTGTGTTGTTTACTTTAAAAATCATTTCTAGTACAAGAGAGGACTGTGTCCTAGAAGAACTGTCCCAGAGAGCTCATGAACAGGAACAATGGTTTGTACCACTACTTTCTGGAAAGCAAATGGGATTTTCATGTGAACCCAGCAAGGGGTCAGACCGCACTGACATATATTTTCTGGTTTCTAATCTTGCCTCCATTGCCATTATGGACTGCGTTACACAACCCTCTGACCCAAGGCGCAGCCATGTGAGCTTTTTATCAGCTCGTAGATTGGTCTTTGCATAGCATAGCTCCCACTAGGGCTTAGGGACCAGTGGGCGGTCAGACCTCAGGCTCTGGGCACCGACACCCAGACCCTGAGTTCTACTCTGAAATAGAATCATGATATCATTGTGGGCCAATCAAATCACTTGTCTGAGTTCAGTCCTGGATGTTCCAGGATGGTAATTACCAGATGATTGATTTATGATGTTGTTCAGTAGCCTGAATAATACGATAATGTTAATTAACTGAAAAATATTTCTTTCATCATGTTTCTTTAGTATGTTTTTTGCCAGTGCAGGAGGAAGTTGGGGAATGGGGATTAGCTTTTTCTTTTTCTAATTTAGCAGAGCATAAGCTAAGAAGACAATTTCTCAGTAACTGATGTCCACCACCTACTCAATTGTTTAATCCCAAATTTTAACCAAGAGTCATGTATGTGTCCTCTCTCTCACTCACAACCGATGTTGAATCCATCAGTAAGTCTTGTCTTCTCTACCACCAAAACATTTCTTGAATTTGACCATTTTCATCATATCCATTGCTAAGACCCTCATCCAAGGCATGATCATCCCTTCTCTGGACCAATGCGACAGTCCCCTAACAGGTTTCCTGATCCCCTTTCTGACTCTCTACACTTCACACAGCAGCCAGGGAGATCTTTCTAAAGTCATATTATATTACTTTCTAGCTTAAAGCTCTCCAGTTCTTTCTCTTTGCAACCGGATTAAAATCCAGACTCCTTGCCATGGCCTGCAAGATCCTGCATAGTGCCTGCTCCCAGCCTCTCTTTTCACCTTCTGTCTCCGCTCAACAGCTCATGCACAATGCTTCAGGCACAGTAGACTTGTTCCTGTTTCCAGGCTTTTGCTTTCATGGTCCTTCTGCCTGGAATGCTCTCCTAGATCTTTTTACCACTGCCTCTTCCTTGTTATTCAGGTCTAACTCTAATGTCACCTTCTTAAGAAGGAAGAAAGATGCTTTCATGACAACTTGCACACTTGTTAGAGTCTTCCCCTGTACCCCAAATGTAAACTCCACGAGAGCAGGGACTGTGTCAGTGCTGTTCACTACTTCATCTGCTGTGCATAGCCCCGTGTCTTGCACATAGGAGGTACTGAGTAAATGAATGAATGAATTTGTGGATCCCACCTGGTTTGGATATTTATTGCTGGTGAAGTTCTTGAGCACACTCTGCAATGGGCACTTATACACTGCCTTGTATCACAACCACATGGTGATAATAAAAAGCACACTGATTTTTAGTTGGTTTTATTATTGTTTCAAAATTTTCTATACATAGTTCATCCCCTTGTTTCCTGTACTTGGGATGGACCATTCCCACTGCCCCACTTTTGGTACAGTTCTGGGAAAAAATAGCCTTCCTCATACCCTTGAGGGTAGAAGACAGTCAGTTAACCTAGAAAACACAAAGTGTCCAGATTAGAGGGAGTCACAAAGCAGGATCACTAAAACCTGCAGAGATAAATCACTCCTAGTACAGAAGCAATTAGGGGTAGGAATTTTGCAGAGTATTTTGGAAGAAGCACTTATATCAGGCAGGATAGGTTAAATTATGCTGTGGTAACAGACAAAACAAAAATCTCAGAGGCTGAACACAACAGAAGTTTTTTTACACCCCTGGTACATGTTCATTGTGGGATGGTAAGAGACCTCTGCTCATTGTAGTTACTCTGGGATCCAGGTTCTATCTCAACATATGAGTCTATGTTTGTTGAGGCAGGAAAAGAGAACATGGTGAAGTATGTCCTAGCTCTTAGAGACTCTGCTTGGAAATGACACTTACCCCTTTTTTTCATATTTTAATGACCAAAGGAAGTTACATGGCCACACCTAACTTCAAGAAGTCAGGGAAGTATAATCCTATCATCCAACTGGAAGGAGAGTTAGAACTATTTAGGGAGCTGCCCTGATGATGATCTTACTTTCCTAGCAATATAATTGATTAAAAAGTTTTACTTAGGGAATTTTGAGCAATTGCAAATATATAAATATATACAGCGGATGCACGCAGTAAATGGGTCATACTGTTGTGGGCCAACAGCAGATGAAATACGGCACCATAGAATAAGAACAATAGAATTGAGCAGTAAAAGAAGAAAAATATGGATTGAATCAGATCAGAAACTATCCTTGTTTTCAGCCCTTCTCAACTGGGATTTTGTGAAAGATTTAATCTCGAATGTTCTATGCATCTACAATGGTACTAGCTATGTATCCTCAGGAGAATTGAAAAAACAATGTCTCAGATAATTTTCTGTAGGGCTTAATTCTGTCATGGAACCCTGGTTGGAGCAAAGCTGTTTGTCATACTTCTATAAGTGTTTTCACCAAATCCTTAAGGAGGAGGGCCTGGTAATTAATGTTTCAATCCCAGTGAATATGATTTGAGGTTAATTTTGCATAATGATGCTAAAGTTATCTAGAGTGAATGATACATAATTTTCTTTTCATTGTGTGGATTCAGTTATCTTTCATCTTCTCCAGCTCCTCATATGCTATCTATTACTATAACCTATCTATCTTGCTTTCCTTTTTTTATTTTCTTGAGGAAGATTGGCCTTGAGCTAACATCTGTTGCCAATCTTCTTCCTTTTTTCCTTTTCTCTCCCTAAAGCCCCAGTAGTTGCATGTCATAGTTGTACATCCTTCTAGTTGCTGTATGTGGGACGCCGCCTCAGCATGGCTTGATGAGCGGTGCGTAGGTCACGCCCAGGATACGAACTGGCAAAGTAGAGCATGCAACCTTACCTGCTACGCCCAGACTGGACCCCTTACTTTCTAAATTTCTCTCAAATCTAACAAATCCTCTGTGTTTCTACTAACCTATATAAGCTACCTCTAAATCGCATCTTAGTTATAACAACAGCCATCTAACTGGTCTCCCCTTGTACACTCTCATACCCCTCCAAACCAGTTCATACATTGCAGCCAGAGTGCTTTTCAAAATTATTGCATGACACGCACATACACACATGCCCAAAAAATCTTCAGTGACTTTCCATTGAAGATCAGGATCTTTAACCTGGTCTATGAGGCCCCAGATTTTCCGGCTCCTAACCTTCCCAGCCTTGTCTTGCACTACTGCCTCCCTAATTCTCTCCCTCATTCTCTTCAGGCATATGCCACTCCCTCTTCTCTTCTTTTGATGAGAATAATAATGTGCATTGTTAAAAAAAAAATCAAACAAGGGGCCAACCCGGTGGCGTACTGGTTAAGTTCAGCGCGCTCTGCTTTGGTGGTCCGGGTTCACGGGTTCAGATCCTGGGTGTGGACCTATACCACTCATCAAGCCACGCTGTGGTGGCGACTCACATACAAAATAGAGGAAAGAGTGGAACAGATGTTAGCTCAAGGCCAATCTTTCTCAAGCAAAAAGAGGAAGATTGGCAACAGATGTTAGCTCAGGGCCAATCTCCCTCATAAATAAAACTTAAAAAAAATCAAACAATACTGAAAAGCTTATAAATGTAAAAACAACAGACCTCTATCTATCTACTCATTCCTCCCACTCATGAAGTAATTTAACTTTTAGCTCTTTCCTATGGTACTTGTGGTCATATTTACAAATAATATGCTTATACTGCTACTTCTTAATTTATCCATTTTAAACATTATTTCCTGTTATGGTAGATAAAGATTTGACTATTCCTCTACCACTCCCTTATCTCCTCCTATCCTTCAGATAGTGTTAATCACTATTTTTTGTTAAACTATCAGTTGAAGTTTATTATATTACAAGTGTGAATAAAATTACTGCAGAACCAAGTGTTATATTCTGATTAAGCCTCTTTCTTGTATAGATTTTTTCCTAGTATTTCTAATTGATTCATTAAAAAAATTTACCTGTATATTTTTAATTTTTCCAAAAACTCCATCGTATTGACTTTTTATTTTCCTTGAAGACTTTCTCTCTTGAATTTCTGTCTTCCTGCTCCAATACTATCTGGTAGTTCTCAAGGTCTGCTGCCTTGCTGCCATCCAGGGTCTTTCCTTCACTGCCCTCCTGGAGTGGACCCACTGTTTTCTGGATCTTATGACTTCCTATTTCTCGATTTACTCCATTATTTTGCTGAAGCATTTTCTCAGGTAGTTCTTATATACCTGAAACTGTATTTGTCTACCCAGTTACTTGAATGATAGTTTAGCTGAGTATGGAATTATAGGTTATAAATAATTTTCCCTTAGAATTTTCAAGGCATTGTAATGGAGTCTAGATTTTTATCACAGGCTATTTTATCAACTAAGTAATTTGTTCTCTTTATGGTTCTTCCTAGTCACAAACTTTCATGTAAACAAGAACAGTGGATGGGTATGGAAGATGAGATACTGGTTAACAGTCCAGTTAATAATTGGGCCATACCCCCCAGGTATATCTGGTCATTCCTACTATAAAGGGATCTCATGAAAGAGAATCTAGGAGTCTTGAAACTTCTTTATTAAAACTCAATAGGAAAATACAAGTAAAATTGCCTTATCTGATGTATTGGGATAAAAAAATTTCATGGTTTGTTATGAAAAGAACTTCACTTTGTGACAAGCACAGCTGATGGTTTGGTCTTGGAGACACCTTCAGAGAGGTGTCTCTATTGGGGGATTGGTTAATGTGGATTAGACTCAGCTGGGGTGAATTGGTTGGTGCAGCTCTGTCTCAAATGTCCAGCCTCCTCTTCCTGGTATCAGTGGGCTAGTCTGGCATGATCTTCTCAAGGTGATGGCCAAAGTACAAGAGGCTAGTGGAACCACGTAAGGCTTCTTGAGATCTTGGCTCAGAATGGGCACAACATGATTTTAACCTAATTCTACTGGCAAAAACCAATCATATGTTCAAACGCAAAGCCAAGAATCACAGAAGCACGCCCTGCCCACATTGGCTGTGCATTGCAGAGTTATGTGGAAAACAATGTGCATACAAGGAGGGATGAAAGACTAGAGTAATAACATTTTCTTTCATGGATTCTGGTAAATAAACATAATTCTAAAAAAATATTAATTTGTACAATACACGTTTAATGAAGGAAGATGATTTCCCTTACTAGCAACGTTCCAGCCCTCTTCTTTCAAACAAAATACATCTTCAAAAATGTGATGAGGAACATTGTTTGTTTGTTCATTTTCTGATCTGCTCAGAGTTTTGTCGCAGCATAATACGCTCTGGCTACTTTCTCTGTTGTATGGGAAGAGCACCGCCTCCTTTAAATGAGTTTGATTCAGTCTACCTCTGAGAAAGGGCAGGGTATGTTGCAGGGATGTGTGTAGGGTTGGGTTGAGGGGATTAAAAAATCTTTTTGCCACTTGGAGAAAACAAAAAACTCTATATTTAGATTTTACTTCCTTATGGGCAGACATGCTTACCCTTCTTTGAATTCCTGCACATAATAGAAACCGGGGGCAGTGTGCTGCAGCGGAGAGAACACTGACCTGGGAGGTGGAGGCCTGGATTCTCAGCCCCCCGCACTTGTGAACTAGAGCAAGTCACTTCAGCTTTCTGGCCCTCGATGTCCTGTTCTGTAAATGGGAACTCGTGGTAAAGTGTCCTACTTATCTCCAGAGGTGGTGTGAGTAATAAATGACACAGCGAAAGAGAGAGGATGTTGGAAAACTGCAGATTACTGCCCACATGTAAGTGGGGCAGTTCATCTGAATTCTGGGCTTGTTAACCAGGTTAGGACATGGGCTTAAAGTGGCTGAGACTGTGAGTTTAAGCTGCTTAAATTTTACACTCAGGAAAAAGCTGTTCCAATACTCCTACATGTTGCTTCTCCCCATTCTGTTATAATCAGGGCTTAGGGGATGCAGAGCAAACTGGATGCTTCTGGAAAGAGAAGTTCTGGGGAAACCTGACCCTGAGCAATGTATTTTAACAAATTTTTTGAGGTTATGGGCTACACTGAATATCTAAAGGAAGCCATGTCTCCTCTCCCTAAGGGGGAAAATGCACCTATGCATATGAACACACAATTTTGAGTATAATTTCAGGATTTGGATGGGGGATGTTCCCCCGGAACTCATGCTTTAGAGAAATAATTTTCCTGTACGTAGTCTGAGTGCTCAGCCTGGCACTGTGGGGGCACCATCTATGTTTCTTCATGTCCCTTCAGCAAGACGACTCCATCAGGATCTCAGCTGCTTCTCTCCACAGACAGAGACAGAAATTTAGCTCCGAGACATTGGTATATATTAGCCCAGTGTGTTCTCGGAAGGCTGTATTGCAAAACGGTTCTTCCGTTGGCCATTCACCTCTTCCTTCCTTCTCCGCCTCCACCTCCTCTTCTTCTTCCTCAAAACCAACCTTTTCCTCTCATTTTACAAAGGCACATCATTAATTTTGAGGTGCCTTAAAAATTCTGATGTGCCTTTGAAAAACATCTTAAAAAGGCACACCACGTAATTAACATAAGCTCAGTGAAATCTTTTAGTTTTGTAGGGAAAGAATCTAAGGTACTTATTACATCCCTGCAGGTGAGTGAACACTGTCACCTTGTATAAAAAACTGACCAATCACTCCCTCCAGCGTTTCACTTTGTTGCAGAACTGCTAGTTTAGCTCCCCAGTATATTTTACTGGTTATAGATGGACATAAACTCAGTTATCATCCATAGCATCCCACCTTTGAGGAAACTTAAAATTATAACCACTGAAGGATGAGGATCATTGGAAAAAATGAGCCAGGCAAAGAAGGACCAAGTGCGGGAAAAGAAACTATGACTCCAAAAATTCACAGACCGTGACAATTGCAAAAAACATGATATCAGCAAATGTGGTGATTTTTCTACAGCACTCAAATTCCTGTCCTGTATGTCAACTGAAGAGAATTTTGTCAGAAGGATATCACACAATAATCCACACACACCCTGAGGTTTTGAAATTTTTTAAAATAGCAGTTGAATAAAAAATTTAAATAGAGTCAAATGTCCCAATTTGTCTGTTACCTCTCTTGGTGATATTTTCTGATGATGGACAAGTGACCACTTTGTTACACTGTTTAGTGTCCATATCATTTTTATACTTATTGTACATTATATTGCTCAGACTTAATTTATGAGCAATTGAACAGAGGTATTGCCCTTTTAAAGTATCTTTCTAGGTGTTTAAAAGTTGCTGAGTGAAAGAAAAGCAAAAGGAGGGCATTGTTGAGCAATGGGTTTTAACAATTCTTCTGCAGTTGTGGACTCCATCAAAGATCTAAAGAAAGTGATGGCTCCTCTCCCCAGGGGATAAAATGCCCCTATGCATATGCACACATAATTTCAGGGTTTTAGGTAGAGGAATGCTCCTCCTAGGACCTCTGCTTCAAAGAATTAATTTATTTTCCATGCACTGGTAGGAAGATCGCAGTTTTTCTAGCTCATGCATCAATGATCATTTTCTCCTCTTTCAGGCAATAAGGCTACTGAAAATAAACATTAAATAAGCAAACCAGGTGAAGTCTAATAGAAAATAGTCAATCTACTTAAAAGAAAATGAGGGTGAACAACCACACCTTTCTGTAGGTTTTTATTTGGCTTTTATGGAAATCTTTTGGGTGTGGGAATTCAGTGTTTGTAACTGTTAGATTCTCTCATCCTTTGAACCTGGTTATGTGTACAGAGCTGGAGAAAGAGGTACAGGTCATGGGTAGAGGATTAATCATTCATGCAAATTACATTTCACTGCATATTTTACCACAGCATTTCAGAAGTATTTCAAATAAGTGCCTGCCTATTTGAGATGGCTGGTAAATGTGAAGGAGATCAAAGAAATTGCATGGACCATGATTTCCATTCCATTTGCAAGACTGTTGAAAAACTCTCACTGCCATTAATAGTCGTTGCTCAGAAGTGGTCTGAAAGGGGTGTGGTTTGGAAGAAATATTGTTTACTCTGCAAGAAATATTGTTTTCTTTGTTCTGCTACTACTGAGAAACTTGTAGTGTTAGGGAGATATCTCATCTAATTGCTCCTGTTAGATTTTTTCTCTGGAGAAACTGGACACCCATACCGTAATGAATGCAATAGATCATCTGTATTTTTTTCTTCCATTTGTAAAGATTAAATCAATAAGCCCTGCCATACTACACTAAAATAATTTACAAATAAAAGAAATATTAACCAGATGTCCATGATCTAGACTTCCAGTTCTCCTTCTTCTTCTCTTTTCTTGCCTGCTGTTAAGGAAATGCACTTTGAATAAGTGCCTCCACTAAAGGGTAAGCTGGATGCTGGGAAAAAGAATAAATCACCTCTCCTGTTGGTTAAGAAAATGTAATGACAATAATTTGAGAAGGAGATGTTTCTCCATAATAGTTGTTGTGGTCACCACCACCACCACCACCTCCACCACCTCTTCCACCTCTACCTCCACCCACACCAACACTACTAGCATCACCTCCACCTTCACCTCCACCACCACCTCCACCACCACCACCACCACACCACCTCCACCACCACCACCTCCACCTCTACCTCTACCTGCACCTCTACCACCACCACCACCACCTCCACCATCACCTCCACCTTCACCTCCACTACCACCTACACCACCACCACCACACCACCTCCACCTCTACCTGCACCTCTACCACCACCACCACCACCTCCACCATCACCTCCACCTTCACCTCCACTACCACCTCCACCTCCCCCATCCCCACCACCATCATCACCACCGCCTCCGTCTCCACCTCTACCTGCACCTCTACCACCACCACCACCACCTCCACCATCATCTCCACCACCACCTCCACCACCACCTCCACCACCACCACCACCACACCACCTCCACCTCTACCTCTACCTGCACCTCTACCACCACCACCACCACCTCCACCATCACCTCCACCTTCACCTCCACTACCACCTACACCACCACCACCACACCACCTCCACCTCTACCTGCACCTCTACCACCACCACCACCACCTCCACCATCACCTCCACCTTCACCTCCACTACCACCTCCACCTCCCCATCCCCACCACCATCATCACCACCGCCTCCGTCTCCACCTCTACCTGCACCTCTACCACCACCACCACCACCTCCACCATCATCTCCACCACCACCTCCACCACCACGCCCACCACCACCACCACCACCACACCACCTCCACCTCTACCTCTACCTGCACCTCTACCACCACCACCACCTCCACCATCATCTCTACTACCACCTCCACCCCCATCCCCACCACCATCATCACCACCGCCTCCGCCTCCACCTCTACCTGCACCTCTACCACCACCACCACCACCTCCACCTCTATCACCACCACCACACCACCTCCACCACCACCTCCACCTCCAAATCTACCTCCACCCCCACCCCCACCATCACCACCACCTCCACCTCCACCTCCACCTCCTCCACCACCATCATCATCATCGTTAACACCATTAAGCATTACCATATGCCAGGAATTGTGTTGGGTGCTTTGTTTGCACTATTTTAATAAAACCTCCTCTTTCATGTGAGGAGGGGCTTTTGCACATGCTAGTTCTTTTGCTTATAATGCTCTTCCCTACCTTTTTCTGGTTAACACTGACTGACTCATCCTTCAGAGAATCACTCAGACATCACTCTCCCCTGAGAAGACCTCCCTGACTGTGTCCTTCTCTGCCCCCTTACCTTTCACCACCACTAAACTGCAAGCTCTGGGAGGGCAGTGACCATATCACTTTTTGCTCACTAGGCGGTGTGCAGCATATAGCACACTACCTAGTACATGGGACTTTGTAATTGTTCAATATATGTTGTAGTTGGGCCATATATGCAGCCATATAGCCAGGAATTCAGGGTTCATTCCAGTACTTTTCTGGCACTAGAAATTTAACCACTGTTATTCTGCCTTCCCCCCTTCCTCCTCTGCCTTCCTGCTCCTCTTCCTCCTCATCACAACAGCGTAGTGTAGTAGTGAAAGTGGTGGCTTCCCATTTAGACTTTCTGAGTTTAAATCCAGATAGTACATGCAAAAGACACTAACTGCTCAATATTTATTACTATTACCAAGATTGCCTTCCTCCCACTTCCAATCTGTGGGTGGGGTTATGTCAAATCAGATATGCAGTTGTGTCATTTGAGTTAGGCGGGGCCCCTGCTAATGTACTGATACTTTAAGACTGACAGTACTGATCCAGAGAGGCGTATAACACATGGAGAATTGGATGAAATCTGTTAAACTAATAGTTTATTATGGCTATGGAAAAGGGAAAAGATCGAAGACTACTTATGCAGATAATGGTGATGGAGGGAGGATTCTGATTAGAGGGATCTTCAACCTATGAGGAAAGTTTGGGAACTGCCTGAATGAATGGTTTTAAGTTAAGGTATGGAGAAACCTTGAATACACTGCCCTAAGAACTGAGAAGGGCTGAGGATAGTGGATGAGAGAAGTAAAGGGTACCTAGAAAAAGTTCTGAAAGTAAATGGTGATTATTAGTAAAGATACGAAGTGTGATGGGAATTCATCGCAAATACAGAGATGGATCCAAACACTAGGTGACCAAGATAAGTATTGGCTAAAATGATGATGAATTAAGATAAGCATGGATTTGCTTCATGTCATTTTCTTTTGTTTGTTTGTTTGTTTTTTGATTAGTGTTTTCAAGAGTAGGTTATACTAATACATTGAATATATTATCACCCTCACATTAAAAATCAACTAACAAGGGAGGTTATAAGAAGGATCAAAAGCTGTCTTAAATTTATTAAACTCATCATGACTTGACAAACTCTGGATTTGCAAGGTCAACATGTGCGAAATAAATGAGAAAATTTTATATAGCTGTGTACTTGTTGCAAAATAGAGAAAAATCAACATATCCTAGAAATTGGTGCTATAATTGCAGGTTTAATTTTACCAGTGGTTATATTTCTCATAGTTTCCTGTGTTGGAGTTGATGGCATGGGAATGAATGACCACAGAATTAGCAATTATCCTATAATTTAAAAAGTGTGGTCAAATTTGTTTCTGTTAGCATTAAGTTTTCCGCTTGCATAAAAACTTACTACACAAAAGATTTGTGGAAAATGGATCAGTCTCACGTTCCCTAGTGTTAGAAACTAGTGACGATAATGATATCATTAAATTCACTATCTTTATGAAAAAAAGAAAAGTGATGGCTGATTTGTATCTCTAAATAGCTACATTCATTAAATTCCACTCTCTTACAACACTGAGATTTGGGAGAATACAATAAAAAATGTTTTTCAATTTAATTTTGCTCAATAAAACTGATTAAGATGATTTTGGCCATTCTATGTAGTTTAAAATAAAAAACTGGAAGTCCCCCAGAAATATTATTCCACCTACGGTAAGCTCATGCTCCCATATTGTTATTAACTTTCCCCTGGTTCTAATTCCTTGGGGCAGAAAATTCGCAGTCATTTCTTTATACCTATGACTTTGCCAGGTGCAGAGAAAGTACCCAATGAGAATTGGCTGATGAGGATGAGTACATCTCTGTGTGTTGAAATTCAACTTCTGGACCACTGACTTAGTGGCTAGCTACCTAGACAGGAATGTAGGCAGGGAGACCTGGATTCACTATCAAAGAAAATAGTCACTATGCCATTTTCTCACTCAAATGTGCCTTGGTTTTCTTAAAGCAAATGAAGCTGGAAGTGTGCAGTGTTGGAGAAGCAGGAGAACTAGGTGCTTTTCTAGAACTTTGATCAGCTCATCTTTATGTACCTGGGATTCCTTGTCTGGAACATTTCGGTCCATGTTACCTTTCAGTGATGGTGGGTGGTGGTGGTGGCAGTGCCCTGTTCCTGTAAGAGAAGCTCAGAGGTGGGTCGTGGGATGCAGGTGTGTGTGTGAAGACACTTCCTGCCTGCCTGGCCCAGGAAGAAGATGGAGAACAAAGGCCAAATTGTCTCCCATCCAGAGATGCTTGAGAAGCCAAATGCCTTGAAAGACAAGGAGCCTGGTTAGAAGTTCACTGACTTCAGCTACAAGGGAGGCAGAGGCACTTCACTTCTTTCATTTGTAACAGGAAGACCCTGCCCTCAAAGGGCTGACTTAACCATTATGAACACAACTAGTTCTGTAGGTATTGGGGTAATTGGCTTGTTTGAATTTGAAAGTAATAAAGAATCATTTTCTTTCCTGATTCTAAACATAATGTATAGTAATTGCAAACATTTTGTAGAATACAGAAAAATATAAAAAAGATAAAAATCACTTGGAATCATCCAGAAATTATGTTTAACCTTTTGGGATATTCTTTTACTTTTTCCATAAATAAATATGTAAAAGCAAATGGGAACATAATGTTGTTTGGAACCTTATTTTTTCCCTCTTAATATACTGTGATCACTATCCCATATCCTTAACTGATTGTTAATGACTGCACAGCATAGTTATATTTATCTAAACTCTATTTTTGACCATTTACGTTGTTTACAGTTTTGGAATTAA
The DNA here is from genome assembly GCF_057802395.1 of Ceratotherium simum simum. Taxonomy (NCBI): domain Eukaryota; kingdom Metazoa; phylum Chordata; class Mammalia; order Perissodactyla; family Rhinocerotidae; genus Ceratotherium; species Ceratotherium simum. Next base: position 54,447,391 of record NC_141909.1, read on the forward strand.
AAATAACACAATGATGAGTCCTCTTGTAAATAAATCTTTCTGAATATCTCCTTGTGGCACATTGTCTACAGTAATAACGTTTTTTACTTATAATCAGACAAAAACACTTTTAAAAAATCTTTAAAAGATTATTTTTAAAAATGCTATTGACCACACACATATATATACAGACACACGGTAGAAAAAGATCAATAAATTTAAGAACACCTCAGGCCTGGCTCAAAAGCTGTAGCTGCAGAATTTTCCAATCTTAGCCTTCCCACGCAGTTACCAGCGAATTGTGACTAGACAAATCAGAGACAGAATACTTCGTTTAAAAAGCATCACCTGGGGTGAGGTTACCCTGGAGAGTGGTGGATTTGTGATATAGTGAGAATAATTAAGTAAAGTCCAATTTGATAAAATCTCTCCTTCTGTACTTCACTTTTTTTGGCCTTAGGGGATGAGGGAGAAGGACAATTTCCAGAGCTGATTTACTGAGATTTTCCACAAGCTGGCATTATGCTTGTTTCCCCTCAGCCTGGCACTATTGAAGTCTTTCATTTTTAACTTCCTAGTCCCTGTCTTTTACTCAGGATGGAAAAAGGGATCTCAAACCCTGCCCTTGCATTGTATCTACAAAGGTTTTGCAGTTTTGAAGAGAAACGAAGAGTTTAGCAAGTCACCAGGTATTAAATTCCACCCATGTCATTACTCACGTGCATCACTGAACAGCCTTTACTGATTTTATTTCAGTAACCTGTAAACCTGCCATGAGTCTTGGTCAATGGGAAGAACTTGTCTCACGTGACTGCTTCCAAGGCACCCTGATGTGACAACGCTGGAGCAGCACCATGGGGACCTAGAATAGTGGCAAGGGGGAGAGATGGAATGAAACAGAAACTGAAAAGTGTTGGCACTCCAGAAGACTCTCAGTGCTGGGCTAGAATGGTGAGCCCTTTGGACCCTGGGTGCTCCGCTAATATCAGGTCTGCACCCACGGCTGTTGCGGTGTAAACCCAAGATGGTGGTGATGTTGGTAAGATGCTGAATCCTGGCTCTTCAGCCCTTTTCTACTTTTGGTAGCTTTATTTCACTCACATGCTCACTGTTTTTTCCACATCTCTGCATTATCAAGATCTCCTCTCCAGAAAGAATCTGGTAGATTTATTACCCCTACACTTTAGCAGAAGGCAGGGATTGCTAAGCTGGTAGGGGAGGCAAATTCCTGGCTTGCCTCTGAAATTATACCAGTCGTAGAGGGCTCCCTTTCTCCTTGTAAGGAGAGTGATGATGACTCTTTCTTCTCCACCATCCATGGAGAATGGTAATTTGTTGGTGAAAATGGAGTGAGGGTAGAGTAAGTGAATATTCATTTCAAGTTATAAATCATGATACTTAGAACATAAAACACTTGCTCCACATGAGCATTTTCTGTGTAGGTCATTTGAAGCCAAGAATAGGAGTGATATAATAACAGGGCTCCAAATTGATCAGCAGATATATTATTCTCTTTTTTTCTTCTCTTCTTCTGGGTGTCCTTGAACTCTGATTCTCTGGACAGGGTTGTTCAGGCATTCCTCACTGCATAAAGATCCACCTTGGGACTTACATTCAACCATTGCTATTGGGGTCTGTGTGAAAGTCACTACTAGAGTCAGTCTATAATGCTAACAGCATGCACCCTCCATCAGCTAAAAAGCAATGTCCTTGAGGCATACATTAATTCATAGGTAATAGAACTGTATATTAAATTTTTTCTAATCACTGGAGTTACAGTGAAGTGCAGCTCAATAGGCAAGGAGGTTCGTAAATCATAACTGTTGGGGAGAAGTCGTTTATTAAACATCTTGAACTGTGAGATTCCAGGTGGGTTGCAAGGATGCTGGGAAGAAAAGCTCAGGAAGGGGAAGAAGCTAGAAGTTCAGCACGCAGCACTGGCATGAGTCAGGCACGGGAAGCTGATGCACACCTGTATGATCTGTGCAGATGTGTTCTGTGCCCAGGTGCACCCCGAAAATAGAAGACAACCAGATTAAGCCTAGAGGTGAGAATCCCAATGGGTCAGGCTTTTTGATGGATTTTAGCATTATGTCCCAAGAAAGGCATACTTTCACAAACTCATTTCCTCATATTCAGGATTTTAGACAGTTTCTCTCCATGGCTATGAGAAAATGAAAAGAATTAACTGTGAGATGGAGACTCTGTCAGTCTTGGGATTACTGCCATTGAACTTTCTGGCCATGCGGGAGTAATTTATTTCTCTGGTCTGTTAGAGCCTGGATGGGGTCTACCTCAGCATTGATATTACTCCTGGTCAGGTGTGCCCTGTCTGTTTGGATAAGTCACAGTCTGAAGTTCATCTTTATTGATCATCCCATCATGAAGTTAATTATTTCTGAGAGTCTGAAGTCAGGATTTGTTGTGAGTTCAAGTGGGATCAACCTCGAATTGTTGAAGAATGGGAGGATTACTTTTTCTGTAGACCAGAGAGTGATTTTCAAACACTCGTTAGCAGTAGAATCTTTTGACCAAACACAATTTTATGTGGAACCCTGGTATAAAATAGATAAAAGTGTATTTCTCTGGTACCCCTGGAGTCTAACCGTGGAACTTTACCCTAGGAGACAGCATGAAGCCTTCTCAGGATGAGATATACTAACCAAAGTGGAAAATTCCTCTCCGAATTTGTACGTGAGCAGAACCTGCTTGCACTAAGTGGTAGCACATGGAAAGAACTTGGCAACGTTGAGGGATGTCATAGGAAGCAACTCTATGAAACTCATTTTTGTGTTTACTATAGGGATGTTGTTAAGGATGTGGTTGATGACATCCCACAGTGTTTCCTTTATGAAGATCTGCTGAAGAAATTTTTCTCTTCCCTCAGGACTACAATTAACCACATTTCTCCTGAGCAACTGGGTAGTTTACACATTGTAGGTACTGTAAAGTGTGGCCTATCTCCATGCATACCTATAGGGTAGGGTTCTCAAACCTTACTGCACACTAGAATGATTTGGGGAGCTTTTTAAATGCAAATGCCCAGGCTCACCCCAGAACAATTGCATCAGCATCTCAGGAGGGGTATCAGTATTTTATAAAGTTCTCCAGGCAATTCTAATATGTTGAGAACCACAGCTATGAGGCCTTATGACATGTAATTATGGGCATTTTCTTTTTCTAATTGCCAAAGTGTTCATTTCCTGTATGTCTTTGTTAGCCTTGTAAATCTTGCTTAGAAAGTGAGTGGATGTGCATACATATATACACATTAGTTTATGATGATTAAATAAAAGAGTAGGAATAGTCACTTTCTTTTAGAGTAAAATTCAGTTATTCTTACCACTTTCTCCTATAGTACACATGCTAGTTTGGGTCCTTCAAGAAGCAGATGCTAAGATGGGACCAGATGTGCAAGAAATTTCTCTGGGGAGTTGCCTGGGAGGGAAAATAGAGAGGGAGCTGAGAAGGGCTAGGAGAGCAGTCAGTGCTAGACGTAGGTCTGAACTTTAGGAGGGAGGGAGAGAAGGAATAAGAGTGGGTGAAGAGTCTCAGCTTGCAGGACAATTCTGGGTAAATTTGGCAAGGCCAATAAGGAGCCCTTGAGTCCAAGTCACAAGCCAGAGGAGCTCAAGGCTCCCAGGGACAGGCCAGTCTTAGCATCCTGTCACTCTCAACCATTGTCTGGGAGCACCCAAAGGAAAGGCTGCCTCGCGCTGCTGGGATGGTGGATTTCAGAGCATAGCACCTGGAGCCATAGGTCAATTATGCTCCCTGCAGTTGGAGATCTGAGAGGCATGTGTTTATGGCGGCCATAGTACGTCTCCTGATTCCCTTCCCACTCTGATTCTTCCCATTATTTGTGTTTAGAAATAGCAAGGGATTATGAGGGATGAGGATGTGTGACAGGAGGATGAAAGAAAGCAGCAGAGCCGAGAAAGTGACAAATGAGGATGCAGGAAGGTGGCTGCAGGGGGCGGAGTGGGCATTGCATAGAGCATTAGTCCTGGTTCAGCAACAGATCAAAGAGAAAGATGTGGGGTGGGCGCAGGAATGACAACTGAGGGAAGAGTGATACTTCCAGAATGAAGAATTTGGACAAGGAGTGAAAAGGACCGTGCTGGTTAGAACTTGACAGAAACCATCAGATTAAAGTATGGCTGTCACTTGCACATGAAATATGGAGGCATATTTCAACCTGGGGCGGCTACCTCACACCCGTTACTTCAGCAAAGCACATTTTGAACTTTAATATTAAGAAACATACTTTATTTCTCTAGCATAGTGGCTTTCTTTCCTCGTTTCATGTTGTAATCACTGAAGAGCTTAAATATACTGATGCCTGAGACCCCATCAGAATAATTACATCAGAAGTGGTGAGGGCAAGCATGGACCTCCATATTTTTTAAACGCACCTCGGGTGATGGTAATGTGCAGCCTGGGTTTAGCTGATTTAGCAAATGGATCCAAAAACTATTAACAAAGCATGCGAAGGGCCCATGAAGAAAATGTACATTTATTCACATAAATATCTGAGAATAATTTGAGGGTTATGGGCATTGTATAAGGTACTTCAAAGTGCTAAGATTTAACATTTAAATAATCCATGAAAATTGTATTTTCAGCCTGACTCTCCCTGTTTGCATCAAAGACCATAATAAAAACATTATCTGCTCTGCCACACCAAAATTATGGAAAGAACCACCTTCCACTCCCTTCTCACATTTTCTTCTGGAAGCAGGATGAGAACAGGTTTCCATTTCTTAACAGGCCAAAGCAGGTATGAAGCAAGGATGTTGCTTGCATAGAGAGCACCTTGCTAAGGGTTTGTTTCGACAATCATTCATTAAAAATTTACCCTGTGCCTGGTACTGGGCAGGGCTCTGGAGCAGATGTGCCACAGAACAGAACGAGGAGTGGTACTCCCAGGACACCTAGACCCAGCCCTGATTGAGAATGGGAGGGCCTGGGGGTGCAGCTCTAAAAAAGGCTGGGGTCTTCATAATGGAAAGGGGAACGCCATTTAGATAGAGATGAACCACCTGGAAGGCGGTACAACATTGACTAAAGGACTGGTGGTAGGAGTGTAGTAGTTTCATTTTCAGTACAAATCAGCAATCAATAGTTCATAAAGAAGATCCTGTGAACCAATAATGTGCAGGATACTTCAACTGATTTCATAGGGGAAGCCCTGGGATCTGTCTCATCTGCTTTTTGGGGATTCCCTGGTTCTGGCATGGAGAGAGTTGTCTCCTTTTCCCTGAAAATACCTGTGGTAGGCAGAATAATGGCTCCTCCAAAGATGTCCTAATCTGGAAACCTGTGACTATGTTGCATTATTTGACAAAAGGGACTTTGCAGATGAGATGAAGTTAAGGATTTTGAGATGGGGATTGTGCAGGTAGGTCCTATCTAATCACATGTGTCTTTAAAAGAGGAAAACCTTTCCCAGCTGTAGTCAGACAGAGAGATGACAGTGTGACCTGCCATTGTTGGCTTTGAAGATGAAGGAAGGGGCCATAAGCCAAGGAGTGCAGGCAGTCCCTGGAAGTCGAAAAAGGCAAGGAAAAGGAATCTTCCCTAGAGTTTCCAGAAAGGAAAGCATTTCCGCTGACAACTATTTTAGTCCAGTGAGACCCACGTTGGATTCTGACTTACAGAACCATAAGATAATAAATTTGTGTTGTTATAAGCCGTTACATTTCTGGTAATTTTTTACAGCAGCAATAGGAAACTAACACAGTCTCTGAAGGATCCCAAAACCATTTGCAGAAAGAAGAGACAGGATGTTAACTTTTTTTGGTTTCTATTTTTTAAACTTTTTATTTTGAGATAATTTTAGACTTACAGAAGAGTTGCAAATAGAATAGAGTTTCCATATGTTCTTCACTCAGCTTTCCATATTGTTAACATCACATATAATAATAGTAAGATGATTAGTATTAAGAAATTAATGCTGGTACAATACTATGAATTAAACTACAGATTTTATTCAGATTTTGCTAGTTTTTCCACCAAAGTTCTTTGTTTCTGTTCCAGGGTCCCACTTTGCCTTTAGTCGTCCTGTCTTCTTGGTCTCCTCCTATCTACGACAGTTTCTCAGACCGTCCTTGTCCTCAGTGACCTGTAGAATTTCCTTAGTTTGGGTTTGTCTGATGTTTTCTCATGATTAGATTGAGATTATGTATTATTGGGAAGAAACCACAGAGGAGGTGTGCCTTTCCCAGGGCATCCTATAGGGATACACTATGTTGATTCACCTCATTACTGGTGATGTTAGCCTTGAACACTTGGCTACAGGTTTTTCCACTGTAAAGTTATGTTGTTCACTTTAAAATTAATACATATATATTTTGGGAGAGATTTTTTGATTCTATACAAGTATCTTTTTTCTCCTTAAACATTTGCCCACTAATTTTATCATCCATCAGTGAATCTCGCCTGAGGCAGTTACCATTGGAGTGGAATCATGAGACTTTGTGGTCCCTTACTCCTTCTACATTTATCAGCGAGAGTTCTTAAGGAAGAGGATTCCCTTCTCAGCCTTTTATTTATTTATTCAGTTATTTACTTACATCAGCGTGGACTCAAGGATATTTATTTTATCCTTTGGGTTGTGACCCAATGCTATTGTTATTTATTTTGTTAATCAAATTACTTGAGAGTAGGCTTCTGTGCCCTTTCAATGTGCCTCCATCCATTTTTCTTTTCTTTTCTTTTTTCAGTATTGCTCGTGTTATATTTTTCCTGCCCCAGCCCTGGAGTCAACCACTTCTCCAAGGAGTGCCCTAGTTCCTTTTATTGGAGAATAATATTTAGAAACCAAGATCTGGCACTAGATGTGCTGATTGCTACTGGGTTGTCACTGCTCCTAGGCCCCGAGAGCAGACAAAGCTATCTGTATCTATTTATGTGTATATACATATATTTAAAAATCAGTTCATACTGATTTCTCTAACTCTAATCCAGCACCACAGGGTTCATTCTAGCCTCCTCCTTTTTCTTGTTTAGAACTTGTTTCTCTAACTGTGAGAAACCTGGCTTTCATTATCTACAGTATGTTTACTTTATTTTTTATTTTTTGAAGACAGTATATTTTCCTTGCGAATCTTACCCCCTCCATCGACCATATCATTGACCAATCCAGGCTGCCAATGCTGGTCAGGTTCTAGGCGGAATGTTAGGGTGTTTTTCTGGCTTTATTGTGGCTGGTGGATCCATGGTTACTGAGTAGAGCCCTGTGGTGGATCAGCGCCATGGAGGGACTGCTATCCTCTGTGGAGCTTGGACTTGGGCTGGTCCTTGGGAAGCTGGGGGAGGTGGTGGTGGAGCTGCTGCCCACTGACCTGAATCTACAACTTACTTTCCACAGCATCCAGTGGGAGACAGTGGTGTGTCCACTTATTGCCTTACTGATGGGTGTCTTATTTCTACTCAGACTCGTTCAGTTTGTTAGAAGCCAACTTTATTTAAGGTATATAAAGCAGCTCTCAGAAATACTGGCTGCACAGACCAAGGAGAAATGCCGAGTTGTTGACAAGCTTAGGGCTACTAAAAAGGAGTATACAGAGATTGAATCACTTTTAGAGAATGCCAGGCTAGAATCAGAGTTTTTAAATATAACCAGCCTTATAGAAACTTATAGAAAGGCGAAGAGGACCAACTCAATGTTGATGGAGGAATTAACTTCCCTGATTCAAGAACTGAAAGAAGAGAGATCCAAATGCTTGAAACAAAAAGAGGACGCGGTGGAGATGCTAAAAATGCTTCAGTCCCTAGAAGAGGTCATGAGACTCACCGCATCACGAGGAGCTTTTCCAAACCTGCCAGGAGGCCTACAGCCAAGCCCTGATGGTCCCTTCCACAGGAGTGGGCCAAGGCTTTAAAGCAGCCTTGTTCTGTCCCCTTCACTCAGGCCCCCCAAGCTGCCAGGCTGCATCCACCCACCTTGACCTCCATCAGAGAGTCATTGAGGCCTGTGGATCCAGGGGAGCCCCCTCTCAGATGCAGTTCCTCCACCTTCACATGCCGGATCCAGCAGTGAGCTCCTTCATCGTCCATTTCTCCAAATCTAAAGAATATTGGACTTCCTGAAGCAGACCAAGAAATGTAGGACTTTCTCTTCACAAAGAGTTTGAATTATCTCTCATTAGCAATGAAAAAACTGTGTACTGAAGAGACTAATCTTTTACTCAAATTGAATCCTCATTAAACTACATTTCTCAAGGAAATGTTTTGTTAATATTATTTACATAGTCTTATAAGTGAACTCTTTATATTTTACTCTCTATATAAATATTATAACTTGAAAACATATGCAGTTTATCAATAAAGACTTTTAGTTATCAACCGCAATATTTGTTTTCTAGAGTTGTATTACATAATATGTTTACTTATTAGTTCAACCCTATTATTAATATAAAATAATTTCAGAATTGTGAACCCATATCCCTTGAGGAACAAATTTACCAACTACAGTGTTTGTGTGCAGTTCTTTTTGTATTTAACCTTACAGTATCCAGTCAAAACACTGTTTTCCAAAGACACTTAGGTCAGCTACTTTTTTCCCCACTGCTTAATTTTCTAGCCATTTTTGCGACTTTTCTATTATTTTAAAATATAAGATGACATGCAATTCACTCACTTTCATGTTCTCAACTTGAAAACATCCTTTTTGAGCAGGACTAGTGCTGTTGCATCTAGTCTAACTTTGTCTCAGAGAGGGGATTTGGAAATCTGGGCTCTAATACTTTGGCATTCAACTCTGCTAGTCCTAGAGGAAGCCATTAATTCTGTAAAATAAGTCCAATAAATCACTATGCAGGGCTCATCAATCTTGGATAGCTCAGACAGTTCCAGCCACAAGTGTCAATTTCCAGCCTTACCTGGTTATTTACTGTGTGTGCATTTCACTCTCATAACTAGATTTCAAGCTTCCTGAAGGCATTAATTGTCCGTACATCGTTTTAGCAATCTACCTTGGCCACAACAGATGTTCAAATAATTTTTCCATCTTTATCTATGATAATTCACAGTATGAGATTATAGACACTGAGTGTGTTGGGTTTTGTGCTACCAAAAAAGAGGCAATTTCTTCTTCCACCTGGAGCCCTCTTTCCTGCATCCCCTCCTGTCCCCCTCTTGCCTGACTAACACTTCTGGTAAGTTTAGACTCAGCTGAAGCATTCTTGGACTTTCCTCTTCCCTCCATTGTCGTTGGGGAGCCCAAACTCTCTTTCTCAAACATTATGTGCAGACTTCCTGGATAAAACTTATGACACTGTGGTGTAATTGTTGGCTTTCTTGCCCATCTCCTCCACAAGGTAGTCAGCTTTTTGAGTGCCAGCTCTGGGTCTTCTTCTTCTTTGTATCCCCAAGCATATGGCCTACAGGGAATAGATGTTCGGCAGGATTTCATTGAACAAATGGACAACATTAGTGCCTAGAGGAGTGATGTTTCAGATGCATTAACATGTGTTGTCATCTGGTCTTGGGAGCAGGACAGTATGACCCTTGGGGACAAGTGGGCACTTGCAAACAAAACTCAAGTATGATGCTATCTAACTTGTGGGCATTGGACTCATTGGAACTGAAAAATAATTGGGAAGAGAAATAATATTTATCAAGCACCTACTATGTGCCAAGAATTACCAGACACTTTACATGTATCATCTCATTGACCTTCAACAACCTAAGTCAAGTGACTTTTTGTCATTGTCCAGAAGAGAAGCATCCAGTGTTGGAAGGTGGGTGGTTAATAACTTGTCTAGTACTCATAGCTCTTAAGTGATTTCAATCCACCTCCATCTTCCTCCAAAATCAATACACTTCCTGCTATACTATGTTTTTTGGAGGGATAGAAATGCATTAAATTAATCTGTGAAATTACTGGAAATGTAAATTGAAGAGCTTTATTTTGTAAAAATAATTGAAAATGAATAAAAATCCTTAAATTGAGGTCAAGCTGCATTTTATTAGCAAATTAGTCAGATGCAAAATCTCCTATTTTTGCCAGTAGTACACTTGACAAGTCCACTAAATACTAACTAACTGAGATCCTTGAATTATTTTGTTTACTTTTAATACAGGCTTAAGGATAAAACTTGAAGGATCAAACTTGGCTGGCACTTAGACATCCAACATATCCATCAGAAGTTGTATTTGTTGTTATTTTTGTCTAAAATTCATGACCTGTCACTCTTTTTTTCAGAAGATTCAAACAGCCAAAATGTCATGGTATCATTGGTTTCAGTACAAGAATCCAGCTGAGCAAAGGCTTTCCTCTGATTTCCGTGGTCTTACTTGTTGGATTGGAGCAGTTGGAAATCATTAGAATGTCGTCCAACTTTTATTGGGTCTAAACTTGGCTCCATGAAACTTGACAGAGAGTGGTGAGGAGTTATTTTTTATGCCCAACTTTTTTCAAATAGATTCTTCAAAAACACAGTTTTTGTTCTTCAAATTACTATGATTGGAATGGGGGAGATTTGTTGCACTTCAAAATATTCTCCAAATTTTTGTGTTGCAACTAGCTTTGTTTTCTAGCCAATTTTGTGTGCTTGGCAAGCAAGTTATTAGCAAGAGCATCTTCAAATGAAACACTCGCTTTCACTTCCCCATGGCTGATCACTCTTCCACTTCAGAAGACACTCTTTGCCCTCCATTAGACTTGCGAGAGGTCAGGCCAATACTTTCCAAGACAGTGTCCCATTCAACAAAGTATAATCCTACTGTTTCATCAAGCTGATTAAAATGTTTTATTACATCCTGTGACAAATAACCTTCTTACTTAGAACAAAGAATAATTGGGAATGAGGAAGTGGAAAATGATTTAAATCATTTGCTGGATGAGAAATATAAACAAGTAAGAAACCTTAGAAAAATGGTTAGCGGTTATTTGTAAGCCTTCTTTACTGCAGCCGGTCTATCTAAAGAACTGTGTCTAAAGTGATAAATTCAACAATTTTTCTTAAGGAGTGAAAAAACAACCCTCAGCTTCCTTTCTCCTTTACTCATGATTATATGGAAGCATTTGGGTGATTGACTAAATGAAAGACAGATTGAAAATCTACAAAATAATCTCAATTTAGAAGAAAATCATGGGGCTACCTTTTTGTATTAGAAATACTCATGAAAAATAAAAGTCCGCCATTTGAGCTGAGAAATAATTTTAATAGCTTGTTGAAACTAAAGTCTTACAGCTGTGCTTGGTAAGCTTTCTTCTATTCTTTTTTTTTCTCATGCAAATAAAACCAAAGAAAAACATACAGCCATGCAAACCCCACCTCAGGCAAGTCTGAGAATATATTATTTCTCAGAACTCAGTTGGATTTATGGTCTATCTAATGTGGACTCTGCTCTTAGAAGATAAATATAGGAAATAATTTCAAAAGGATAACACTTTTGCTTAAAACAAACACAGTTTTCTGGCTCTTCCTTTCTCTTACCATGCCTCTAGCCCCAGACTTTATTATCCTCATTCCTAATTTTTTTTTTCTTTACTTCAGCTTTGGGCCCTAAATGGGTTCTGGGTACATGATAAGTACTTAGTAAATTTTGTGGAGTGAATTCATGAGTTCTGGGGGAAATAAAAACCTCCTTGTTGCTTACAGGAAAAAGTTGCCTCATTATTCTTCAAATTATCTCCCAGCATAAGCCAAGCCTCCATAGGCATTAGCTCTATTTAAGTCAGCATTGTATCACTGTATCACTTTGACACCAGAGCAGTAATGCTGGAGTATCACTCAGGGACTGTGACGGACACACCTGAGCCAAATCAAGTCCCAGCACAACACACTCAGAGCTGCCCTCCATCTCATCAGAGGGGACAGGAGATTACACTGGAGGGTTTAACTGGAAAAAAGAATTTCAGGAAGCACTTTTTCTCCAAACCCTCTTCCTATACTCCAGTACACACCACTCACACACACCCACGCCCATGTCACCTGTGAATGTCAGTTGTTTACACACATGCTATGGTATGTCTGTTGTTTTTGCTTTATCAATATTCTTTACCTATCTTCTGGTAATAGAACCTTATCTTTTAGGAATTACCTCTCTCTCTCTCTCTCAGAACATGCTGTTTTCGTGTGGCTAACCACACTACCCACCCAAGGAAGAGTTAATCATCATCATCATTATCACAATTATTCAAGTATCTAATTTATTGAGTGTGTAGTATGCACTAGATTTGCTCTAAACACTTTAAGTCTATTAGCTCTTTTGATTTTTGCAATACTCATATAAGGTTGAATGATTATCTCCATTTTACAGATAAAGAAAATGATTCACAGAGCACACAACCAATATAGAGAGGAAGTGAGAATTGAATCCAAGCTATTAGGTTTTGGAGCTTCATGCTCTTAATCATATGTTAGAATGCCCTGGGTCAGGCCAGTAATAGTATTTCTTATACTTGGCCATGGCAACTAGTTGACATATGGCTATGTGAGGCAAGCTTGGTCAATGAAAGCCTCCCCTGGGACTTAGGATGGAGATATCAGGAAAGAGATACATTCTTTTTTGCTGGAGTGCAAGACTGGTATGATGTAGATCTGGAGCTGCTTGTGACTTTCTTCCCCCTCTGGGGAAGAGTGTGTCTGACAATGATGCCACCACAGAGGAAAGCAGACCTTAGAGAGAAAGAGATTCTTAAGGATCTCATCTGAGCATCTGGATCTCTACATATCCAAAGCTAGACATTGCTTATTCTGTTTAAGTCGGCATGAATTCGTTTTCTTTTTTCAGCTAGAGTTTTAGCTGATACACACCAGAATCTTATCTGATAGACACATATACACACACTCTCTCTCTCCACTTGACAGTCAAGAATATTTTCTAAAATTCTTTGGAGTTCTAGCAGTCTTTAGGTCAACCATTGTTGGAAAGAGGTCTTTTGTTAAATGTAATTCTGCTTCTCTATAGCTATCACCTGATTATCTTCTTTCTTCCCTAGATGCATCCCTAACAAATCCCTTCAGTTATTCAGAGTCAGCTATCTGTTTGGTTAGCATGTTTACGGATTTGTCTCTTGGTCTGAATCACAGAAATCTCAGGTTCTGCCTACTTCTAGTATGACCCCTAACAGGTAGAGTTAGGAAGCCTCAAATTGGAAACAGCATATAGCAGGCTTCAGCTTGGCTTGGCTCAGGGTCTCAGTGAGGCTTCAGTGGAATTGAGTTTTGACAGGCAGAGATTGACCAAGGCAGAACCACGGGCAGGGTCAACAGGGTCAGACAGGCTGTGGGTTGCTTACACACTAGAGTCAAGACCAGATAAGAGAGTGAGGCAGGCTGAGGCTGAGGCTAGATTAAGAACACAGAAACAAGCAGAGCAGAAACAAAGGCAGCTGGGAATCTGGGATTGACTTTTGCTATTTCTCCCACCCAGATCCACTCTCCCTTCTTGGGAGTACAGCACTCTCATTGTATTAAGAGACCTACTCCTCCCTTGCTCTTTGTGCCTGTGGTTCCAGAGAAGCCGAAGCCGACTCCTCCCTGGGATCCTGGGTAGAGCTTGCGCACTAGGCTAAGTCAATCAGTGGATTCCATCTCCCAGCCACTGGGATAGGTTATGAGAGGCACATGACCATCCAAGCAAGGCCAAGACAATGAATTCCAGAATGATTGTTTGAGTAGTTGGGAAAGTGGACTCAATATTTCTGGTTGGACCCGAAACCCAAAAAGATGTAACGACTGAATCTGCTGCCACCATCTTATTACCATGTGTACCCTATGTCTAAGGAAGATAAAGATATGAAATTGAGGGAAAGAGAAAAACTATATCCTAATGACATTGTTTGGGCCCTGAATCCAGCTGAACCTGAAGCCATCAAGAACTCCTGTTAGACCTTTTCATTAACTGTGTCAGCAAATCCTATTTTGATTTAAGATAGGTTGGTTTGTGTCATCTGTCCTTTGCAACCAGATTGGTCATTTGCTGATACAGGATTTCTCAGAGTTGGTCTCATTACCAAATTTTCTACCCATGTACAGCTTTTGAGCCAGAGTGGCTCAGGCTCCATAAAAATGCCATAGTTGTACTTTTTTTTTTTCAAGTAAGTATATAAAGATCAATTCTTTCTGGATGAGAGCAAACGGAGAAGGCACAGGTGAAAACAGGACTAGGTTGAGGGTATGACCATGAGGATGACACAGGATGCCCTCAACAGCCAAACATCCTTCACTAATCACAGCCCTTCTTAGATAGAGATGGTCCAAGAGATGCTTCCAAATGGCAGGTCTGGTGTGGGTGGGCCCAGTAGTCCTGAACAATGGCTCAGCATTCAAACTCAGAGTTAAGACCATGGGATGTCCATGCAGTGGTCTGAGTCCTGGACACAGGATCCCAAGGACTATGAATAAAAAAGGTGGTTGGTTGAAGTCTCAAAGGAGTTGTCAACCAATCAATGAGAACATTGGTTTCCAGTGGTAATTGAAAGCTTCTGAGACTCCTGCATCCCAAGTATCCTTCAGTCTATTGTAAGTACCATCACGTGGCTGGATTTTAATTGCCTAGGATGTGTGTGTGGTTTATGAGGTATACCTCAGTGAAGTCCTCTGGACTTTCCAGATTGTCTCATAACCTTGGCCTTAGTGTTTTCTGACCTGGTTTTTCCTGCGGTTGCTGGTTCAGAGCACATGAGGGATGTAGCCCATTGGCAACCCTGCCTAGTTAGCTGGCTCATATGAAAGCTCACCCTGTATAGAGGAGAGAGATGCCTTGTACACAGCTCTACGAACACTTCTTCCTGGGCTAGGAAATAAGCTGGCTATTGCTATGTCCTATTGCACTTGACCCAGGCATTTGTAGAAAGGAACCAGGGCTGGGACCCTATAGTCTCAGGGTGATGGTCCTGAAAGCTCTAGCCATGGAGTATCAGATGATGGACCTGGTTCATGTCCATAGTCTTCTGCCCTGTACCACAGACAGTGTGGGAACTGCCATCCCACTGTGAAGGGCTGGATAAAGACAGTGTTTTAGCTGTGGTGTCCGCAGGTTGAGTCACAGTAGGCTGGAACTGAGATAAGGCAGGACATTGGCAACAACAGGCAGGCGGGAGTTAGAGTGAACATATTCACCAGCGTAAGTGGAATGATGGCTTGGTCAGATGGAGGCCCCTGATAGAACGTGGAGGCTGGGCTTTATACACAAAAATCAAGGCCAGGGAGGGACAGAGACCAGGCTTAGTCAACATGGGAAATCAGGGCTGGAGAAGCAACGGAAACAGGAGCATGATCAGGGATCAGCTCCAATGAGTAGACTTGCTGCTTTGACGAGACTCTGGAGGCAACTGCAGACTTTTATCTTCCCTTATGCCCCTTCTAGAATTGTTCTAGGCGCTAGAAGTCTAAGGCCCTACCTCTTCCTGAATCACTTTTCTTCAAGAACTGTGTGTGCTGTTCAACATTCTCTAGGTGGACCCCTAGAGGGCCAATATGGGAAGTTTGGCACTTCAGGATGCTGGAGGGGAGCAGGGGCTGGTTCTTCCAAAGTCTCAAATTTCCAGTGGATTATTCCTATCTATACTCACTTAATCTTGAAAGGTGAGTTCTTGAAACATTGTTGTTTGTTTGAGCCTCAGCTGTTCCTGTCGGAGAAATCACTTTTAGAGCTTTGTTTTCTGTAATAATAGGACTACTTCAAAAATAGGAAATTTCTTGATGTCCATAGCTATTTGATTATTTTAAGCAGCAAACTAATATATAAAATGTTACAATTTTTTTTTTAGGATTTATATCCTTCTTCCTTATAAATAGGGTTTGGGGTAATTTGAAAAATAAGCATTCATAAACCGAGGCTACTGAAATTGAAAAGGAAAATTACAAGCTATGCAGAAGGTGAAAACCAAATGGGTTACATTATCTGATACATCTAAATAAACCAGTTCCATGGGAGATACAATCTTTTTCCTGGTACTGAAAGGAACATATTGTATATGTATATGTCCTAACCCAAGGAACACATTTACTGGACAGTATCTTCAACAGCAGTTTCAGAGACAATGGAATAGTGCTCATGAATACAAGCTCTGATGACAGGGTGCATAGGTTCATATCCTGGATCTGCTGATTTCTACTTGTGTGGCTCTGGGCAAGTTGCTTAACCTCTCTAGGTCTCAGTTTTCTTATTTGTAAAATGGGGACCATAATAAACCACTTTCATTTCATTGTCAGAAAGATTAAATGAATTAATATATAGGGAAATTAGAATAGTGTCTGGCACATGGTGAGTGCCAATCAATAAATCTTCTCCTTCTTCTTGCTATTTCTTATAGCAATCCTAAATAGAGACTTGAGTCCAACAAACCACTAGTTCAAGAGTGGTCCAAGGGCCTCTACAGATGAGCTTAGAGGCTCTAGGCTAATTCTGTCATAGATTACTTCCATACTCCTTCTTATCCTCCAACTTTCGGTGGAAATTTCTTTCCAAAGCCTGGCTTCCCATTTCCCACAGCCAAATTCCCAGGACCCTGTGCCCCCACTGTCCCTTCCTGGCCTTGGAGTTCTCTCTGCAGTGTTTGACTTACACTACCTATTGTCAGGTATTCCTGTCCTGTTGTTCTTTTCTCCCATCTCCTCTTTTATGCCTTGTCAAAGCTAGCCTTTCCCAAGTACTGACCGCTCAGGAAACTAACAAGTAAATATGGTGGACTAATTCAAGCCAAAGTGTTTGTAATGGTTAATTTTATGTTGTCAACTTGGCTAGCCTATGGTGCCCAGTTGTTTGATCAAACACTAGTCTAGATGTTACTGTGCAGGCGTTTCTCAGATGTGATTAACATTTAAATCATTAGACTTTGGGTAAAGCAGATTACTCTCTGTAATGTGAGGGGGCTTCATTCAATCAGTCAAAGGCCTTAAGAGAAAAGACTGAGATCCTCCAAAGGAGGAGAGAATTCTGCCTCCAGATTGCCTTTGGAATCAAGACTACAACATTGACTCCTGCCAGAATTTCCAACCTGCCAGCCAGCCCTGCAAATTTCAGACTTGCCAGCCCCAACAATTACATGAGTCTACTCCTTAAAATAAATCTCTCTCTTTCTGTATACACACATCCTATTGGTTCTGTTTCTCTAAAGAATCCCAACTAATATAGCATTAATACATACGTGGCTAAATGTCTTAGCTTCCTCATTAACATTTACATTTTAACAAGGGCTAAACTTTAAAAAGTGAGCAGTGTGAACATTTCTAAATAACCCTGGAGAGCCAGTTGAGGGGAGAGAGGTATTTCCTAGTGACTTTGAAATCATTTTATACAGGCAGCAGCCTATTCATGAGATGGGCCCTGGGCTAGTCCATATTTGAATTTATTTCCTCCTCTCCTGAAGCTATGCATGGGACATGTAAAAATGACTAGCTATCAGCGCATACCATGCACATTTCTTTTAGTCTGGGTTAATATTTGAAAATCATATATAAAGAAAAAGTCTTCATTTTGCTCCCTGCATCTGCTGCAAATGTCAGTGTAATTCACCTATTCATCATAATCATCATAACAGCAAGGTAAACATGAATCATTGTTTCCTTAAGAGTCTGAAAGGAAACAAAATCAAATGTTTCTCTGAAACTTCTTGGAGGGAAGCCAATCTTCTACCCATTACATTAAGGCAGAAAAATCAATCAGTGCAAAATCAAAGTCTTTTTCTTTTTTAGCTTTTCATGCGGAAGACTGTCATCAATAAATCTTTCAGAGTCATCATTGTTCTTACAAAGGTAATATCACATCCTTTCAGAAATGAAAGAACAGTGATAATGTAGGGGCAAGGTGGACTTTGGAAAAGAAAGGAACTCCACCTGGGGTGTGATAAAATACCAAATGATTTTGGTTTCTACAATGCAGACCATTATTATGGGGATGGTGTTTTCTCTGCATGAAAATGTAGAAAATTTGTATTCACTGAGAGAACATAGTTACCATATTTCTTTTTTATTGTTGATGTTTTGACAATCACTTATCCTCATCCATTCTTGCTTGCTCACCCACTCTTTTCTCCAATTTTTGATCTGCTTTGTGAAACCACAGATATCACCTGCTGCATTGAGCAGAGTTTGTGATTCTGTATGTGAGTGAGCCAGGCGATCCTCTCTATGAGATTGAAGAAGGAAGTTTGCAATAGAAGGACAATAGGCAGAACAATTTTAAGAAAGGTTTACTACCTGGGACATGACTCACCTTTTGGGAAAAGGCTTAACTAACCCTGTGGGAGAGTTGGTTGAGAGTTAACTTTTCTGGGAGCCATCAGGAGAAGGTGAGTATTGGCTGATGGATAGGTGAAGGAGGAGCAAATCGAAAAGTGTAAAAGGGCCAGGGGTTTGGGCTGTAGTCTTCAGCCTGATTTCAAGGGTAGCGTAAGGCATTGCCAAGTATCATGGAGCCAGTGAAGAAAGGCGAACTGTTGTTTTATTAGAAATAATATGAAAGGTGAACTGTTGTTTTATTAGAAGTAATATATTGAGATAATTATGCAAAGTACTAATTAGTAAATTTCTCCCCTACCTCTGTACTTCCCAAATCCCTTTGCTTATATCCTGAAGGCCTCTTGTCCCCCAAGCCTGAAGATACAGTCATTCATTAGCCACTCGCTGTGGCAGCAGAAACAAAGGCTGCAAACTCTGGACAGGAGCTAAGTGAGAGACAAGCATCTAGAAGCAAAGGGCAGGGCAAGTCTTTCCAGCTCTTGTAGACTTTGGGACAGATGCATGGGGTCAGGAGGGGAGGGAGGATGGCACAGAATGCCCCCACCTATAGCAATGAGCTTCCTTTGCCCAAGCTGGGAGCTTGGTGGATGCTGAGTGGCCACAGACTGCTCCTTCTTGCTGCTTTCCTATGGACAGTGCCCATTCCATGACTCAGTTACTCATCAGGGTGATGTGAGGGTGGAGATCTGTCCATCTTCAGTGAGGCTGGGACTGGGTCCTTCAGTGAGAAGGGACAAGTTGGATCTAGACTAGGGTTTCTAAACTTTATGTATAAAACATACGCATTATGTATTGATATTTTGGATTGGATAATCCCTTGTTGTAGGGCTGTTCTGTGCATTGTAGGATGCTTAGCAACGCGCTTGGACTTTACCCTCTAGATGACAGTAGCACCACCATCTAAGTTGTAATAACCTAAAATGTTCCCAGACATTGCCCAATGTTCCTTGAGGGGGGCACAATTGGCCCCCCTGCCCCCCGGTTGAGAACCACTGGTCTAGACTGAACCTTTTTGAAATCTCCCACTGAGCCAGTACCTCCCTCTCTCTCTTTCCTTCTCTCTCTTCCCTAACCTGTCTTCTCTTCTCCATTTCCAAAACCTAAGCCTAAGTTACAATCTTCTCTCACCTGGACAGCTGCTGTAGCTTCTCTCCTAACTGGTCTTCTGTATCCCCCCTTTTACCCTCCAAAAGTCAGTTCTCCACCCTGAAGTCACAGTGATCTTTTTAAAAATGTCTGTCCTGTGCTTAAAACCCTTTGGCCTTCCCATTTCCTTAAGATGAAGACAAAATACTTTGCCACCTGACTTGGCCCTGCGTGACCAAGCTGCTCTGCAGACTCCTCTCCCCCATTCACTCCCTTGTGCTTTAGGCTCCAACAACCCTGCTCTTCTTTCATTCTTCAGATGGGCTGTGACTCATCCAGCAACATAGGGCCTTTGCACACGCTCTTCCTCTGCTTGAGACCCTTTCCCTCTACATATTCTGCTGGTTAAAGCATAGTGTTCCTTTATCAGCTCAGGCATCACTTCCTTGGGGAAGGCTTCTCTGCTCAGAAGGAATCAGGGTCCTCCTGCCAAATGCACTAATATCAGTATGGAGGCTCCTTTGTAGCGCTTACCCCAGCTGTGATTTTACACTAGAGGGTTATTACTAATTAACGTCTGTCTTCTCCTCTGGATTGTAAGATGTAGGAGGCTAGTGTTTACTGACTTCCTCCCTCCCTCCCTCGCTTTCTTCATTTTCTTCCCTTCTTTTCTTTCTTCCTTCTCCCTTCACTTTTTGTGGACACAAGTCCACATGAGTCTGCTGAGCCTGATCTGTAGCCACACCCCCCACCCTGACCCAGCCTGGGCCTTCTAGAATACTACATCTGTTCTTTCGGTTATTTATCTTTCAATCAATCTCCCTTTCTAGCAACCTACCATTAACCCTCCCACCCTTTCTGTGGGCTAAGAAGTCTTTTGAAGGAATACTGAGTTGCTGGAAAGATTCTGTCCAAAGCTCTCTTTATAGGACCCCTCTAAGGTGAGGGTAAAACCCCAGTCTTTTGTTCAAAGCAAAGGGGGTCCTGAGCCTTCCAATCAAGTCTCAGCCTGCTGCCCAGGGCCCTAGCCTGTGCAGCTGAGGATAAAAAAAGTTAAAAAAATTTAAAAATCAGACAGTGGCACAAAAGGGAAATCTAACTCATTGCGTGATTTTTCAGGCAAATTCTAGCAGGGCTTTTCGTGGTAGGCAAGAGAAAGTTAATGATAATGGCTGATAGCAGGATTGCTGATGGGTCGTGAACCGGTCTGGCTCCTCTGTTTCTGGTTTGTGGTTCTATCTCAAGTCTGTAATGACATATAAAATAATAGACAGCTTATCCTGGTCCTTCCTCCTCATTGCCAATCACATCTCTCAAGACAACACACGAATTTACAGTATGTGAACATGTCAGTAAAAGTGTGCATCGCTCAGTAGATTGCTACCAATTCAAGACCTCACACCTCATGTTTAACTGAAACCTATTTCCTCCACGTGCTTCCACTTTAAACTTGTGTTTCCATTTTATCTTTCTTCTGTCTCAGTCCCTTTAGGCTGTTGAAATTCGCTATTTCCGGATGAAAGCTTCAAAAAGTATTCTATACCAAAGAATAATGAAGCCAGGAACTCTTCTAGTCTCAACAAGACAGTGCTGGGGATATAGAGATAATAATCCTATTGCAGGAATAACAATGGGAATTATTACAGATCTCTATAGGTTACAAGACACTTTTCACATCCATTATTGCATCACAATGACACTTGTGGGATGCTAAGAGAAAACTCAAGGCCCCAGGCAGAGATAGGAGAGATGTTCTTCTCCGTTGGAAATTCCGTTTTATTAGGATTTTTATCGTAAACACCTGGGGCCACATTCTTGTTTGCTTTACAAACTCAAGGAGAAATGCTCACTGAGAAAATTCACAGAAGAGCTAGATGGGGGAATTGGGCTGCTGTCCTGGTAACTGGTTTAAGTGCCATGATTACAGAGACTGTGTCTGTTTTCTCCAACATTATATCCCTAGAGCCTAGCAGAGTGCTTGACATTTAATGTTCTTAGTAAATATCTGTTGATCTTCTGTGTGTGTAGCAAGTAACACAATATGGAGGTGGGTGGGAAGCATCCTACAGAGATGGGATATAGGAAGAATAAAATGTGAAAAATGAGAAAAATGGGCAACAAATGAGCTTCCATTATCTTCCTTAAAAGTATTTCCTTTTCAATTATATTGTCCTTCTTGGGCTGTCTTTCAGAGGCCTCCCTAAACGATTGCTATTCTTTCCATTTTTCATAGCTGGAGAAGGAACAAAACAAAGCATGGATTCCCTTGGGTCATTTGGGGAATCTGTTCAATCTTTTCTCTGTTTTAAAATATGCTTGTTTCCTTTTTGATCTTAAATAGATTCATGTCTGTCTAACATTGTTAGACAGTGCTGTTAGACAGGGACAAAAACTGTGCTACAGAAAATGTCATGGTCTAGTCTAGTGTAACGTAGGATTACTTCAGTAGAGAGATTTTAGAAGAGTTAAGAGTCACTCGTTTAAAGGAAGCAACCTAACTTACAGGAGTGATCAGTTCTCAATTTGTGTGAACAAGTTAAAATTTTTCTTTTGACCTTCTGTGACCCTGGAGGCCTTAGTTCTGTTGGAAGAATTTTCCCAGAACTTGGGGATGAAAGTTTATCCACCTTCTTTTTCCTTCTTCACTAGCGTACGGTAGACATTATAACAGGAGTATGTTATAAAGTTCTTCTTAAGAAAGGAGATGTTCGTTAAGCACTAATTGGATGCCCAGCTCTTCAGGATGTAAGAGGACCCCTTTGTGGAGCTGAAATCTGGATGTGAAGCTAACAATCTAGTTGGGGACGGTATATATGCACAATAAAAAGGCTGGGGATGCAGCCCGGGCCTTTGAGGCTCAGAGCCTCCACAACTGTCTTTGCTGCTCGGGCTTGTTATCCAGCACGTTCTGTTTATAGTGCTTCGGTTTTCTTCTCTATTCCAATTCCCAGGCTGTGTCACGGTGCTAGAGATTCAAACCCACTCACACAGCATATACACAAGCAGTTCCATGGCTGCCCTTTTACAGTCTCACATTCTTTATCTGCATGACCTACTAGAGCCACTCCAGGATTTTTGAATCTAAATCACTCACTGCTAATTTGCAGAGTGATACCATTTAGATCACTAATTTGTGTCCATTTTTTACATTTGCATCTTGAGGATGTTCTTACTTATGCCACAATATAGTTCTAGAAGGAGAAATACAGGGAGAGATAAGGAGGATGAAACAAGTCATATTTTTATCCCCAAAGGAAACTCAAATAAGTTTGCAATCGCTACTACATTTCTTGGAACCTGTGTCACCATTGATTGTCAGCCTAGCAGTATTCATGTACTACGAAGAAAGAAAAAAGTGCTGCGCATTGAACTATGACAATGCTTTCTTATCACATCAATTTTAAGATACAGACCAATCCTGGAGATATTAAAATGTGAAAAAAAATTGACAAAACATGTACATGCATTTTACCTATCAATAGAACCAGTGCTGTGCCCTGCCCAATGCAAGCTACTTTTCAAAAATTATAAAGGAGGGTTACCAATTATATGAACTGTTATTTTAGAGGCATTCTGTTTTACTGCATTTATTGTCATGTGAATTCTGAAAGCACAGAACTTGTGACAGCTGTTTTCATGAGTAGCGGATAGACATGCTCTAATGCTCAGCATTTGACTTACGTTACAGTTTTATTCAGCTTCTATGAGCCCATTTATTTATTTTAAATCCAACATTCTTTCTATGAGAATTTCTTTTAAAATAATAGCCACTCTTCGTGCCTCCCACAAATAACCATCCTTGCACGCTTGCTGCTGACTCGGCACTGGCAGTTAAACACAGCCTCTTTCCCAGGGCTGTCCTGGCTCTGCGTCCAGCAGGAGCGATGCTAAAGCAGCGTGGGCCACGACGTTGCGACTCCCATTGGCCTTCGTTGTACAAGCTCATCAATCAGACTGTTGTCAGTCTACACTTAAAAGTGCAGCGAGGTTTATATTTTCCAAGACAAAAATATAAGAGTATTGCCTGCTTCCTTTTTTTCATTTTATAATAGGAAACTCTGCTCAGTGAAGAATATACGCAATCAAAGTTGTGAAAGGTGACTTAAGAGCCACTGTGAACACCTTATAATAAACTGTCATGGAATTTTGATGGTTTGCTTATGCATCCATCAGCCCAACTTTCCACAGAGGGGCCGGGACAGAGAACATTCTATATCCCTTTGTTAATTTGTGGGACACTAGCTATTATTTACTGAGCATGTGCCATGCACGGATAAAAGCAATTCATAAGCTTGAGCCACTTATTTCTCATAACACATACAACAGGCAGGTAATATTACTAGCGACATCTCACAAATAAGGAAACTGGGTGTTATGTGTTGAGTTGTGTCCCCTCCAAAATTCGTACGTTGAAGTCCTACCCTCAGTACCTCAGAATGTGATCATATTTGGAGATAAGGTCTTTAAATAGGTAATCAAGTTAAAATGAGACCAATAGGGTGGCGCCTAATCCAACAAACTGGTCCTTGTAAGAAGGGGAAATTTGGACACAGAGACGGGCATGCAGGGAGAACGCTGTGTGAACATGAAGATGGCCATCTACAAGCCAACGAGAGAGGCCTGGTGCAGATCTTTTCCTCACAGCCCTCTGAAGGAACCAACCCTTCTCATATCTTGATCCCAGACCTCCAGCCTCCGGAACTGTGAGAAAACAAATTTCTATTGTTTAAGCCACCCAGTGTGTGGTATTTGTTATGGTAGCCCTAGCAAACTAATCCACTGAAGTTATGCAATTTGCCAAGGATCACCCAGATAATGGGGTCTGTAGCTCAAACATGAACCTTGGCGTCTGAGTCTGAAACATGGGCTCCATTTAACACCACTCTCTACAATCTCTACTGAGTCATAATGGAATCTCTTCCTGGGCTTCGTGCTCCGTGAAAATGGATGAGTCCATCAGCACAGGGTTAGTGATTCCTATATAATTTTAACATCACACAGTAACTGTTTGTCTCCTATGTCATTACTATTGGTGAAATACTGATTGTATTATTATTCCCCAGGGAGAAGCCAGAGCCAAATTAACCCTGTCCATCTCTCCTACAGTCTGTAGGCCCACCCTGGAGCCAGAAACAGACTTCAGGGACACAGTTGCCCAAGTCTTCCTCTGGGTCTGGTGATTAGGGTCACTATGACTTGTAAATGAGGTGCACTGCCTGAAGACATTTCCAATCTTAAAGTCCTGATCATGTCATTCAACTGCTTAGAGACTGGGAAGACCATCCACCGCCTTGACATGCAGGATAAAGTCGCTAATCCTTTACCACACACAGCATTGCCCTGGCCTACGTTTTCAGTCCTCACCAGAGAACCCAGGCCTTTCCCCCCATCTGCAGGCACGTGCAGGGGTGTGTCCACACAGACACATCCGGGCTCACAGTCCTGCTGGATCACCCTCTTCATCCAGGATTCACCATGTCTTCTCTCACACTCAGGTTCTTACTCTAGGTGTTTCTTTGACTTGAAATTTCCTTCTTGTCCCTTATTCACCTACTGACATCCTACTCACTTGCAAAGTCCAGTTCAAACCTCACCTTCCCCAAAGGCATTTCTCTTATCCCTTCAAATAGAATACTTTCCCCTCCAACTCAAAGTCCCAGGGCCTAGTTCACAGTCTGCCTTCAAATGGAGACAATTATGACTCTGTTATGGCCACGAGCTCTTGGGAGACACGGTCTTTGTCTTGTCAATTTTTCTGTATTCTCCACAACATCTAGAATGATCTTTTTTATACAGTAGGTACTCAGTTACTTTTTGCTGGATTAAATGCAGGCTCTGGGTCACCCCAATGAAGGCTTCCAAATACACTCCAGAAGATTCACCAACCTTCAGGAACAAAAAGCAAAGACCTAGAGCCTTGCCCTTGGCTTTCATTTCAAGCAGAGCCAGCTCGTAAAGGCAGGGAAACTCTCTCTCATGTTTTTCCTGGAAGACAAAGTGTGGGCCTATGATCACCAAGTGTGCTTTGTGGTCTCAGTTTCATTGTCTACCAACTTAGAAGGTTGTATTTTGTTTCTAGACTTAACTACTTTGTACTCTAGGAGTCGATAATACAGTGTACCCTGGCAACAATTCCTTCACCTTAGGTCATGAAATGACAGCTCAGATAACATGGTGGCCCCAAGCAGAAACAACATTCAATGCCAAATTGGAAGTGCATATGTCAAAGTCTATTTCATTTCTCTAGATTGCTTTCTTCTTAAGGAATGAGAAGGTAGCACAAAAGAAATATGCTTCCCAGCTCTTGGGAAGTGACTGTCCAGTTTAAAAGCACTCCTGATCCTTGTAACTCAATCTTGAAAGCAACTACTTCATTAGCAGTATGATCAAAAACTTACATCCCTTTTCCCTATAAGAAGTTCATTTTGAACTTGATGGAAATTTTCAGCTCTGAATGGCAGCTGGGTGTAATTGTTAAGTGCGTAGAACCTGGAACCATATGCATGGGGACAAATCCTGGCTATACTACTTATTAGATCTTAGGAAGCCTGGATATGACTTAACTGTCTGGACTTCAGTTTCATTGTCTGTAAAATGGGGACAGGGGACTGTTTTAAAAGATTATTATGATAAATCAACTGAGTCAACAGGTTGAAATGCATTGACTAGTAACAAGGACATAGTCAGTGTTGGATTTAACGTTAACTGTTACTATTTCAAAGTGTTCTCTTCACCAAAGAAAGAAAACAGTAGAGAATATTATTGGCTTCTGTTATGGATTCCGTCTCAAACTTCTTTTCCTCTGCTGTTTTTTCTTTTCAGAATATGTTGGAAATTATAAGCAAACCTGCAAGTGATGCATGTCTATTTAGTTTCATATGCAACCTCATTGTTACTTCCTGGCGTCCTTCCAATATATCTTACAAGTTATCAATCTCGCCAGGACAGTGTGTTTTCTGACCACTTCCCCTTTGCAATTAAGGACTGTGACCACTCGCTTACGCACAGACTGAGAACAGCAGCCTTAACCCCAAAGGAGGTCAGAAACTCCCAGCTCTTCCCGCCGAGGGGGCTAGCTGAGAACCCGATACTGTGTGTTTAAGGCTGTGGCTACGACTGTGACCATAGAAACTGGGAACACCCACCAACACCCTGTTTCCCCCTGCCCCACTTCCTTCGCTTCAATGCCATTAAGCATGGTTGCAGTGCGTCTGTGAATGTTTTGAGTGGAGTTAGGTTTCTGGTGTTTATTGTTGAATTGCTAAAGATTTGGAGAGAAGACAAACAGACAAGCAAAGAAATAGACAGAAAACACCCCTGGACAGACTAGCACAATGAGCAGACATGCTCAGGACAATCGGGGGTCCACAAAGGTCTGGGCTCTCACCAGAGCCCCAGGATTTGGTCAGTTGCTCTGCAAATAAAACCTGCCCTAGACACACAGTGAGGAGGCTTTATTTGCATAGGAAACTTGCCAGTCTGGCCTTGCAGATAGTAGGTCACAGTCAGGGGGGTGGTGAATTTTCCTATTTACCATCTACCTTCATGGAAGCATTGAATGTGGGGGCTGAAAGAGGATGGGGAGGGCCATCTTCTCTTCTCTTTCCAGAGTTGGTATGTCAATTAAACCCAAGGCTTTGCCTCTTTACTCTCTGTATTGCCTCTCCCCCATAGCATGCAAAGCATAGAGAAGTAAGATAAACTCACGAAGACTTCTGTTCTGAGCATGTGGGAGGGCTTGGGAGTGGGGCTGGTTGGGTTGGTGATAGAAAGGTCAGGTTGCACTGTGTTGTCCACAGGTTTCCCAGCTGGGCAGGAAGGCTTCTCCAACTGACTTCATCACAGTGCCTCTCACACATACTCACCCACATAAACTAAACTTCGCATGGGTGGAGGCTGTGTCTACGCTGTTTGCCATTGTATGCTCAACATCTACCATAGTGCCTGGCACATATCAGACTCTTAGTGCATATTTGTTGAATAATAAATAAATGTCTATTAATAGACATAAATACATATCAATTGCTATGGTCTAGATTTAAAATATCCAGTCCCATTGTCTTCATATACTCCTTTGTGTACAATCATGCTAGTTTTTTGTGTAGTCAATATGGTCATTGTGTCTGTTTCGTCTTTTTTATTGTTGAACTAGGGACAGCAACCTTCCAAGATCAGGGGAGAAAATACACTTGAGAGCAGCCTATGAAGGCTGTGTGTGTGTGCGTGCGTGTGTGTGTGTGCGAGCGCACGCGCATGTGATTTCCTGGGAGAATGGACTCCAAAGTCTCTTCCATCATATTTCACGAGTCTTATAGTATGCAAGCTGCTCCATCCAAGATAGATTATATATTCCTTGCGAATCTAGAATCTTATCACTCCTTTGAGAGGAGCTTAAAGTTTAAAGAAACTGAAGTTACTGGATCTGGTGAGGAGGAAGTTGAATGGCACGCTTTAACATGGTGAAAGGTTATGCTCTTTGAAGATGATGTTGGCTGCAAGAGTATAAATTATAGCTTAATATATGAATCAAGAGCCTTAAAATTTTACCTTTT
This sequence comes from Ceratotherium simum simum, assembly GCF_057802395.1. Classification (NCBI taxonomy): domain Eukaryota; kingdom Metazoa; phylum Chordata; class Mammalia; order Perissodactyla; family Rhinocerotidae; genus Ceratotherium; species Ceratotherium simum. The sequence continues at coordinate 54,475,211 of NC_141909.1, forward strand.
CATCTAGTAATTCTTCTAGGAATATAGCCTAAAGATATAATATGGAAATCAGTGAAAGTTCCATAGCCAGTAAAGATCATCACATCATTATGTATGAGAGCCAAAAGTTGGAAACAATTTTAATGTCCAGCAATGGGCAATGGCTAAGTAAATTATGGGGTGCAGCCATTGAAGTGGAAAGTAGGACACTTTGTTGTGGCTGTTCTGATACCATGGATATTTTCTGTCCCTAAAGAACAAACCACTGAATTCATAAGTTGAAAAAAAAGTTATGTATTTAACATGTGCCTCATCTCTGGAACCCTACTTCTTCTTACCTTTGACCCTGATCCCAGAAACTTTACCAATTGAGTGAGTTTTAGAGATTTAGAGTTTTAGCAATTGAGAGAGTTTTAGAGGGGCTATCTGATGTACAAATAATTTATAATTTAAAATCAAAAGCTTAATGATTTATTTTCAGTGTCACCAAGTAGCCATGGATGTTAAAATAAACATGACAACCAAAAAAATAGAGTCAATCCTTTACTTACAAGAGTAATATTTACAAAGAGCACTTATTGATGGGGAGGAATACTTATAACAATATAAAGCAAAACAACAGGACACAAATGTACATGTACAGTGCAATCTAAATAATATAAACACATTTATATAAATATATACAGATATTCATATGCTAAATTATTTACATTGATTTTCACCAGTGAGAGATTGTGAGTAATTGCTTTCTTCTTAATATTTTAATGTCTTTATATAGATTGCTTTTATATTAAATTAAAATATAATAAAAATATTAAAAAGTAATTAAAATTACAGTGTGATGGATTGGGTTAACTATGAAGAAGAACTTTTTTTTTGTAAATAGACTTTTTTTAGAACAGTTTTAAATTCACAGAAAAATTGAGACGGTATTTCCTATATACCCCTTCACCCAATTTCCCCTATTATTAACATCCTACATTAGTATGGTGCATTTGTTATAATTAATGAACCAATATTGATACAATATTATTAACTAAAGTCTGTAGTTCATTCAGATTTCCTTAGTTTTTGCCTAATGTCCTTTTTCTGTTTGGGGATCCCATCCAGGACACCACATCACAATTAGTGTCATACCTTTTTAGGGTACTCTTGGCTGTGACAGTTTCTCAGACTTTCCTTATTTCTGATGACCTTGACAGTTTTGAGGAGTACTGGTCAGGTCTTTTTTTTATTGAGGTATAATTGATATATAACACTATATTAGTTTCAGGTGTGCAACATAATGATTCGATATTTGTATATACTGTGAAATGATCACTACAATAAGCATAGTTAACATCCATCATTATGCATAAGAAAAACTTACTGATGGAAAACGTTTTTAAATACTTGAAGCGAGCTCCTCAAGTAAAATGTGTGAATTGTGGGGAAACGATGCCCACTTTTCTCTCTGAAGGGTTAGTGAATCTGAGGAATGGGCAATCTGGACCACTGAATACCTCTTGTGTTCTAAGTATCTGTTAAATTATGGAGACAGAACAAGGACAGCCTAGCGCTGCAGAAAGAAATGGCCATGGTTTTCCTGGCAAGTGCTTTACCAGTGAGGTGGCTTAAATACCTGTTCCCAAGGGCCCAGCTCTCTTCATAATTTCCCTATTTTTTACCACCCTTCCCCGTTCAAGTCCCCTTTCAGTATAACCCCCCATTGTAGATGGTGGACCCCCTCAGGGCTGGAGCAGATCTACTTCTCCTATGGTCTCCCATACATCGTGCAGAGCTAGGTGATGAGCGATGCAATGACAGATTTAGATAACAAGGCCAAAACAGCCTAAGCTGAATGTTTTCTTACCTTGCACTTGGCTCTGACCCCTACTCTCAGTCCCTGAGGTCCAATTCTCTCAGGATATAGATTCAGACTAGCACAGGCCTCAGGAGAGGACAGGAGAGTCTCCTGTGGTCTGTATTGACATTTGGGGATCTCTAAATATGGGCAACTCTTCAATGTAGTGGTAATAAAATGGCAATACTGAATAGCAAAAGGAATCACATACTTGTGATGGGAAAGGGAATAAAGACATCTCATCTTCTGAGTAAAATTAAAAGCAATACCATTAATTTCCTTAATAATTTTGACTATTTTGGAGCAATATATGGAGGAGGGTATTTTATGGAGAAGGTATTCTATTCCCATGGATCTTGACAAAATACTCCTTGGATCAGAAGCATCTGGTAAGAGCTACTCTCCACAGCAGCCTGGATTTTCCTAAGGCCAACTTTGGAAGAATTGGCCTGAATTCTGGGAACCCCTCAGAGCTTCACTGGCCTCCCTGGGGGCAGGCTGGATCCTGGGAGATGTTTTCTGGGGCTACTAAAGACTCATTCATTCTGGGCAATGGGAAAGGTGGGAGCAAAGGGAGGGAGATAGCAAATGAATTGCCCCAACTTATTTGCTACATTTTGGATAAAAGTGTCCAGGGCAGGAAAAATAGCTCCAACCTGGGGCAGAGGAAAACCCTGGTGTTTCTTCTGGCTCTGTGTTCAAGATAGTAAAGGAAGATACCAGACAAAGAGATCATACTCCTGCTACAAAGTTTGTAGCCCTACAGAAATGGAGCTGGAAGACGCCTGTGTTAGTTTGCCAGGGCTGCTGTAACAAAGTACCATAGACTAGGTGGCTTAAACAATGGAAATTTGTTTTCTCACAGTTCTGGGGGCTAGAAGTCTGAAATCAAGGTGTTGGCAGGGTTGGTTCCTTCTGAGGGCTGCAAGGGAAGGATCTTTTCCAGGCCTCTCTCCTTGGCTTGTAGATGGCGGTCTTCCCCTTGTGTCTTCACATCATCTTCCCTTCATGTGTGTATCCAAATATCCTCTTCCTATAAGGACCGCAGTCATATCAAATTAGGGCTCACCCTAATGACTTCGTCTTAACTTAGTTACCTCTGTAAAGACCTTATCTCTAAATATAGTCATATTCTGAGGTACTGGGGTTAGGACTTCAAAAAATATGAATTTTGGGGGGTATACAATTCAATCCATAACAAAGCCCATTCATTTCTGACGATGGTAAACTCTGGCATAGACGTATTCTCCAATCTTTAGCATCTGTAGGTGTGGGGTCCTCAACTCTTTACACCAGTGAGAGAGGGGTAGAGGAAATCAACCGGCAAACATTGCATGCAAGACTCTACTCTTATAGCGGGTACTGAATGAACCACCTACTCATTCCCAGCCTAGATTGGATGTGCTCTCCTTCTAAATGGAGCAGTTGCAGAAAAAGCAAAGTTTTATGGTGAATCCAAAATAGGCTGAAACTATGAAGCTGGGCAGTTTGGCTGTGTGGTAGAGCCCATTAATTATAGTGTTTCCTGATCATGTTTATTTGTCTAAACTCTTCTTGGTATTGCAGAGCTGCCCCCCTTGGACATTAAACAACAAAAAAGTGAGAGCCCATGCAGCAGTAGTCATCTACCCTCTGGCTCAGGTCTATGGTGGGGAGACGCAGGGAGACACGCTGCATCCCCCTGGGATGGGGCCCTGCACAACATGGGTTCACCGGGTCCCATGGAGAGAGACCTTCCTGAGCACAACTGTGGGGCAACTGGAGGGGTCCCCAGGACCAGCTGCCATTTCACTCATCATCAGCCGAATGCTTCACAAATTAAACTGATGGGTTGGGAGTAAAAGGGATGGGTGACAAGGCGAGAGAAACACTCATAAGTCCTTTCCTAAATGTCTTTTGTCCCTGCCCCAGACTGTGGTAAAATAGAACAGGGAGCAGCTGGCCAGCCTTGTTTGTTTAAGATGTTGACTAATCTCTGAGTTCATGTGCTGAGCTGGTTCATGAAGTTCCTGAGCTTTTATTATCCTTGGACTTTTGGCACAGTGAAAATGAAATAAGAAACTGGTACTATCTTTAAAAGAAGCCTATGAGATTGAGTGAATTAAATGTTTGACTCCAAATTAAGAGATACAACGAATTCAAAGAAATTTGCATAATATTTGTTGACAGTTACTCTGTGCCAGGCACTGTGCTAGGCTCTGGGATTGGAGTAATATTGAATTTTCTTCACAGCTCAAGGACTCTACTCATTTGGGCTGCCTCTAGAGTCATAGGGCCATACCAATCCTCAGTTTCTGTGAAACAATGTTTAAATGCAAAATACCAATAAGCAGATATAATTCAGAGATAAGGAAAAGTGAATACAGATCTATGCTTTCCAATATGGTAGCCACTAGCCTCAGTGACTGGTGAGGAACTGAATTCCAATAGAATGTTCTATTGGACAGCACTGATGTAGATAATGAACAAATAAATATGGGTTCATATGGAATATTTTTCATTTCAAAACATTTTGCAAACTTCAGCCTATGACACCTGGAAGGGCCAGTTAAGATTGCTGATTTATATCTCAGGACTGGAAGCAACCTTAAAGATTACCCAGATTAACTACCCATCTGATGATTAATCCACTCTACAACATTCCCACCAAGCCTCTGACTACGTTGGGCTTTAAAATTCCAACAGCAAACATTTGCCTTTTAAGGCAGTGAATTTTATCAGTGAAGTCCCCCTAGTCCAAAATGGTTGGTATAATTTAGTACAAGGCTCTTAGAAATGCTAATTTTTCTTTGAAAATATTAAGGAATTCCATATTCTTACCAATGTCTTTATGGATGAGTAACACAATTTCCATTACAATTGTGTATAAAAAGAGTAAATGTCAAACGTAAATGCAAATGTCAAAAATAAAAGGAGGTTATGCAGTCGCCTGCCCACTTATCTTGCAGTATGCTAATAATAATTAAAAAATCAAGGTTGGAAGCATTAACACCCAAATAGACGACTTATTACTAATAGTGATCTTACACATTTCTTAATGATTTTCTTTCTCAAAAATATTTCACCATTGAAAAATGAGCAAATTTTCCAGATCAAAAATTAAGCTTACCTTTATAACATCCACATCTTGAAATTTATAATCAATCATAATAGAAATATCTCCTCAGACTATCTCTGCTTGAGTAAGCAGGGCAAACTGCTGTACTCCAACTTTTTCTCAAAGTCTTATCATTGTCAGAATTACAGTACTGAGCCAGGCCAGCCCACCACTGAGGCGCACTGGCTGCGTGACCCTGCAGCCACCCTACTGTGTGTTCCTTACTTGTTTGGTAATTCTTTTGATGCCTCCGCTGCTCTCACCGATCATTTCTAACTGAAGTTGGCTATCCATCACCATAGGGGAGATTTTATGGCTTCAATTCTTCTGTCTCTCTTCACACACACTAAATCTATGTTTGAAGATAAGGAACTGAAACGACTATTCTTCTAAGATTCCTAATTACTGCCACTAAGTACAGTGCATAGACTTGGGGACAGCTCTTTTCCTCAGTGCCCTTCCTCTTACTTCCAGTACTGACTGGTGTTGACAGAAATCTAACTGGCTGAGAAATGATGATGTGTAATTGTCATAGTAATAATAACAACAACAATAACAATAATAACACTAAGAAGAAGAAGAATGGTAAAAACAGTAACATGCATATATTAAATACCGTCCTAAGGATTTTGGGTATGTTGACTTGTTTTGTATTCATAAGAACTCCATAAAGTAAATATTGCTTTCTCTATTTTTCAAATGAGTCAACTAAGGCCTAGAAACATAAGTCACCCAGCCAGTAAGTGGCAGAGCCTGGATTTAATCACTAGACATATGGTCCCAGAGTCCCTGCTTTTAACTGTTTTGTTTTAGGATAGATTTCTCAAGTTTTCACTGTTTAAATGAGCATGGATACATGCATATTCAGCAATCATTTATTTCTACCCTCTATTTTGCATAGGAACTTTTGGTAAAACCCATGTACTGTTTTATGAGCGGTAGCTTGGTATCACAGAAAGAACATAAGATCTATAGTCAGACAGAACTGATGTAACATTTGTTCAGGCATTCAATACATATTAGTTTGAACAAAGTGCCATTTGAGTATCTTCAGTTTTTAGTCTTTTTCTTCTACCTTTCCTAGAAGGCTAATAGTGCCTTGTTTGCATATGACTGTGTAATACATATTTGTTGTGCTGGTGCTGATGATAATATCTGCCATACTGAATATTTCTGAAATATATTTGCTCAGAAATATCTTATAATACGTATTTTTGCATCTGTACTGCTGCTTCAATATATCAAGATTTAGGAGGACTCTCTTTATTCAACAACACTGATTAAGTGCCTACTGTGTGCCAGGCATTTTGCTAGGTGATGAAGGTACAGTAATGAATAATATGGATTCCATGTCCTCAAGGCTCTTAGAGTTGACTGGGGAAGACACTCATTATAAGTGACTGTAATGAAGAAAGTGATAGCATAAAGGTGAGTGAGGGATAAGAGAGGAAGGGTTCTTAGAAAAATCTAGGGATTTGGGAAACCCAGGAGGAGATATCACGTGGGCTGAGACTCAAAGTTTGAAGAAGAGTCAACCAAATAAACAGAAGTGGCAGAGAAGACTTCACAGGCACACCTCAAACCTGCAAGTGTGAAGTGGAGCTCCTCCAGCCTGCTCTTCCTCCAGGGTTTCTCATCTCAGTGAGTGGCACCCTTCAGCTGCAGAAGACAGAGACCTGTGGGGTATCTTTGACTCCTTCTTCCTCACCCTCCACAGCCAGTCACCAAACCCAATGCACTCCACTTCCTAAATGGCTCTGGGACCCATTACTTCTCTCTTCTACTTCTGCCACCACCATGGTCGTTTCTCGCCTGTGTTTGGCAATGGTCTAGTAACCAGCTCTCAACCACCAGACTTGCACTTCCCATCTCTTTCCACCCTCCCCTACACTCATTCTAAATTGCCAAAGCACATTCTAAATTGCAAGCAAAACATGTATTTCCCTGAGATAAAAACCTTTCAATGACTCTCCATTGCTCTTAGAATCAAATTCAAATTTTTATCATGACTGACAAAGGCTTGGTGATTTAATCCCTGTTTATTTTTCTAGTCTCACCTTCACTAATCCCTTCCTCACACCCTGATCAAGCTATACTGAATTTCTTTTAGTTCCTTGAATACATCCTGTTTTGCTTCTAGGCCTTTTATGTGTGTTTTCTCAATAGTTTTGGATAACCATTACTCATTCCACAAGTCTCAATTTAAATATGGCTTCCTCTGAAAAGTCTTTTCTGAACTCCCAAGTCTTAGTTAAGAACTTCTCTTATGCACTCCCAGTACACATTTTACTAATTTCACTACATGGTAAGTGGCTATTTCCTTGTGTAACAGCATGTTAAAGTGGGCACAAGGTATTAGGTAGCAAAAACTCCCATATTTCAAAGAAAGATACTTGCAGAAAAGGAATCTGGGAACCATATTAAGGATATAAGTGATTGCAAATGAAGTAATCAAGAGACAGTTTGTTTAGAGAATCTATGAGAGGGGTTTTGAGAGGACCAGTTGGGGAGCTTGATATTTGTTCTGAAGATTGTGACGACAAAGAGACTGGGATCTGTCCCACGTCTGAGAAGACTAAAAGTAAATGATTGTGGCTGAAGCTGTCTGTCTGGTGGCAGAGGTAAGATGAAGCTATACTGGGAGCAAAATGTTTTCACTGACAACAGGGCAGAAGTGTGTACCAGGGACAAAATGTGGGCAACCAGGGAGGAGACAGTCTGAGGATAATATTTAAAGGGACTCCATCCAAGTGGGCTTCCAGCCAGAGACAGGCTGTGGCCAGAAGAAAGAGAATAGGATGTATTATTAGTTACAGAAATGGAAGGGGAAATTATAACTAGTTAGCCAGAGGAGAGAAGAATTCAGTCAGATGTTTTTGGTGGGAAAATCTTCAAGGAAACATGAAAGTGCCCCATGAAATAATTAGCTCTGAAAACTCATTCACAAGCCCAAAGAGCACCAATCTAGGTTATAACTGTACCAGTCAAATAAGACCTTTGCTATCCTTTGCCACTCCCTACCCCACCCCACCCAGAGCACCCCTTTCACCCATGGTAAATTTTCCAGACTTATAGTTCTAAACTGTGGGAAGGAAGAAGATTTAACTTTAAATGGAATCAAAGTTTTTATTATTAAACTGATTCCTTCCTTTAATTATCAAACTGAGTATGTTCTCAGAACTAAAAATGACCCGAGAACTTCTTATTATTTAAATGTGGACAAAGAAATTATAATACTTGCCTCAGTTTTCCAGCTAAAAGGAAAAGAAAAATATGGATTACTGAGTGGTTTTAAGGTTTTCTTCCTTACCTTTGGTTTTCAGCATTTTGATATGGTGTGCCTAGGCGTGGATTTCTTTGTATTTATCCTGTTTGGAATTTTCTGACTGTTTGAATTCATAGGTTGATGTCTTTATTCAGTTTGAAAAATTCTCATTGTTGTCTCCTCATATGTTTCTTCTTCCTTATTCTTTCTCTTCTTTCTGGAACTCCAATTACACATATGTTAGACCATTTGATAATGTTCCACATATTTCTAATGATATATGCTGTTTTATTTTCTAATTATTTTTCCTCTATGCACCTTGGTTTGGAAATTTTCTATTGAACTGTCTTTGAATTTATTCTTTTTTTGTATTCAGTCTGCTATTAAGCTATTCCAATGAATTCTTGACTTCAGATATCTTATTTTTATTTTATTTTCTAGAATATCCATTTGTTTACTTTTAAACTATTCCATTTCTCTCCTGAAATTTTATATCTTTTAATTTATTTTCTTTATCTTTTCCTCTATTTTCTTTACCATACTTATAATAGTTATTTTAAAATCCTTGCCTACTATCTCCAATATTTGGGTCTCTATTGGTCTGCTTCTATTGGATGTTTTTTCTTCCTCTTGATTATGGACCACACATTTTGTCTTCCTATCATGTCATGTAATTTTTTAAAATTGCATACCAGACATCATATATAAAAGAATTTATGTAGATATTATTTTGCAGCTAATGTAAGGAGGACTTCAATCCAATCAGGAATCGAGCTAGGTTATAACATTAATCAGTTTTAGTGCAACTCTAGTTTCAAATATCTTGAAGGCTATACTTAGCACTTATTGTAAATCTTTCTCTTCAGCAATATTCTCTCACATACACCGTGAGACTTTTGGGACATCTTCTTCTATCTTCCCAACCCAGTCCCCCAGGCTTGTAAGCTGCCCAGTACTTAGAAAAAGTCATGTGGAGGAGAAAACAAGTAGTTGGAGAAAACGAGATGGGCATTTGGAGTTCCTCCAGATTTCAATGTGTCATGTCTTTTCCAGCAGTACCTCTGCCTGCAGCAAGCTTGACCCTACACCTGCCTGGGTTTGCTTGGCAAATGCTTCCAGGGAAGAAAGTGGCTATTGACACTTCCTCACCTAGGAAAGATTTTTTCCTATAGAATTTAGTCCCTTTGGATTTCTTTGCATCATTTTCATCTTTGCAGCTTGTTGATGTTTTTTAAAAAATATACTTTTTTTTTTTTTTAGTTTATCTGGCTTTGCCTCATTGTTATGGTTATGGTGCTGGCAATGGTCTGTTGAGATCTACTACCTAATAAATAAATAAAAGCAGAGTTTACTGACTGGTCTTAAGGTCTCATTGCAGGGGGAAAATAATATACATCCTTTTCTTTTATTAGGTTTTATTCTTTCAATGTAAGTGCAACATTTGTCTTAAACTATGAGCTTTGTAAGGACAATAACTATGTATCCTATTCAGCATTGTACCTTCTATGCCTACCACAGTGCCAGACTCATAGCTGGTATTCAGTAAATGTATGTTGAATGAATAAATTATCGGCATGAACAAAGACATAGGAGTTTGAAATAAATAACATAGTGTACAAGGAAATTATGTTATTCTTTATGTTCTAAAACTAGAAATTTAAGTACAAGGCAGAGAGTGATGGAAGATGATGTTAAAGATACAGATGGGGAAAAATTAAGGAGGGGTTTGTAAAGAGCTCAAATTTTATCTTAAGTAATCATGGGCCACTGACCAGTTTCAAATGGGGAGATTATACAGCCAGTTGCACATGAGAAATAGATCATTCTGGAAATGGGTTTAAGTGGGAGAAGCTTGGTGGCAAGGAGGACGATAAGGAAGCCACTTTAATTTTAGTACTATAGGCAGGAAATGATGAAAGGCTGATTTAGAGACAGAGAGGAGAGAACAAGCATTCTGGGGAGATGGCAGCATAAGCAAACACCTTTGACACCCTCCCACTCCCATCTCAAACAATAAAGCAGAAGTACGTGGGGATGGAAGGCTTACCTGAGGCTTCACATCCTGAGGATTCAGTAGGAAAATAGAAAAGCACATGCTACTTTTTGGACAAAATTATTTATAGCAATGAGTAGTCTTAAGCATTAATAGACTCCGGAAAATCTGAAAAAACAATCAATCCCATAGCTTACTGAGAGGCTCTGGGCAGGTGATCCCCATGCATCCTGAGAAACATATGGAATAATTTGAAAGTCCCAGCTCTGAGAGAATTCCGCCAGCATCCTTAAGCCAGCCTCCTGATGAGGCAGCATCAATCTTACCCATCTCTTCCTGGTGTTGACCACTGCCCAAGACACCTCCAGTAACCTGACATATACAGGTACTATGAGGACTCACATTAGTGGACATTGGTAGGGAAAGAAATGTCAAATGTCATTGAAAGGATCTCAGGAGCTTGAAAGAGGAACCCAGGCCGTATAAACAGAACAGCTGCTTTACAGAGGAGATTTAGTAAAGAAGCAGATGTGAATTTAAAAATGATTGTAAGAAGAATTCTTAAGGAGATACAAGAAGGTATTGCAAAAGATCAATGGGAGAGAAAAAAAGATTTCTTGAAATAAAATTTAATTCTGAATTTAAAAATCCAACAGATGACCTGAATAATAGAATAGAAACTGCTGGAAAATGAAATAAAGATCTAGATCAAATAAAGAAACATATTCGTGATGAAAAGCAAAAATAAAATAAATGGAAATTATAAGTTAAACAATAGGGATCATGAGAAACACAGACCTAATATGGTGAAAATAGGAGTTCCAATGAGAAGGAAAGAAGAAATAATAAACAATTATTTCTTGAGCAAAACTGAAGAGGAAAAAGATTCAGGAAATCTAGAAGATAAATACAATAAGAGTCTTTAATGTCATTAATACCATTTCATTATGTTTTTAGAAACAACTACAATCTCTCTGATTAATTTCTGTATTTCCCAAAAGTTTATTTAAGAGGCCCAATACTTCAGGTGTTTTCATTTTTTTTTTTTAAAAGATGGATTTTCTTATTAACAGGCACAGAGCAATGCTCTTGGGCTTTAACTTTGTGCTAAGTTAATGAATGACCAATTGTTGCTGATTTTACCTTTTTTATTTTTTTTATAGTTTTATTTATTTATTTATTTTCCCACAAAGTCCCAGTAGATAGTTGTATGTCATAGTTGCACATCCTTCTAGTTGCTGTATGTGGGACGCAGCCTCAGCATGGCCGGAGAAGCGGTGCTTTGGTGCGTTGCCCGGGATCCGAACCCCGGGCCGCCAGCAGCGGAGTGCGCACACTTAACCGCTAAGCCACGGGGCCCGCCCCTAGGTGTTTTCATTTTAAGAAGTATGAGATAACGCTAATTAATTAAAAACCTATCAAACACAGTTGCTTCCCAGAAAGCTGGAGGTAAATACTTTAAATGTTTCCAAAATTTGCACAGAAGAGATATACAGCTGTGGACAGGTACACTTCCTTCATGCACGACAAGATGGTTTTTCCACCTCCCCCTCCCATTCAGGATTCCCTGGCATCTCATTATTTACCTTCAGAAATGCACACCTGTAGGGATAAGGCAGTATATTTCGTGATTGCTGCAAACATAAAACTTTAATCAACTATCCATTGACACAAGTCAATGTTAATTTGTTGTAGTTTATTAGTTAATTTGTTAGCTCAAGGGAATATGATAACAGGTTGCTTGTAAAGGGTAATGGAAATGCTGGCTTAGATTTTCAGGGATGCCAGACCTAGGTAAGAGATTTCATTGGTCCTCAGTGAGCAGAAACAGCCTGGACCTGAGATCAGAAAAGGCAGAGACACTCAGAGGACGAAGAAGAATGCTAAAAGGAGAATTCGTAAGTACAAAAGACAAACTACACCAGCTTCATAAGATTGCTTGGGCTGACCCCGTTTCCAGAGGAAGATATTTTTATGTATCTTTGGGGTTCTGTAGGCGCAATTTCCTATTCAGGGGAGTGAGTTTCCCCAGACTACCAACAAGCAATTCTCAGATAGTAGCTGGGTGTCCTACATTTCAATTCAACTCTGACCCTATCTACCTGGAGACAGCATCAGATTCCACAAGTCAAGTGTTCAGTCTTACAAAACTGACCCCTCCATCACCACTTCAGACACCAGTTGCAAGTCCAGGCTGTTACCTGTACTTCTGACTGACTGGCTATAAAATCAGAAGATCCCATGAACCCCTCCTTCCATGGGTTCAATTAGTTTGCTAGAGCGGCTCACAGAACTCAGGAAACACTTTACTTACTAGATCACTGGTTTATTATAAAAGAATATAACTCAGGAACAGTCAGATGGAAGAGATGCAGAGGGCAAGGCATGGGGAAAAGGCACAGAGCTTCCATGCCCTCTCCAGGGGCTCCACTATCTCTGAATCTTCACCAACACCAAAGCTCTCCAAACCCTGCCCTTTTGCGTTTTCTGGAGGCTTCATTACGTAGGCATGATTGCTTAAATCATTGGCCACTGGCAACTGATCCAACCTTCAGCCCCTCTCCCCTTCTTGGGGGTCAGTGGGGAGGGACTGAAAGTTCCAACCCTCTAATCACTTAGTTGTTTCTCCTGGCAACCAGCCCCCATCCTTAGGTGCTTTCCAAAAGTCACCTCACTAACATAACAAAAGACACATTTATGGCTCTCATCACTTGGGTTATTCCTAGGGTTTTAGGAGCTTGGTGCCAGAACTGGGGACAAAGTCCAAATATTCTTATTATAAATCATAATATCACAATGTACTTATTATTTATCACAGTAATATATATTTAAAAAATATTATTAGCCTGAAGGGATGCATAAATATTTCATAATTCCCATGCTTATAAATTAGTTATAATTGTTTTCAGATTTAACAAGTATATCACACAGGGTCTTGGCAAGAAATGGGTGGTAAACCCAAGGGATTTAACTGAAGAGACTTAAATTTGAGGAGATGTGGTCAGGGTTAAGCAAATTCACAAGAGATGGTGAATAACCCAGGGACTAGCAAAAGTAGGACACCTTTCCCACACTGTAGGAGGCTGAATAATGGTCCCCCAACGATGTCCACATCCTAATCCCTGGAACTGGGGAATATATTACCTTATATGGCAAAAGGGATTTTGAAGATGTGATTAAATTAAGGATCTTGAGATGGGGAGATTATCCAGGTGGGCCTGATGTAATCACAAGGGTCCTTGTAAGAGGGAGGCAATAGAGTTAGAGTCAGAGAGAAGATGTGAGGACAGAAACAGAGATCAGAGATTGGAATGATGAGCTTTGAAGATAGAGGAAGGGGCTGCGAGCCAAGGAGTTTAGGCAACCTCTAGAAGCTGGAGAACACAAGGAAACTGATTCTCCCTACAGACTCCAAAGAGACAGCAGCCCAGCAGACACATTTTAGATTTCTGACTTCCAGAACTGTAAGATAATAAATGTGTGACATTTTAAGCCACTAAATTTGTGGTAATTTGTTATAGTAGCAATAAGAAACTAACACACAGCCCTTGCCATGGAGGGACAAGGAGAGAGGAAGGTGTTAACAGAGCTTAGAAGCAGGTGGAACTGTGGAGGAGGAAAGGCTGGACTGGAACTATGGCCACAGAGGAATGCAACTGTGACAAGAATCCCAGTGAGGCCGAGTAGGGGTGGGGAAGAGAATCAAGACGTTGCTTTCTCTCCTCTGTCTTGTAGACCACTGCCAGTACCTCCCATTGGCTGAATAGAAAGTCAGCCACGGGACGAGGAAGCCCAAGTGAAGTAGGCCATGGAAGTCAGCCTCCTGGCCACAGAGCAGGGCAGAGAATGAGTCTTGTGAAGAGAGGGAAGTTGGGCAAATGAAGAATAACGAGAAGAGCAAGATTATTATAATTTTGCCATCCTTGTAACTATAATAATCTGCATTTAAACACTATTTTATACAGAAAAGGATTGTATCATAACGTATCTTAGCCTACTTATTAGAGATTGGAAAATCACTTTTTTTCCTTTCTCTTTTTCAGCCAGAAATTACTGTTGCAGTCTTGACAAAATAAATAAACAGATAAATAAATAAACACAGAGCTCATTATTGTATAATTTTAATGCTGTGGTCACATTTTTGGGGGCAGAATGCCAGACACATGCCACAGTCTCTGAGAGTTGGGAACATCTAACAGGCTTTTAGTTTTCACAGACCTCTAAGGGCTGGGGTCACACTTTCAATAATGTTTTAACTACCCAAAAAGTTTGATGTTGTGATTAAAATTCCACACTGGTTATGTTAAACATTGAGGTAATGGATCCTCATTGGAAGCCTCTTACAGAAACCTTCTTCACAGAGACACGAACTATAAGGGCAAATATATAATGGAAATACTGACAAATAATGTGCATTCTCATCCTCAGAAGCTGGATGAAAGGGAGGTCAGGGAATATCGTCATCTCAGTGAAGACTAGATCTAAAATATCTGAGTTTTTCCTATAGATGTTCAGAAGAAAATACAGTGCCAAGATGTGGCACTTTTGAGATTTCTAGTAAAATATGATTGACACAATAATCCTAGTAATCCAGCCCAAATACTTAATCTCCGAAGGAAAAAAGAGTGCTCATGAAATAAACTGTGTTGGGGAGTAGCAGTCACTTCAAATTCAGCATGTCCAAAATAAAACTCTTTGTTCTTTGCACCAATCTACCTACGCCTGATTTTTCTCTTGTGCTCTCTCTCCTTAAGACAGTATCACTACTCACTCATGCAACAAGAAACTTGAGTCACCCTTGACTCTGCTGCCTTTCTCATCCCTATTGAAGTTGTCTCTTCTTTCTAAATATCTCTGTGATCAGTTATCCCTTCTCCATTTTGACCCTTTCTGCCTTAATTCATGGCTCCATCATTTCAGCTTGGACAACTGTAGCTACCACCTAACTGGCCTTCCTATTTCTCCTTTCTTCCTCTTATATTCCATCATCCTCAATTATGTCAAAATAAACTTTCTAAAGACAGTCATATGGTTGCGTTGCTCCCATGCTTAAACATCATCAGTGACACGTGACGTTCACAGGATAAAATCCAGCTCTCTCAATGTGGTTCAGAAGGTTGTCCACTATCTGGCCCCAACTTACCACATCAGGTTACTCACCCAGCAGAGGCTCCTTGTGCTTTAGCTGCACTCAATGCGCTCTCTTCCCCAAATACGCCATCTTCTTTCTGGGCCTCCACACCTCCGCTCGTTCTGCCAGAGATGCCAGCTTCAGTTTGTTGACCCCACAGACTCCTCTCTCTCTGCCCCAGACTGAATGCTACCTCTGTGAAAAACTACTGGACCCCCTCGCCCCACAGTTAGGTGGACCTTCTTTGACTACTTGTAGCATTTGGTTCAGACTCCTAAGACGGCACTTAGAGAACCATATTTTAATTTGGTTTAAATATCTCTCTTACTTCCTAAATTATGAGTCACTGAGGGTAGGAACTGGGTCTTTCTCAGGTTATTAAAAACGCTTATTTAATGAACAAACGAGAGGATTCAGTGTCTTCGGTAGTGGGTTTCAATGCAATTTTATAGAAAGGGAAAATTTATAAAGTCAATGACCAAGTAGTTACACTGTGTTTGGTTTAAATTGTCTAGTCAGAGGATATCAGGAGTGATAGAATTTTTATATCACTAAATTAAGACTATAAAATATTTGTTTACTCTTCACTACAAAGATAATGTGTGTGTGTGTATATATACATAACACTTGTTTAGTCTTCACTACAAAGATAGTATGTGTATATGTATATATAAGTATTTGTTTACTCTTTACTGCAAAGATGGCAGATAAATAGATATAGATAGATACTCAAGTAATGTAATAAAAAGAAGGAAGATCAAAAACTTTTTAAAACGAGGAAACATATGGAGGTAGTGAGATAAATGGATTAAATGGAATAGCACAAGTAAGATGACATTTGCAATGGTAAGTTAAGTGTGATCTTTGAGTCACAATGACTTCATCCTCTGTAGCATCACCACAACCTTCTATGTTCTTCACCTGGACTCATGGCACCAACATCCACCCAGTCACCTAAGCCAAAGGTCCGAGCATTAATCCTCCCACCAGCCACCTCTCATGTCCAGTCCTTGAGTTCTGTCTACTTTATTTCTTAAATATTTAAAAAGTATTAGCCACTAATATAGTGCCCACTCTCTGTTGGGCACTATTCTAAGCACATGATCTAGATTAATTTATTTAGTCCTACCCATACTCCTATGGTGTGGGTACTCCTATTACCTTTCCTATTTTGTAAATGAGGGCTCAGAGAGTTTAAGTAAATTGCTGTGGTTGCATAGCTAGGAAATAGTGGAGCTACACTGTGAACCCAGACACACTGGCTCTAGTCAGTTTGCTTAACTCTGCACTTGACTGCCTCTCCTCAGGCCCCCTGCCCCGACTAATACACACCATCTCTTACCTGGATGCCTACACCTCTTTGTAACTTGTCCACCTGCCTCCAGTCAGTCACATCTCAAATCCAACCTCAACTGAACCCCAGAGTCACATATTTAAATTGCCCATCCAATACCACTTCCATACTTAAAATCCACCAGTGGCTTCCTGTTTTAAACCTGTTTTTACTTCTGTCGTTGCTGGAAATTGTACGCTTGTTTAAGTGCTTGTTGATTTTGGACACAGAACTTTTTCTTCAAATGAAAGTTTAATAGAAAACTTGATAAAAAAAGGTCTAACTTGAGTAGCTCAGATTGAAGCTTTATCCTTGTGATGGTCCAGTGGTTCAAGAAGTGCGTCTAAGGAATCCCCAAGTGGAGATGTGAAAGCAGCATGAGAGATACTTGAGAAAGCCAGGCCACTAGTCCCTGCATCAGCCAGCCAGGTGAGAAGCAGTCCTGGAGGCCTAAGGGGGATAACAGACACAACCGGTTGCTGATGAATGCGGGGCTAGGCATAGAGAAGGATCCTCAGCAGTGGCCCAACACTCACTGTTTTTCTACTCCAGGATCCTCCCTTCCTCTTGGCCGATTTCCTTTCTCCAGGCCTTGGGACTTTCTTCCTTGCTTCACGATCCCCAGATATTAATGTCCCCAAGATCTTTTGACTGAATATTTGCCATATCTAATAGAACTAGACTGCACTAGGTAGAGCCTTGCCAAAAGATGCTTCCATCCAATAGATTAGTGGCTCTCAAGTGTGATCCTCAGACTCTAGGGTCCCTGAGACACGTTCAGGGGGTCCTTAAGATCAAAGCTATCTTTATAGTAACACTAAGATCATAATTTGCTTTTTCACTGTGTAGATATTTGCACTGATGAGTAAAATGCTGGAGCCATAGCACAAATCAAGTACAGTTGACATGAAAACTGTGTTAGTAGTCACTGTATTCTTCACTGCTACACACTTTATAATTAAAAAAAAAAAAAAAAACCAGTTTCACTTAAGAATGTCCTTGATGAAGCAGTAAAAATTCTTATTTATTTATTTTTTTTTGCAAGGAGGACTAGCCCTGAGCTAACATCCAATGCCAGTCCTCCCCTTTTTTCTTGAGGAAGACTGGCCCTGGGCTAACATCCGTGCCCGTCTTCCTCCACTTTATATGGGCCGCCGCCACAGCATGGCTTAGCAAGCGGTGTGTCGGTGTGCACCCGGGATCCAAACCTGCGAACCCTGGGCCGCCGCAGCAGAGCGCCTGCACTTAACCGCTGCGCCACCGGGCCAGCCCCTCTTATTTTTATTAAATCTTAATACTTGAATATACATCTTTTTAAGGTTATGTGGGAAAAAACGGGAAGTCTACATTGAAGTACTTCTACTACATAACTAAGTATGATTGTCATGAGGGAAAGTACTCGCATGATTGAGTTGCAAGATGAAGGAATAGGAGACAGACTATGCTTTTCAGACTTGGGTATTTGGCAGATATTGTCTGGTAAATGAACCAAGTGAGCCCGTCAATTTAAGAAAAACAACTGGTAGTATTTTTGCCTATGATACAATTCAAGCTTTCAAGGACAAATTAGAATTTTGAAAAACTCCTATCTGCCACTGTGAACTTAATAGCATCCCAATACTAAAGCCTTTCCTGATAAAATCAGTGGTGATGTTAGTGAATGCAGGTTTTTGATATTGTGTAACGAAATATGTCAACGTTTGGAAGAGCTGTGGAACTCAGTGAATGAATATTTTCCAAACAACCAATACCTGTGTTACAAAATCATGGCTGGGTAAGAGACACATTCAAAGAGAAAGACAGACCAATGGATGTTATTGTAACAGAGGAGGAAAACGTCACTGAAGGTTTTAGACTCCACAGTGCAAATAATGGCTAAGAAATGACCAATTGTTGAGTTTGGTCTAGTAGAAAAGAACACCATAATTATCAGGAAAGGCGATTAAAATATTCCTCCCTTTTCTAACTCTATGTTCTCCTGAGGCTATACTTTCTTCATACACTTCAAGAAAAACAGTGTATCACACCAGAGTGAGTACAGAAGCAAATAGGAGTGTACAGTTGTCTTCTAGCAAAGCGATTTGCAAACATAAATAATGCAACTCTATTCACTAATATTTTTATTTTTAAAATGATAGTTAGTTTTCATAAAATATACAACCCGTCGTTACTGCAAATGAGTAAAAAATTTCTCTGTTTGAATTTATAATATGGTAAATATTGATAGATATAACCCACATTAAAAACGCTTTTGGGGGTTCCCATTTATAAGAGTTAAAAGATCCTGAGACTAAAAAGTTTGAGAACTGCTACTATATAGACAATTACAGAAATCTGAGAGCCACTCAAGTTCAAGTTTTCTTAAGTTCTATAAGCTTGACATTAAAATTATACAAAATTAGCATTAAAAAAATACATGTATTTATTCCTCCTTGTTGTCCAGGCATATTATGCCTTTAAGTTTGCTGCATGTTTTCCTAGCTCAATTAGGCTATCAGTATTTTTAGAGAGGGACATAATTTGGGGCACTTTCCTCTTTAACACTTAGTCTTCTCCCAAATCCAGTCCTCTGCTATTGGAATGCCAGAAACGTGTATATTCCTTTCTTTTACTGGTTCATTCATTTTACAAACACTCTTCAAGCACTGTGTTGAGGTAGTAGAAATACAAAGATAATGATTTCTCTCAGGGAACTTATAGTTTAGTAGGTGAGACAGAGAAGTAAATTAAAGATTATGAAAAGAAGTTTCACAGCTATGATAAACATATGCTCACTGTACAATAAAGAATCATAGAGAAGTAGTGCCCAACCTAAGTAGGGCTATCAAGAAAAGTTTCAAAAGGACAAGGGGCCTTAACTGAATGTTTGAAGATAAGTCAGTAATCAGGTGAGAAAATCAGGGAAGATCAATCCTGGCAAGAGAGACCAAATGCCTAAAGGTAGAGAGGTAAGAAATGGGAGGGTACAAGAAGCTCTGTGCTGCTGGGGCATAAAGTGTGAGGCTGGAGGGAAAATATGAGGCCATAAATTAAGTAGAAACTGGAAGAGGATATAAGCCACGGTAAGGAGCTTGAGAGAAATCTGATCTGCCAATGATGCTCAAGGGGCTCCGTGAAGCCCTAGCAAGGACTGAGAACTGCAGGTCTGTGGAATGCTGGGTATGGCCAGCACAATGCTCTAAAATGGATTGGAATGCTTTTCTCCGATTTACCAGTCTTCAACACTCCCCGTGGTCCTGTCTCTTGTCTCTCCTCTTCCTGTTCCTTCAGTCCCTGTATGTTCCCCTGGCTACTGACCATCTTACTGACACTGAGGCCATTTGTATTGTACTGTCCATTCGTGTCCTACAGGGGTCTCTCATTTAGTTTTCACCCAATCTTGTTCATTAAACCCTTGATGTGTGAAGCCCCCTCCTCCCCCCACCACCCAAAAAAAGATTAAAAATTTTTGGAAATCAGTGAATACTAAATCCCTTTTCTGGAGATTTACAATATACATTTGCACATTAATGCCACTAACAAGATCTGCGTTAAACAAAACACAACCGATTTTGTTTAACAGAGTATTTTCCAAGCTAATCTGACCATGGAACCACCTCTTTTATTAACATCTAGAACAGCCATTTTCGAAGCGTGGTCTGGGAATGCCTGAGTCTCTGGGATCTTCCCAGGGGTTCTGTGAAATCAAAAGTATTTCGTAATAAGACCAAGGCATTATTTTCCTTTTTCATTCTCATTCTCTCAAGAGTGTTCAGTGGAGTTTTCTAGAGGCTGCACGATGTGCAATATTGTAAGAGATGAAATACAGAAGTGGATAGGAGGATCAATTAAGCCAGATAGTAAAGAGGTCTGAAAAAATGTAAAACAGTTCACTTTTCTCCATACTTTTTAAAAAAAGAATCTGCTTACTTTTTATAAAACTGTCCTATGTTAACATGCTAATATGTTAAAAAAAATCTCTCAGTTTGGATTTCTAATATGCCAAATGTTTACAAATATAACTCACATAACCAGAAGCTCTTTAGGGTCCTCATTAACTTGTAAGAATGTAAAGGGGTCCTGAGACAAGAGTTGAAAACTGTTGATCTAGCAGAATTACTGGTAGTGGGTAACTATTATTTTTGGCTGCCCACCAGCACAGCATCAATTCCTTATCTTTTTGATATCTGCACTTTAACTCTTCTTTGGGAATTGTCTCTCCCCTCCTCTCGGTCCACGAAGTTCAGATTGGGTTAAGTCGATCCCTAGGCCCAAGCCAGGCCTGAATCTAGACTTAACATTACATTTTTCAACTACATGAAACAATAAATTATCACTTGAGTCCAAAAGAATACACCAGTCTTAATATACCAGTGTACAGTACCAGGAGATACAGTGTGAGAAATGTTGATCTAATCATTGTGCTGTTTGTAGCTGAGTATTGACACAAACTTGAGTCTTTGATTGTGTTCTTGGTCTTGGTATCTCTTAATACATATTAATTTACTAGGGCTTTGACTTAACTATTTTATGATTTTGTTAACAAATTAACTGGTTAACTAATATAATAATAAATATATTAATGAATTCACAGTAAATAAGACAGACATGTCCAATTGGGAAGATATATTAAACAAATAATTATAATAACATAATCATCCTCTGCTTAAGATAGCACCCTGGTCACTTTCTTCCTGAGTAGCTGTTACTCAGGTTAGTTTTAACCATATCTTTGCCCAAGAAGCCTTCTCTGACTCCCCAGAACAGGGAGAGAATAGGGCCCCACTGTTATTATAATGGTCTTATTGTACTTGCAGTTTGCCTTCCTCACGATTCATACAGCACTCATCACGATTTTAGTTAATTATTTGTGTGATGATTTGGTCAATGTTTCTTTCCCACTAGAGTGTAAGCTCCATGTTTATCTTGATCACAACTCTGTCTCTAGGATCCAGCTCAGTGCTTGGTAGATAGTGGGTTCCCACTAATATACCTGTAGGTGAATGAATGGATGCATGAGTGTCGTGATAGGAGAAGACAAGGGTGCTATCAGAGATTAAAGGAGGGTGGCCACCTTGGGTTTGGAAAACAGAGAAGGACTTCTGGAGATGTGACATTGAGCTGAGAGAAGAAGGACGAGTAGGGAAGTCATCCAGGTGTGCAGACATGGGAGATGGGAGAGCTAGGGGTAGTATTTGAAGCTGATGTAGAAAAGGAGTCTTGAGCCAGATTGTGAACGACTATTTGAAGTTTTTATCTTAAGAGTTTAGACTTTATGCCAACAATACTTAGAAGCCATTAAAGGATTGGAAGTAGGGAAATGATACATCTTTTTGCTTAAAGGAAATCCTGATCAGTGTGTATAGAACTGTTCAGGAGCAAGCAAGAGTGGCAGTGACTAATTCAGATGAGAAATAGTGTGGCTTGGACTGGGATAGAGGCACGGGCTCTGCAGACTCCTTCAATCATTTTTTGCTCAATACATATTTACTGTGCACCTGCTAGGAAATGGGTTTATAGAGGTGAATAATACAGATAAAGTCCTTGACATATGGGGTTTATATATTAATTGGGGAGTGGAATGTTGACAAATGAATAAGTAAATAAATAGGCCAGAAAGGTTACTTTTGAGGAAGCAACAAGCAGACTGACAGTGGAGTTTCCAATCCAGCCTATGGATGCCAGAATATGATGGGATGACATCTTTAGGGCACTAAAGGAAAATAAGTGCCAAGCAGTAGAAATGTCAGATGAGGAACTCTGTAGGAATGTAATATACAGCCCTCTATAGGAAACTGCTGGGTCAAACATACCTGAACATGGTCCAGATATTTGAGGGACCTTCTTGTAATCTGAAGATTAAGATGTCAAGGAATAAAAAACACGTATAAAACATTGAAAAAGAATGGAAGGAGCTACAATAAAGTCATTGTGAGTTTAGTTGTTATAACACACGCTAAAAATCTTTGATCCTAATAAAGATTTATAAAAAGAATGAAATATAGAATTGTTTCCCAAAAGAAGAAGAAGGAAAAGGAAGAGGAGGAAAACAACATCCATTTCCCAAAGTTAACAAACAAAAAGCAGGAAGAGGCCCAGGACTGCATGGAGTAGAAGGTTAATGTTGTTTCTACATTGGAGTCTGAATTGTCTTTTTCCTTATCAAACTTGATATACATACTCATATACATGCTAAAAGCATTTTTGAATTTGAACAAATCATTCAATTGTATGAGTGCTGTTTAATCCAGTCTAGTTCTTTTTCAACATGTGCTGAGTTCTAAGTGTTCCATTTAGAGCACAAGCTTTAATAACTCAGAGATGTGTCATTTGTGATAAATCTTGCCTGTAGAAGTACCCGTTAGAGAACTATGCAGAAAGAGGACGCAAAATTAAAAAGTATTAATAAAAAGTGGAAATATCCTAAGTTTTTATATGTGTTTAAAATGGCCAGCACCTCCCTTCCTTCCAGCTGAAGATGTATCAGAATGTGTGGGCAAAGTTCATATTTTCATTTTCTCACTGAGGGGCACAATTCTGAGCAGAGGCTTTTAAAAAGCCCTGGAAAGTTTCCGTTAGCAACGAAACTAACATTTAACTACACTTCAACTTTGTGTAACATCCCTCGTTCCTGATTGACAGTTGGATGAGGTCTCCTGGGTTGCCTACGGTCTGAGCGTACACCCCTCTTATCTTTGGGGTACTACTGAGCAGTAAGAATGGCATATGGCAAACTCTGTAGGAATGTAATATATGGTCCTATATATGAAGCCGCTGGGTCCTACCCCTCTCTCTGTACTTTTTTTTAAAAGCCAGAGTTGATGCCTATTGGATCTCTGCCGCCACATTCAAAACCTGCCTCACTCAAAGCCACTTTGAGGGTGCAGAAACAGGGATTTGGGAAGGAGGTTCTGGAATTTTCTAAGTTGGCCAAAATACTTAATTCGGAACCTACATTTGGAACCATGACAGAGGCTGCACCCTTAGGATCCCTAAGGACGTTCCTTGCTGAATTTTTTTGGGGGCGTGAGGTGGGGGAAGAGGCAGATAGGAAGGGCCTTCAGAGATCACCAAGTCCAACTTTCTAAATCCTATAAGAGAAACTGAGGCTCAGGGATGCAAACTGTCCGAGGAATGTCTGTGATGTCACATTTCCCCTTTACCAAGGCACTCATCTGCATCTCCCCCAGCCCATCTCTTTGCCCTCCAGACAGGCAGCTGAGGATGGGCAACTGCCGTCTAGAACCCTGGAACAACCCACAGCCTCCTCCTCTGAGGGCACCGATGGGGAGGAGGACTTTAGTGAGAGTAAGAAAGAGAGGGAGGGCGAAAGGAAGGAAGGGGAGCCAGAGGTGGGAGTGGAAGAGGCAGCCTCGCCCGGGGCTGATTGGCTCCCGAGGCCAGCCCTCTCGAAGAGGTTTATAAGAGTTGGGGCGGCCGGGCGCCCTGCCCGCTCGCCCGCGCGCCCCAGGAGCACTGCCCGGCTCGGAGCACCCCACGTCGAGGCCCGCCTGGCCCCGCGCCGGCTCCTGCCTTTGGAGTTGGCGGCGGGAGGACGAGCACGGACCGAGAGACGGAGGCGAGCGCCCGAGCCAGCGGGCCGAGCGCCATGCGCCGCGCCAGCCGAGACTACACCAAGTACCTGCGCGGCGCCGAGGAGATGAGCAGCGGGGGCGCCCCGCACGAGGGTCCCCTGCACGCCCCGCCGCAGCCCGGCCCGCCCGCGCCGCACCAGCCCGCCGCCGCCTCGCGCTCCATGTTCGTGGCCCTCCTGGGGCTGGGGCTGGGCCAGGTCGTCTGCAGCGTCGCTCTGTTCCTCTACTTCAGAGCGCAGGTGAGTGCCCGCCTCCCCAGGGGCGCGCGGGCGGGGCGCACCCACCTCGGTCCTCCCGCACTCGTGGGAAACTGAGTCTGGCTGCCTGGCCCCGCTACCCAGATCTTGCATATTCAGGAGGGGAAAGTGACTCTAAAGCGGGGGCGTCCGGCTCGGGCACAGCCTGGCGCGGGGTCGGCGCGCTCTCCTCTGCTCTAGGCGTACGCACCCGCCCCGCAGCGCGCTGAGGCTGGGCTCGCCCGGCCTGGTGCGTTTGAATTTCCCCCGGTGAGACAGCATTGGCCGCTCACCTCTTCTGGAAATGATTGCACACTTTACCTCCCCTTCCATTTCTCACTTGGAGCTAAAAATTAACTCACGTCCGCTCAGGGAAAAAGTTTGAGCGCCTTCATTTAGGCATCGACCCTTTCCCTCCCGCCCACCACCTGGAGGATTTGGGTTCCTGGGGCTGGCTGCTTGGCAGGTATGCTCCGGGCCACAGGGCTTGAGGGGCGCGCCGAGTGGAAGGTGCATGTGGTGCCGGCAGCCTCTGGAGCACCAGCGGTGATGCTCAAGTCGCCAGATGGGCCAAAGGACGTAGGGCGACGAGACAAGCCTGGTCTCAGGGCAGGGGCTCCGCTCGCGCGGGGTGAAAGAAAGATCCACGTGCCTTCCCTTGAGGTGGGCGGAGGAGGGAAGCGAGGTGTGTGTGACGGTAGTGAAGTTCTCTCCTTTGGCACAGCCTCGCTACAACCTAGCAAATAACCAACCTTTTAAAAGACAAGGAAGGCGGCTCAGAACTGCAGAGAGATAGTAGAAAGGAAGGGGTAAATTTGTAATATTATGCTTTCTGGCGGTTTATGCTCTTGTGTTTTCTTGGAAATTGCAGTGCAGTCGGTTGGATTCATTCAAATATTCTTGTCTGGTGCCGTGAACTCTTTCTCAGAGGAAGTGGAGGGCTGACTGTGCATTTTTTTTTTTTTAATGGGAAAAGAGAGTTGAGTTTGGACTTCATTGGTTTTCAGATACAAAGGTGATTACTAAACCAAACTGGACGCATCAAAACGTGGCATTGCTTGGGTTGTATGGGTTTTCGGCATGTGCTAGAGTCTTGAACTTTGTTGCTTGTAATCGTAGGCTTATTGTTAAAAATTCATTGTCCACTAGTTTGCGTTTTATAGAACTAGTTTGATTATCTACTAAAACAAAGTTAGAAATACTGTGAGCAATACTTTAGAAAATTAGTATTTGTATAGTAATATACATAATGTTTACCTATTGAGAGAGTTTTTTTCTAAAAAGACAACTTTTGAGTGGTTTACTTGCAACATCGATTACACAAATCTATATGAAACTTATGGAACGTTTTTCTTTCACTGCAGTACACTGCAGTCAAGAATGAGTGGTTTATCCATTTTCCCACCCAGCATGTTGTTTTTCCCTCCGTTTAATGCTTGTGCATCGAGCGCCTGCATTGCTCATGACACTATTAAATGCTGTGGAATATGAGTTAAAAATCCTTTATTTAACACACAATGTCCACCTACTGTGTGCATGGCATGGTACGAGGTAACAGAGGGGACTACAACAAAAGACTTAAAATTCTCAGTCAAGCAAGAGAGCAGCCTTCAGTCAACGGACAGAAGATGCAGTAGTTCTCTATCTTATCTTTTCTAACACCTTAGGGATATGACATTTTCACAGCAGTAATAGTCTAGTGAGTGTTCAGCATTGTAAGAGTGGTAAGGAATGAATGAGTTTTAGAGACCACGAGCAGCTTAGATTGGCAGGAATGGTGGAAATTGGTGTGGCCATGGAGGAAAGAGTGACCTGCTGGGCTGTTATGACAGTTGTTCAGCTTCTCCATAGGAATTCTTGATATTAATGGTCTGGCGGGCTGAGGGGTCTAACCTTCTGATGATCACTTGTCATAACTTAGCAGTTGATGTCACATGGATAATAGTGAAACTCTCAAAACCTTATTCTGAAGTAAACATGTCAGTTAGTAAACCTAGCTAGAAAACTTTCATTTGGAGAATTTAATGTCATCAGATTTCTGGGTACAATTTTCCTAAATGCATGAAAATTGGGTTTCTCTAAGACTTATGCAAAATATATTAGCCATTACTCTGAACCCAATTTTGTACTGCATTTCTAAAAGGTCATCTCCTTCAGTAAAGAAATAATATTAGGAGCAATGTGTTCATAGGAATATACCACTAGATCTAGTTGCATTTTATTGAGTATGGTTTCTACATTTGATACCTAAAGGAGTCCTAATCATTTAGATACATTCTGAAGTAGTTACAAATGAAATGCTATAATGACTGGAATTTGTTTCAAAATAATAGGTGGGGAGGGTTGGGGGTAAGGAGGTGGTTGTCTATAGATGAAACAAGATTGGCCATGCATGGTAATTTTGGAAGCTGTGTGATGGGTACTTGGGGGTTCACTGTACAATTCTTTTCACTTTTATATATGTGGAGGCCTTCTTTCAAAGTTCTAGCTAAGAGAATAGACTCAATTTAACCTGTCACTGATTTGATATTTTCATATCAGCTCCTTGGATTAGAACTTGGTACCAAATAAGAGAGAGTTTTTTGATTTCCACTAAAGTTGGGGGTCAACTACTTGGGATTTCTGAATGCATTTGAATTAGAATGAAATCATCTAGTATCAGTAATATATTTGCACTTTACAGTAAAAAACATGAGAAAAGGGGGAGCCAGTTTTATTGTTTTTGTTTAAAGGCAGCGGGGGACGCTATGCAAATCCTCAAGAAAAAGCAGTTTAACTTAGTTTTAAATGCATTTAAAAGAATGCCCAGAATAGTGTAAAAATTACAGTGACTTTTCAGAAATTCTTTTCCTTCTTAACTCTTGTTTGAATAGTTAAAAATGAATCAGCCTCCTGAATTTTTGCAGATTGCCTGTGCTGTGCCTAGATTAAAAAAAAAAAACGCACTAGATCCAGTGTAGATTGGCTTTTCCCCCACCAACCTTGCCAGAGAAAAAAATAGCATGTGGCTTGTGCTATATATTTACCACATAGTATTCATGCTTTGGTTTACAAAGAAAAAAAAAAATTCTTCCAAAAAGTTGCTTGTGAAATTTATGTGCGTGTTTTTTTTTAACATCCACACAACCATATTCAAAGTTTAGAGTTTAGCTACAAGATAAGCTTTTCAGAAAACTCGAGCTCTATTGCCCTTTTAACTTCTCCCCCCAGCCCCCCAACATGCACCCCAACCTCCCTGGCTGTTTGTTCCCCAAACAGGAGAGCAGTCACTGCTGAAAATCTGATGTAGAGGTACACAGGCTGCCCGTGTGAGAAAGCAGATAGCAAAGCAGCACAAATGTCAAGCATCCTGCCTCACTTAACCCTGCAAGTGATTAAGTTCCAAGGAAGTTTAAAAAAAAAAAGGCTGAGTTCATTTCATAGGCACTATGTCATCTGATAAATGCATTTTAAAAGTGGATTTTAAATCAGATATTCAAGATTTAATGTTTTCAGGCATTTCTAGGTACAATGAATTCACTTGTAACTCAGTTTACTGTGATTTTTTGATGAGTTTCTGTGTTCCTCTGTCGAGTATAAGTTCCATGAAGGTAAGGACTGCCTGTTTTGCTCACTACCATGTTCATAACATCTAGCCCAGTGCCTGGCATGTTTAATTTACTGGAAAAGCTTTTCAGATAATTTGCAATGCTAGAAATGTAGCCATTTCTAATTAACATGTAAATTATTAATAACATGTAAGTTATCTAATCAGTGGGTAAAATAGACTAAGAAGTATAATTTTTCAGTTGTGCAAATTCTCTCTCCAGACTTCTGTGTCAGGAGATAGGTTGTGGGGTAAGAGATACATTCATTCAGTCACTTGATGAGCATTTGTGGAGTGCACAGCGCGGAGACCACAGCAGCACAGGCTGTGTGTGTGTGTGTGTGTGTGTGTGTGTGGTTGGCCCTGCATCCCTGCACCTCTGCTCCTCCCTTTTCTCCTGGTCTCCATTTTCAGGAAAGGAGAGCTGCAAGAGCATTGGAACAAGAAAGACATTTGGTTGTAGGTTAAAAAGAAATTTCTAATGGATGATCCTTAAGTAAACAAAATAAATGAGTATATCAAAATTAATTATGCCAGGCTTTCATGATTTCTTTTGGGAAAACAATTGGTGACATTTTATATGTTTTAGCTCTAAAGTTACCTTCTGAAACAGTGATTCTTAACTGCACATTCGAAGCACTCGAGGAGATGTTTATTAAATTGGCCGGAGGTGGGATCTGGGCATGGACATTTTTTAAGAGAGAGGGGCCAAAATCTTTGCATTATATTTCTTTGCATCAAATCATTAACTATTATTAACTGTTGCAGTATTTTTGTACTAATTGATGTTTCTTGTGAAAACATTTTTAAAATTGGTCTCCAAGGAAATTTGAAGTCATTTTAATAACGGAAAATCTGTATTTGTATACCTGATATTTGAAAGCATTACTTCTCAAACTTTAATGTGCATCAGAATCACCTGGGATCTAGTTAGAATGCAGGTTCCCAGGCAGTGTGCCAGGGCAGGGCCTGAGATGCTGCATTTCTAACAAGCTACTGGTGAGCCCAGGACACTGCAGGTGTTTGGACTACACCAGTGGTGAGAGTATTCGGGACTGCTGTTTCTGTTGGATGATGCTTAGCTTGTCAGCAGAATTCAAGCTTAACCAAGTTTAGGGTGCCCAGGCATTTCCCCACGGACACCACATTGTTCCTTCAGCTCAGCAGTTTTTGGGTGGTGAGCCAGCGGAGGCCTGTGCATGATTCTTCTTTCTTGAGGTCTGAACCCAAGGACCCTTCATATCAGTTGCCCAGGCTTCTCTGGTTTTGTGGGAAACATTGGCATAAGTGAGCTTGTTTTTTTAAGTACGTGATTGAAAGCTTTCCTTATATAAAAACTGATTTATTCTGATTCATACTAATTATTTTAAAGAAAGTGTGAAAAATAAATGTGGATTGCACATAGTTTTCATAGTTTTGCTTCATGAGTGATATCTCTCCCATGGTTATAGATAATCCTTACATTTGCAAGACTGGAATAATAAAATTCGTATTCGTGGGTGCACATTTGTTGAAAGACTACCATTTGGTTTTGAGAATTTCAGAGATGGATAGGGTACTTTCCATTTTATTTCTGGTGGTTGGTTAATAAACTCACACACCTTTCTGATTTCTTTAAAAAAGATAATTAAAACAGGGAATGCGAGACCTGGTATTAATTGACTGAGCTTTGGTTTTTGTAAACTTATGTATTTTTTCCCTTTTTCACCTAGTTTGTACCTACTAAAAGCAAATGCACATGAAGTACCTTGAATTTTTGAAGGAAGAGGACAATAAATTAAACTATTATTATTAAAACAATTGATGGCTAATTATCTCTACCCTTTACTTGGCAGTTGAAACCACTATAAAGGTTTAACAGAGCCCCGGGAGAAGCGGGCAGACAATTTAAAGATAAGAGTAGTATTTAAAGAAATGCTTATGCTGGGACCTGTTTCAGCCGGACAATCAGCTAGTAACTTGATGGGGATATTTTGGGTGGAACAATCCATACAATACAAGAATTTTAGCATCCCCCCCCAGCACTTATCCGTACAGCCTGCTCACCCCATCCAGCCCTCCTCATCCCAGTGTGATACCAAATATCCCCCGCATGTATTCTCAACTATGTCTGGCAGACGTACCACTCCAGGTTAAGAAACGCTAATGAACATGATGTAATCTATGCAGAAATAGAAGTATAATGATGTACACTTGAAATTTATACAATGTTATAAACCAATGTTACTGCAATAAACAAAAAATTGAAAAAAAAAAAAGAAACACTAATGAAAGGCTCAATAAAAAGGGAAATTATGCTTCTGGCTTCAGGTGTTTTTTGGGACTAGGAAATGGATTTCTCTGGCTGATTAAAATATACATTGATTAAGGAAAAAGGCCCCGTAAACATGGTGGCTAAAGATGATGTTAATTTCACCTGATTTATGTAGGCTTCTTGCTTTGAACATCCAAATGGGCTTCATAATCCCATCTAGCATGCTGCATATGACTTAGAGACAAAAATCTTCCTCTACCTACACTGACCACGTGTGATTTCCTTGATGCCCTTCCCCTCTATGAGGACTTGCATGTCGTCAAATGATTTTGATCATTTCCCCATGAATCACACATGTGCACTTGTGTTGTGGATGATAGTCACAACTCATCAAAATGAATTAGAAGTCAATGTTTTCACCAACTTGAGGGTAATTGTATTAACTATTAATCTTTGGGGACATAGAGACTCTTGCAAGAATGAATTCTTTTGTCCTTAAGTCACACCTTATAAAAGAGCAGAATGATCAACGATAACCACTCTAACGTACTTACAATTTTTTTTCTCAGATGGATCCTAATAGAATATCAGAAGATGACACTCACTGCATTAATAGAATCTTCAAACTCCATGAAAACGCAGATTTGCAAGATACAACTCTGGAGAGTCAAGACACAAAATTAATACCTGACTCGTGTAAGAGAATTAAACAGGCCTTTCAAGCAGCTGTGCAAAAGGTGAGTCCACACTGAGGCTATAAGTCAAGGGCTCCTGTGTCTCTACTAATACTGAAAATTAAAACTAGCTGAGTGCTGTTGACTTTGTTCTTTTTTATTTTAATAATCTGCAAAAGAGCTCAAGAGAATTTTTAAAAGAATTTGCAAAATTCTTTTGAAGTTGGTAGTGGTTGATTATGGTGACTGGAGACGTTCATACAAATATTCTTTTCTTTTCTTTTTTAAGAGGAGGGATTTAAACTTACACTTGGATGGAGGACAAAGATGGTTTGTGGTAGTCAGTGGGTCAGTTTGCTGGTTTGAATTCCCTGGCCTAGAAACCATTCCCTCAGTTCACAGGACTCTCTGGTAGCTGTTTTCTTTATATTTAGTTTTGTAATGGTAGGAGCCCCTATTCCACATCTGTTGATCCAGGGCTCTGTTCAGAATAATTGTAACTGGTCCATTTTTGTCATCTGTGGTGAGGAGGTAAGCAAGCAGAGCAGAAATGATGCGGTGGGTGAGATGGAAATTCTATGTCTATTTTCTCATTTTTTGGGGAGCTGGGTGAGAAAGGAGGAGATGGGGACTGAGAAGACCAGTGACTTCTCTTATATCTCCAATTGAGAAACACGGTAATAACTGTTTTACTTTCCTGGATATAGTCACTTGAGAATTCTGCAGCCTGGGAATTATTTTACTTATTAACTCCACCAAAAACTGGGTAGAACTCAGTAACTCTAGTGCATGCACACCTGCATGCATGCACACGTACATGGATTCTTGCATCTACCCATACATCCCAGCCTCTGTTTTGCAACTCGCTGGCCTACTTTTGATCACTTTAGAGTAGATCCTAAAGTTCTCAGAGTCCTTAAATCTAAATTGAATTTTAATTTAGTTTATTTTTTAAAAATCCACATATAATAACATTTTTTTAAAAAGAGGATGTGTATTGAAAGTAGAAGTAGGGAGATGAAGCTGTTATGTAAAACCAACTGATAAAGGTAAATGTCTGTAAGACCCTTAAAGTTGATAGTTGCTGTACGTTATCAAATCTAAGATACCCCAATTTTCAACTTACTTCGTTACTTCATGAATCACAAAGAAAGAAAAAAAAAAGTTGGCTAAAAAATTAAATAGGATCGTCATAGATTCTAGTTGCATCTTGGTTTCAGAGATACTAAAATGTAAAAAAATGTGCATCATAGCATCAATGTACATATTGCTGTAATATCTATAAGAAAGCATATTGCTTATGAAGATCACATCTTCATTATGAGTAGTCTGGGTGCTTAGTTTATGCAGTAGATGTATATTTTAAAATGTAGGCTTAAAATTGGTGGTCTTTTTATCTTACATTGTAACTTTTGAGGCGTAGTAACAGCAATTCTGCTAGTCTATTCATTTTTGTTGTTTTGTTTTATATTTCATTTTCATTAGAATGCTTTTTATCTCATTTAAGAAGCTTATCTCCCAAATATTGAGTAATCTCTCTATAAACAACTATATACACGTACTAGAGGTATTCTATTAGTTCAAAACTGAATCCCTTATTAAGGTAATTCTGGTTAGGTAAATGATTGTCTCCTAATTTTTTGTTTAGATCCACCCATATTGTATCTCTTTAAAATGAAGAGATAAACTTTTAATTTTATGGGTGTCCATTCTTTTTTTTTCTGGCTGGGGAAGATTTGTCCTGAGCTATCATCTATTGCCAATCTTCCTCTTTTTTGCTGAGGAAGATTTGCTGTGAGTTAACATCTGTTGCCAATCCTCCTCCACTTTGAATGTGTGCTGCTGCCAGAGCATAGCCATTGACAGATGAATGGTGCAGGTCTGCACCCAGGAACTGAACCCGGGCTGCTGAAGCAGAACACACTGAATTTAACCACTAGGCCACCAGGGCTAGCCCTCGGTATCCATTCTTAAAAACTATCCCTTGGGTTTCTTTTGGAAGAATAAGTATGCAAAATCAGCCAAGATAGTTTTGAAAATAATAATATTAAGAAGAACAGATACTATTAACATTTATTTATGGGAATGCAACAATGGTTCATCTTAATAGTCAAAGGAGAAAAACGTTATTATCTCATAGAAACTGAGAAATGATTGACAAAATTTTGTATTTATTTCTGATGTTTAAAGTCCATCAGAAAATAGAACAAGATGGATTCTTACTGTTATCCTACGTAGCTCAAACTAAAAGTTAGCTAATGATGAAAAACAGGGACATTTCCCTTAGGCAAAAACAGATCAAAGATGCCCACTGTCCCCATGTTATTTAACATTGTTCAGAATGTGCTAGCTAATATAATTACACAAGAGAATGAAATAAGAAAAAAAATGTATGTATAAGAGGAGAAGGCAGAATTTGCGTGTGATAAGATTATATTCTTGGGAAAATTGAAAAGAAACTAAAAGGCTGCAAGCAAAATGAAAACAAAGAAATCAGTTTATAAAAATTAAGTAATAATCACTAATTGTCCCTATTTCAAACAATAATTAGAGAACATAAATGAAATATTCCTTTCATAATTTTTTTAAATCCCTAAAAATAAACATAATAAGGAACATACAAAGCTTATGGGAATAAAACTAGAAAACTCTACAGAGACACTTAAAATAGGATTCAATTATGTAAATACATAACTATGCAAAGTCATAATCCATGAAAGAGAGCAAACACCTTAGAGTAGAATTTATTATATGCATGTGAAGGTATTTGTGTATATAATTTAATATAATACAGAATTATTTTAAATAAATGGGCATAGTTTGAATTATTCAAGAATGGTACAGAGGGACAATTTATTTACTATTTTTTAAAAAGTGATTAACTGGGGGCCGGCCCTATGGCATAGTGGTTAAGTCTGGCACACTCCACTTTGGAGGCCCGGGTTCATGGGTTCATTTCCCGAGCGTGGACCTACACAGCTCATCAAGCCATGCTGTGGCGGCATCCCGCATATGAAGTGGAGGAAGATTGGCACAGATGTTAGTTCAGGACTGATCTTCCTCAGGCAAAAAGAGGAGGATTGGCAATAGATGTTAGCTCAGAGTGAATCTTCTTCACCAAAAAAGAAAAAAAAAACCCACCAAAAAAAGTGAGAACCTTATTTCATGTCCTAAGTGAAAACAAATCCCAGCTGGAGAGAGAACTTGGTGGCCAGTCTCTGCTCCTTGGCAGTCCAGCAACACCTTCTGTTGCTTCAGTGAACTTTTCTGACCCTACCTGCCCCATCAGAACTTACCTGCCCATTGTCCCATTTCCTTTGAGTTTTCTAAGCAGTTGCCTAGATGGTGTGATAAACCAATTTGTACTTAAAGATGCTGATGAGCAATGAGGGCAGAATTTTCACTATTTTAGGAGACTTTTGTAGACATGGTGACTCGTTCCAAATGAGTAACACTAATTATGAGAGATTCAGTCCCTGGCAAGCCACAGGGATTTTCAGGCAGACAAGAAGAGTCAACCGCTCTTATTAAAGGCACACAGTTTTAATTACACTAATAGATTAGTATGACTCACAGGATTAGTAGAACTTTATTTCATTAACTTCACATTTGTTTTTGTTGTGCTATAGGATTTTACTTCTTATGCATGGGTAATAATATTATACACAGGTAATCTTTTTTAAAGAATAAGGAGCTGTCATGATATACCAGTGCGGGTATGGAGATAGAAGATGCCATTTCTTCCCCTAGACAAGAGGATCTTTAGGAAGGAGACGAGTGTTATCCATACTTTATCGTTTGAATCCACCAATGTTTATTAAAGTGCACATACCATCCTAGGCACTTTGCATAACTTCTCTACCCAAAGATTTACTCTTCTTTTACCCTCACCAAATAACGATTTGCTAATGTGTTATCCTTTGATGAAGATTGTTGGTTAATGTGATGTTCTACACATCTTGCCAAAATAATCAGATTTCTCATTTCTCTTGCCAGTGCTGAAAATAGGATGGATGTATCAGGCATTCATAAGTAGGTTTGTATCTTAGTTTTAGTTCTAATATAGATATTGAGTGAACCCGTAAAACAAAATTACATGTGTAGCTGCAATCATTATTGAGAGATCGACCCATCTAGTGGTAACAAATGCTAGACATAAGCACAATATCACATTATATGTGTGCAAAAAGTGATGTTTATCCAGTCCGTCTTTGGTCAGACAAGTAATGCTGTTTTTTCCCCCTTTTTTGCTTGTGGCTGGGTTTTCTTGGCTTTTTTTCCCCTTTAACACAGAACTCTGAAAGCCTCTTAGTGATCCAACCCTACCAACCACAATTTACAAAGTCTATCATAACAGTCTATGACAATAAAGAAAACACTAGTACAAATACGGTGCTGATTTATAAAGCAAATCTTGTTTCCAGCTTTGGCAGCCTCTCCGGCCTCTGCCAGCCTCAGGAGTGGAGTGGTGAGCTCAGGCCGGAGCAGGGTCCTGCTCTGCATGGCGGGGAGGGCCCTTAGCCCTCAGACCTCCCAGCCAGTCTCAGTGGAAAGCCATCTGTTTATGCACTAAATATACATTCTGAGCACTCGGGGCTGTGACTCTACTTGACTTCAGTATGCCAGGCTGTTGATTTCACATTGGGTACCTCCTTGTGAAAAACTTCCTGAAACTTACTTTCAAAAGTGTTTGAAAGAGAAATATGGAGGAGAGAGATCAATATACAAATTACACAGTCACCTTGCTCTCCAAAGTCGGACGTTCAGTGCATTCAAGATGACCCCCTAGGATGTAGAAAGGGCGCATAGGGGCTCACATGTAAATGTATTTTTTAATATTAGCTTTTAAAAACTATGTTTTTATGAATGTTTTTTAATGTAATAATATACAGGAATGCTTTTATTTAATATTTAAATAAATAAATGTGCACCTTTGGGACCATTAAAATTTTTTCCCTGCAAGATGCACAATCAGAAATGTTTAGAGATCATGGGACAGAGCTGCAAGATCCATCAGGACAAGAACTATGGCCACATTTGCTCACATTTGAATATATCACACCTAATTGAGTCTCAGGAACGAAGGAAAGGAACAAATAAAGATTGATGACTTATTGAACTCTGTAAACTAATATTGTTAAATAAAAATGGAACATCAGCCAACTCATAAAGCCATTCAGAATGTTATAAGCCTGGTTCTCATTTATCTGATGTCTTTTCAATGTTACAATTGATAATTATTAATATTATAGCTTGAAGCAATAGTGCAGGTTAATTTTTGTTGAAGGTTATCTTCATCAAGACTTCTCCCTTTAGTCACGTTTTCCTCAGGTCTCTTTACCTCCCCATGGCCTGTAGACTGTACAGGGTCAGGCCGATGATGTGAACTAAAAACATGGCTCTGGCTTCTCATAAAAGTATGATTTTATAAAACTCTCTGATTTCACTCCAGAACATGAAAAGCCAATGATGATAATGACTACCAATAAGTTATCTGGTTGGCGTATTCTTGACTAACCATTTCCTAGATTCAGTAAGCTTCTGGGTCTCCAAAGATTTACTGGAAAATGATGGGTAAGACCAGAGATCTATCATTATTGGACAATTAACTCTTCTCTGGAATTCTTTTTTTTTATTCCCTGGGAGTTGGTACATATTTGGCCTCATCTCCTGCAGAATTCACTGTATAAATGCAAAATATCACCTGATATTAAGAATGACGTACCCAAGGATTCACAATGCTTTGATCCTCAATGAAATATTCACTATTAGTTTTGTATAGTCTAAGCTGCTGTCACAAAGAGACTCATCATTCGGTGATCTAAATGAGATAGAAGTTTTTTCTCTCACATGCAACAATCCAGAGGTGAGCAGTCCAGGGTTAGCAAGGAGGCTTCTCCGTCCTCAACATGTACCTTCCATCTCTGGGTCCAAGTCAGCTTCTTCATTTGTTGTCATTTCCAGACAGAAAAGGAAGAAAGGAAAAGCCGGGGCAGTAGCTGGGAGTTGAGATATTGTCACTTCTAGTAGCATCCTATTGGCTGGAACTTACTCATAAGACCACACCTTGCTGCAAGGGAGGCTGGACAATGTAGTTTCTAGCTGAATGGCCATTTGTCCACCAAAGCTTGAGGAGGAGGGTTGCCTGTAACTAACTGGAAAAAGGAGAGGATGGATTCTAGAGGACAATGAGTGGTCTCTGATATTCACTAAACGCTATGTAGGTGGGAAAGTGGGCTCACTATATGAACAAGGGTTAACTCTGTGAATACGCAAGTCTATGAAAACATTTAATTGTCAAGATTTTATTTTCTGAAGGTTAAAGTGCTTTAGGATTATTTAGATTGCAGGAGAGAGAAATTTAAAAGTAGATTTATCAGCATGCATCTTTTTGAGGAATTTCCAAAGGTCTGTTGAGGAATAGGCATCTGTGATCTTTGAATAAAACTTGATTGTCACCTGCTTAGTTTTTAGTAGGTCTTGTGGTTTCAAAAACATTAATTTAAAGCCAGAAAGTTCATCAGATTAAGTGGTTGTTTTCCCCACATCTAAACTGATCCCTTAGAATTCCAATGTCAATTACTAGTAGCCTATTCTCATTTTTAAAACTAAAGGACATAAGAAATCAATTAAAATTTGAGTAGATCTTAACTGCTTATGAAATTGTAACCATTGGAGTTGTTATGTAGCCGTTATATCACATTTGCTTTCTAGTCAAACACACACACATACACACATGCACACACACACACACACACACACCAAAACAAGGGGAAAAAAATTAAACCCCATTCATTATCTCTTTGCCTTTGTATACATGAGCATATGTCCCAAGAAAGTTTCATGTAAACCCACAAAGAAACTTGGGGTTTGGGGGCACTGATGTTCCCAAATCACGATGTTAGTCATGTAGTGGTTTTCCAATGGGATTCATCTCTGTTTGCCATAACAGTTTTGGGAACTGCAATTCAATCAACCCCAATCATATCTAGCATTTATAAAAGCTGTCTTTATGGGAAAGCTGAAGTATGACCCACAGAATTTTCCTACAAAACCAAGGCCATCTACTGCCTTTTGCCCAACCATAGACTATTGGCTGTGATGTGCTCAATCTCAGGAGAGGCCAAGGGCACAAGGTAGGAGGGTTTGCAAGAGGGAAACAACCGGTGAGTGGTGTTGTCAGAGGCGGGATTATCTTTGTGCTAGAAGTACTCCAGGATGGAATAAAAGATATTCTGGGTTGACATTTTTAAAGAAACAGAGAAAAGAAAGGATATGCCTGAAAGAGGAGCATCTCATTATGTGGCATGGGATCTTGGGCTAAGATTTCAGAAGTGAATAAAACAGTCCCGGGTTGGAGAGGTAGGTAGCGCGGATAGATCGGATTGCTCCACCAGGAGTGGCTTATCCTAGAGGAAGTACAGCCTGTGGAATTGAGAGAAGGATTTTCCCTACAGCAGTGTTTCCCAAACCTGATTGACCTTAAGAATCACTTGGGGACCTTGTTTAAAAAATAAATAAAAGGATCTCAGATCTGTCACAAAGATTCTGACTTGGTACTTCAGGAGTAGACTGTGATTTCAGAAACCCTCTCCTAGAAGGGCTGGTCTGTCTTTAAAGAAAGGCTTCAGAGGGCCACTGATATAGCACCTGGGACCAAGGAGGTGTTCTAAGCATCTTAAGAAGAGATGAAAGCCACCGGAGGACAGGGAAGCCATTGGTGAATGAAATGACTATATGTGAGAAGTAGGATCAAGCCTGTGTGGTGCAGAAAAGGTGGGTCTTGGACGTTGCAGAGAGCAGTCTGTATCTGAGATGACAGACACCAAATGTTTGCTCAAACTTTTTGAGATTCAGGGTCTGAGAAAATTCCATTCTTATGTAGCTTCCTAATCACTAGGGTGCTACTCCAGTCTTCAATCTTTGTCCTTCGAGAACACTAGGCGATGGTGATTGTAGGAGTAGGAGTAAAAATAATAGTGATAATTATAAACCGTAAGGCTCATATTCATCAGAAAGTTTTGGTGAACTCCGAATCTCTTCTGCTCGGTGCTGATACCTGCTTCTCATCTGCTCTACCCTTTCATGGTGGATGACAACACCATCATCTCCTCACCCCAAACCGGAAGCCAGAAGATGGTCTTATAGTTTTACTCACCAACCCTTTGCCTCACCTCCATCCTGTGTATTCTATCTCCTTACAAAACCTTCACTGTACTCTGTGTCACTACTGTTGTCACCTTCATAGAGGTGTCACCATCATCATTTCTTGCCTGAGTCACTGCGTTTGACCACCCCATCCATGGTCTCACTGCCTCTAGTCCATCCTCTCCACAGCTGAGTGACTTCTAAAATGCCAGTCTGAACATGTCGCTTCCTTTTGTGCTTAAAAAGTCCTTCAGTGGACCCCTGTAGGCATCAGGATAAGTCTGAGCTGCTGAACACGTAACATGAAGTCCTATGTTCTGGAAACACTCCTTGCAATCCCAGCCTCTCCAGGCTCATTACCTTGGGCTCCACCTTGTCACTCCCCTCAGCTTGTGCTCAGTGGCCCCACCACAGCCAAGTGCCGTAAATTCCCTAATCTGGCTGTGCCCTTCCCCCTCTGCCTCCCTGCTGTGACCATAAACACAATGAGGACAAAGAGAATATCTATCCTAGAAACATGGCATCCTTAGCACCCACGGGACACCTGGCCCCCCAGCAGCCACCAGTAAACTTTGTGGAATGGATGGATGAATGAATTAGGGATCTTTGTGCATGGACCTTTATATGCCATTCCAGGCCCTTCTTCGGGTAGTCAGTGTAATAACTGTCTTTCAAAATTCAGGTCAGGCATTACTTCCCAAAGGAGGCCTGCACTGAGGGTCACCTGCCCTCCTTTGGAGTTAGGAGCCCCTCTTGTGCATACGCGGGGCCTCTTGTAGTCCCCTCTACCATAGATCACACGAGCCTGGCGTTGGTCTGGCTCACTCGAATGTGAGCTTTCCAAGGACAGGGGCTGAGTGATCTTTAGTTTCTCTCCCCAGTGGCAGGCAAACAAAAAATGAGTAAGTGAGTGATCTGTGCCCATCCCTGCTCTTGGTGTCATCAGATGGCTGGTGGTTTAATATTGCCAGAAGCTCACCACATTACGAATGCCCAGCAAGGTTTGTACAGGGCTGCAGGCCACTTCAAGCCTGGTGCTTTTCCTGCTTCTTCCCTCTTTGGGGCATGAACCCAGCAGGAACCTGGAGGCTGGAGGAGCTCCACTGGCCACCCTGCCCCTTCCCTCCCTAGCCTCACTTGTCCACGGTGGCTGGCCTGGTTCCTCTGCTCCCCTTTGAGTCTCACTCCTCGCCGTCAGAAATACTATGGGAGGGTCTGTGAGACTCAGCCTCCTTCAGAGGTGAGGCTTTGTGAATGTGAAGGCTCTGCCAATGTCAGGTGGCATTTTTATCCTTCAAGCGGTGGAAGAAAACAGAGACCTGGTAAATAGCACAGTTAGCCCAAGAGGCCACCCCACAGGTACTCTGCCAAGCCCTTAGAATAAACTTTTTTAATGAGTACCACAGTGCAAGACATTTTAAAATTGGGCTCTTTATGAAGACTAATACTGCTGTCATAAGGCTACTTTATGAAACCCTGAGGGGACCTTTAACTGTAGCAGAAGCTTCCTCATTTAAACCGGGAAGGTTAAACAATAAAAACTAATTTTCTATTCCCAGTCTAGCCATCGCACGGCCGGGAAAGCATCTCTCTGCTTTAGGAAAACAAAGGCACACTATTCTCCAGCCCTTCGGTGGGTAAAGTTCATTATCTGTTTGCAGAGACGTGTCTTTTCCAATCAGCAGACTTCTTTTGGAAGAAATGAGACCCGGGTGACTGTATCTGGAGTGGGAGGCGGAGGCCGGTCCACATCTTGGGGAAGTTCTCCACTGAGGATTTTCGGAGATGGTTGTGGCTGGTGGCAGCTGATTCACTTAGGAGGCAAGGAGATTAGGAGGTTAAGAGCGGGATGCTCCAATGGTGGGGAGGTAGAATTGGTGTTGAGAAGACTTTCGCTTTGGCAGAATTCTTAAAATTGGTAATTGATATTAAAAAATGAAGAATTTTAGAGTTCAAAATGTAAAGTCACAAATTCAGGATGAGTAGGGCCTCTGCCCTATCTACCATCTCCCCTCCCCTGATGATTTCTGCGCCACTGGACCACCCTTCCCTGCAGTGAGGATGTCGAGGAGCTGCCCTTCCCGCTTCTCCGGTCTTCCTGTCCTCTCCCTTCCTGGTACCCTGTAGACTCTGCTCCCAGGGACCTGGGCTGAGAAGTGCAGGCTCCACGAGACCTGTCATAATATGTATTTAGGTGACAGAACACTTGATGGATCCCGCTCTTAAAGTTCTTTGAGGTGTTTTTGAACTGTCACCATTGACTCTTCATAAGGAACCAGAGAGTCACCAGCTCCATCCAGGTGCAGATGGAGCTGCAGATGAACCACAAAACCTTGTGGGTTAGAGGGTCAGTGTGAGCTTTAGGGGAGGAGGAGAGCAGGAGGCTGAGACATCTATTCTAATCCTGTCTCTTTAGTTGCTGCAACACCCCATGGGCATTCTTTCTGTACCTGGTAAACCAAGAATACTGTAGAGATAAAAGCTTTGCAGTTAAAGATGAGCTATGAAGAGGGTAAGACAGCTCTCTGAGGGAGCAGTGTACATGAAGCTGCATGAACGGGAGGGCAGGGTGCTTGCAGGGAGACCCGACTATAAGTAGTTCTGTGTTGCTGGAACCTGTGGCATCCTGGGGGGTCCTTAGGGTGGTGGGGTTTGGGAGTGCAGGGGAGGAATAGCAGGAGAGCCTGGAGCCGTCACCAGGCCCAGTCGTGCAGGGTCTTCTAAGCCCAGATAAGGGATGTGGACTTATTCCTAAAGTCTGTGGCAGCCCCTGGAGGATTTTAAGAAGAGAGAGGGCACGTGTACTTTAGGATGCTCACTCTGGCAGTGACAGCTAGGTTTGAGGAGAGCAGGAGACAGAGAGAGGAGGTAGGAGGCTATTATTGTAATCCCAATGAGAAATGATGAAAGCTTGAAGGAAGGCAGTGGTACTCTGGCTGGAGAGGAGGGGATGGATTTCCGAGCTATTCACAAGGTGGAAGTCTGCAGGACTTCTCTGCAGGAATAGGAAACTGGCTATTCATTTTCAGAAACAACCCGTGTGTGGCATTCATGTGCTAACTCGGCTGATGAATACACTATTATTGTAACTAGGTTGGAGAAGAATTACATGAAGGGTATCATTAAGATGTTAAAATGAATGCATTACATATGTTAACAAGTGTATGAACCCTGTATTATATCTGGCAAACGGGGTGTTAAATCCTTGTTCAACCAGCCAGATGTCCCTGCAGCTGCTGCTGGTATTGCAGAGGGAGGCAGCCACCTGAGACCCCAGCTACGAGCTGGTGCCAGAGGTTTCCGAAGCATCTGGCTGTTTAAACTGCTTCTTCTGTGCTCTGATTGACAGGTACCACATGGATCACACAATGCACATCACCACACACAGGTGGGATTTTCAGTCTGATCAGCCCAGACTCCAGCAACTTGACCTTTTCAGGGACTCTTTATAGCTGGGAATGTCCTCAGTGGGTACTTAAATCTATTTATATCATTTTGCAAGACAAAAAACACTGCAGTCAAACAAACTTAAGATCAATTGAATAACATTCGCTCTTGAATTGGAATGTTATCAAAGTCTTGTTTGGAGCAGTTATCAGGCTGAATTTGCAAAGACGGGCTTAGCGTTTGCTGTAAATGTTTAAATTACCTGGAGCAAAATTCCCATAACAACTCAAAGGAGTTGAAAGTACTCGTAGATGTTTATATTTATTCTTATACAGTACAATCTCTCCTATGTGGTCCAGACTTATCAAGATTGAGCCAGTTCTGGGATGTCTCCCTCTTCCCTACGTTTGGCAAAAGGTCATAAAATATTTGAAAAGGGAGCCTGGTCCCAGCAGACTGAAGACA
The DNA here is from genome assembly GCF_057802395.1 of Ceratotherium simum simum. Lineage (NCBI taxonomy): Eukaryota > Metazoa > Chordata > Mammalia > Perissodactyla > Rhinocerotidae > Ceratotherium > Ceratotherium simum. Next base: position 54,518,176 of record NC_141909.1, read on the forward strand.
CGGTCCGCTCTCTTCATTTTCCCTATCACACTCCTGGGAACAGCGCTTCTTGGATATTGAGTTCAGGAAAGTTGAAGAGAAGCGGTCCTAGAGACCACAGTTACACAATCACATTGATCTTTCGTATACTTGCTTTCCTGGAGGAGAAATTGTGAAATCCCAACGTTTTTCTATGAGTGAAGTAAAAGTTGAGATTTAAAAGAAAAGTCATATCTGTTGTTTTCTTGTCTGTTCAAATGTAGTCTGAGAGCAAAGATGAAAAGTTAGTGCAGTCTAAATAGGAAAATACCACAATGAGAAGATTAAAAGAATATTGTGAAATTTCCTCATCTCTATTGTTTTCAGACTTCGGAGAGGGGGAGAACGACAGTTTCAAATCTGCAAAGCTAAGGCTACCGCGTCCCAGGCTCGTCAATGTTGGACAGCGTCCACTAGGTGGCAGTATGTGAGAGGATTGCTTTTATCCTTGACTTGGCAGCGATTTCTTTGGCTGCCTACCAAGAATTCCGTTTTCCTTTTTGTCCTGTTTTGAAGGATTAAATGAAGCTATCATAATTTAGTCTAGTCCCAAATTATGCTTATCTAAAAATGCATAAATTCTCTGGAAAGCCTATTTGTTACGGTGTGACCATAAATAACTTCATTCACATGAATTTTCTTAGTTAACTGTGTAGGTGATGATCCTAGTTGTCATGGGTAGTTTATAGAAAGCAGGGGGCAATTCTTTTTGTCCCTTGCACGTAACAGGTGCTAAACATGCTGTATTCTGAGAAGGCAGATCACCGATTTTCCTGGGGAGCGGGACACTAGGTTCTCTTTAGTGGCTCTCAGCCAAGAGAAGATTGTGGGGAGGGCCATCTACCCAGCTTCCTCACCCTGGAAACTGTTTCTGGCTTCTGCTGGAAGCTGTTTGCTGGGAGATGTGTCAAAGCTACCTACACTTCTTTATGCAAATCTGTGGGCATTCTGATAGTGTAGACGACATATAATTGCACTGGATGTTTATCCAGAGAGTTAAATATTTTTTTTTATTTACAGCTAGATTTAAAATAAGATAAAACACATATAATATATTTTTAAAGATCTCTTTCATCTGAATAATTTGTTCAGCGTAAAAGACTTAGGATGTTCTTTGTAGTGCTTTCCCCGCATTAGATGATCAGAACTTTCTGAATTCAAAGAAACCAGAAGCGATGTCTGAATGATAAGATTTGAGAATAAAGAACTCTACAAATTTGAAAACACTCTAATTAATGTGACAGAAGTAGAGGACTAATGTGGATGAAAATAAATGTAAATGCAAAGCTTAGAAAATAAGTGGAATTGTCGGTTGGGGTGAACTTTGGGTACTCCTTCAGAAAAGTTTCCTATAATCTTGAAAATGAAAAATATTAGGGCAGTGTTTGAGAAAGATCTGCGTTGGGATGTACACAGCAAAGTATCTGATCTTTGAGAAAAATGACAAAATGGAATGGCTTCTGCTCTGTAGAGTGTACCTGATGGAGTCACATTTGGAGACACGGTGCTCCTCATGCCCAGGGTCTACAGGGCTTGGTTTCAGGGGCTCACCAGCCAAGCCCTGAATATGGCTCAGCCACTTCTGAGCCAGTTGTTTTCTGAAGCCCCTGCAAATTCTGAGACCATATTTCCTGATGTCGAGGCTCCTTTTTGTCACACCTCCAGTCAAAGTGTGCCTCGGTTCAGAGTTACTACTTCAGGGAGGGGACCACTCTCTGAGGATTTCTTGACAGGTGTAGGGAATGAACAAAAGATCTTTTTCCCTCTACCCTTCTAGGTTCTCCAGCTGGGGCCTCTGTAAATTTGACTGACAAAACATAGAGGAACAAGAGAAAAGCATGCAAATTTGTTTTAGTTTTATGTGACATGGGAGCCTTCATAAGGAAATGAAGTCTTGAAGAAATGGTTAACCTGAGTGGTTATACTAGGCTTGATGATGAGTGGAAAAAATGCGATAAGACAAAAAGGTCTAAGTTAAGGGCAGTAAACTGGGGGAAACTTAGCAAGACCTGTTCTTTCAGATTTCTCTTGTCCTATGCCTATGGAGATAAAGATGCTCCTTTCCTGCAGGTATGGGAGGGCATCTCTCACATGAGGGTCTTATGACCTGCTTTAGGGGAGAAGGAGGAGGTCAGAGAGTCCTTCCTTTACCTGCTGTTTCTCAAATTCCTTCAGCTTCAAATGTTCAATATGCCAAGGTGCTGTATTTTAGGGTAGTGTGTTCTGAACCCCGTCACAGGCTGTTTTTCTCCCAGCTTTCAGGAGTATGTTTGATGACTAGGTCTTGCAAAAGGTTATAGGCTCATAGCTCTAGAAGAGGGAGTTGGAAGGCATAGGTTCAAGTCCCAGCTTTATTAGGTGAGTTCTTACTCACTCTCTGCCTCTATACCCCAGTCTGAAAAAGGAGGTTAGTAATAGTTACCCAGCCTCTGATTCTAATAAGAATCAAATATGATAATACAAGGGGAAATACTTTGTTGGCTATGAACGTAAGGAATTATTTAATTTTCAATATGTGGAATATATAGATGTTGTGAGAATATAATAAATCTATGAATTAATAGAGATGTCACCAAACAACCATTCATGGGAACACTCGATTAGTAATAATGTTTCTCAACGCCTCCTACATATTAGAACCACCTGGGGGAGCTTCTTTTAAAAACTATTAAGTCAATATCTAATTGAGTTAGATTGGCTAGGGTTGGGGCTAGGGCAGCCTAAAAGTGTAGTCTTAGAAGAATGTTACATTTGTGGTTGTTATCTAGACAACAATGTTCTTAGAGCTCAAAAAATTAGGGGTGGGTGATATAAGAACAGATATTGAGAAGACAGTTTTTTGTAGCCTGAGGTTGTAGACACATCATGTACTCCCCTTTTCACACAGAAACTACCCTACAGGGTTTCTGAGAGGAACTGACGTTCTTGGGTACCCAGCAACAGAGGTAACATAAAAGCAGGAATACCTCATATGTCTCTAGCTAGAGTTTTAATTCATCCTGGGCCATGACACTTTTTTTTTTTAGCAGACATTGAAAGTGGTTTTGAGTGGTGATGGTTATTGAATTTTCTTGTAATGGAAATGTCCTGTGACAGCTCTGACCTCAGGTGGGAGAGAACAAGCTTCCCCTCCCCACGTAATCAATGACTTCAGTCTGCTGCTGCTTTGGCCTGGGTCTCAAGCTTCAAGAAAATCTCAGATTTGCCAGTATCTGAAATATTTTGGGATGTGAGAGGATTGCTGTTCTCAAATTGAGGCCCCAGACCAGCAAGACTAGCTCACCTGTTAGAAATGCAGATTCTCAGGCCCAACCCTAGAGCTACTAGATCAGAAACTGTGTTTCAACATCCCCTCCAGGAGACTCTGTTGCATGCTCAAGTTTGAGAACCACTGAGCTCACACAAAGGCTCTTTCCTTGTTTTTTACAATTGTTATTAGTGTGTTTTTCTCAATAGAAAAGCGTGAAACAGGCATTTGTAGGCATATGCCATACTTAGCTTTTCTTCCTTCTCCCCTCCTCCCTCTCCCCTCTGATGATGAGGCAGATCAGGGCTAGAGGGAAAATGAGGGGTAGCTTTAGATCTCTGAATTACTCTTTCATCAGGGTTCCTATTCCAATCTTTTAAAGGATAGTAATCAGGTAAAGATGCATTTTATATATAAATGTATAAAGATATACACAATGTATAAAGTTATATTGTTATAAATGTATAAAGATACATATAGTATATAAGTATACATTTTATATGTATTTCTCCAGTATAAATGTATAAAGATATACATAATGTATAAAGATATATTGTATATATAAAGGTATAAAGATAGACACAATATATAAAGATACATTGTGCATATATAAATCTCTCATGTAAATGCAGAGGAGTGCAAACCAGGAAATTCTAGAAATCAGGGCACCATTGGGAATTTGAAGGTCGTGAGAAGCAACTTGGGAGATTGGAGGTCATCAGGGGAGAGAAACAAATGTTGGATAGAGTGGAGAGAAGAACAAGGCCTGGTAAGGGCCACTGCATTGCACAACTCAAAAGGGGCCTGCCACCATTTGCCTAGAATTTCCTGCAAATGGTGCTCCCAGAGCTGCGTGGCGCAGGGCTGCAAGGGCAGAAGGCAGCCCTGGATGAGCCCCTAAGGTTTCTAGTCGGTCACACTGTGACTTCTTTAGGACTTTAGAATAGGTAACTGAAGACAGCTGTGCTGTCTCCTCCAAGAGTCTTTACAAATAGAATAAATTCTCATCTCTCTTGGGGGTCCTGAAGGCAGAGAGAAGAATCAGTGTTATCTTGTCTTTAGAACCCTTCCAACCATTAACAGTTGAAGTTGTGTTGTTGCCCTACCTATCTATCATCTATATTTATCTATCTGTCTGTCTATCTATCTATCTATATATCTGTCTACCTACCTACCTATCTATCTGTCTATCTATCATCTGTCATCTATCTCAAAGCACTTCTCTCCAGACACTCAAAGATATGGCCTATCTTTTAAACATCATGAGGGGAGTTAGCATGGATGGTCATCCCAATAACGAGAAATTAGGAATCTGTCCAGAGTGTTTCTAGTATCTAGATACGTGAATTTACCAGACGCTCTGCTAAGTGCCTATGTGCATTATCTCACTTAATCTTCACAGCCACCTTATGAGAGAGGTGCTGTTAATATCCTCAGTATATGTAGGTAGCTGAGAAGGGGTTTGAAATGATGTCAAAGCCTGAGGCTTTGTCTCTTCCACCTTACTATTTAATGATAGCTAAGGTCTTGATTCAGTGGGATTGTGGTTACCTGTTGGACCCTTCGTTCTCAGGGCTCATATTGAGACGTGCAATTACCTGTGCTCTTTATGTACTTGTGTTCTTTTTCTGGCTTGTGCTTCTAAACCTCTATTTGTGGCAATATTTTAAGTTAATTATTAGTACTCTAAAAGCTCTTAGACTTCCATGTAGTACTTTAAATACGCTGTGACTTTTTAAAATAAAAAATTAAGCACTGAGAGTTAGGCATCATTCTCCTTTCTATGGGCTGAGCTTCAGTGTTATAAGAGGAACTCACTAATGAAACAGACATTTAAAAAGCCTCCCTAAAGATTTAAGAGGGTCATATATTCTGTGGTAATTGTTATTTTCCTAGTTAACTTCATCTCCACTTGTGTACCTGCTACAAATGTTTAATTATGTTCAATTATTCTGTGTCTTATAATTTACATTGTCTTTTATATCCTCTTATTGTCCTAAGTATTTTGTTAGATGGTATGTGTGGTCTATTTTTTAAGCACATCTACATAATTCTTTGGAGTGAACTTTCCTTAATAGCTACTTAGAACATCAAAGAATTTCACTGCCTATGTACTTCTGGCATATTTTCAAGGAACCGAGGATTAATTTATTGTATGTCCAACAGTCATGAATTCTTACTGCTTTATTGAAAGAAGAAATGTATAAATAAGATTCTTTCTTCTTTTTATTTCAGGAATTACAACATATTGTTAGATCACAACACATCAGAGCAGAAAAAGGTAAGCATGGATCTGTATGAATGTTTGAAATCCCGTAGGGTGATTATTCTTCAGGCTAATGTGGTTTCTCTCATCTCCAGCTGCGGTGGAAGGTTCATGGTTAGATCTGGCCAGGAGGGGCAAGCCTGATGCTCAGCCTTTTGCTCATCTCACTATTAATGCCACTGACATCCCCTCAGGTAAGTTCCATTTGCATCCAGCCTGAAAAATATTTCGAGAGTCATTTATCGGCTCATTTGCATACCCAAACCTATTATTAACCTGTTAGTAACATTTTGAGAGCCCTTAACTTCTAGACCAGAAGAAAGACCATTTAGACTTCAGTTGATAATCCATGTCATGGAAACAGTGATTCTCAATCATGCCAGAATGGACATCATCACCACATTCATTTTCAGATCATCAGAGTGGGTTTATTTTAAATGACTACCATTCAAGTTGCATACCTGGAAAGGACAATCCCTTGCTATTTTCGTCTATGTTTACCCAAGCTAAAGTTGACACATCCCCACTGCTGACCTGTGTGGTGCATGGATTCATCTAGGTAGCCATATACTCAGCCATCTCCTGCGGGGTTCCAGGTAGGGGCCTAACAGAGTGAAATTTAAGAGACAGTAGCCCTCTACAAAATGAGACATACTCCTTCTTCTCCAGGGAGTTATCATTTTTGGGGTAAGACTTTAGCTCGATGGACTGGAGACCTGAGTATCTTTGGGAAATGAGGAAACCCAGAGCTCTACGCATACATCTACCTTAATGCACCAGCATTAAGCATTAAGCATTGTACAGTCCCCACCGGTTACTTCACATTGGGATAGGTGAGCATCAAAAAGATTACAAAGAACATTATGATAGAGTGACCCTTGGACATTGTTGTTATTGTTATGCCGTTTATTGAACACACACTATGTATCAGGCATTTTGCTCTGTATTCATTATCGCTAATCCTTACTACAACCCTGCAAGGTAGTGATTATCGTTCCGATTTTGCAGACAGGGAAACCAAGGTCCACATAGTTTAAGTTTTCTGCTCAAGGTTGCAGTGGTGGCAGGATTAGAAGTTGAATTCCACTTGAGCTGATTCCCAAGTCCATGCTTTTTCTACTGTAGGTTATCATATAAGCACCTGTGGCCAGTTGGCTTTGTCAGAGGGAAATAAAACCAGAGCTCGTGTATTTCTCTTTTCCCGTAAGAAGTAGATTAATGTAGTTTTAGTAGCAGGGGCTCTAAAGTCTGACTGCCTGGGTTGGAGGCCCCACTGTACTACTTACTGGCTGTGTGGCCTTGTGCAAATTATTGGGACCATTTGTGCGTCCGCTTCTTTGTGGGGATAGTAATAGTATCCACCTCATGGGGCAGCTATGTAGATTTAATGAGATAACGAGCCACTAACACTTATAGGGAAGCTGGCATATAGAAAACACTCAGTGAATGTAATTTGTCATTATTATTCAAGTTTAATTAAATAATTATACATATTCTAATTTTTTTCCAAAAAATGATTCAAGGCAAGTTTTTCTTAGAGTTATTAAAAAAAAAATCTAAGCTTTAATAAATGATTTTGAAGCCACTATCATAGCATGGGCTGTGGAGGGATTTTTCCTGACTGCAGACAAAGAAAGTAAGAAACCAACTCTTTGGTTTTTAGAAGATTTTCCTAAACTATCTATCCTGTCCTGGGTACTTGCTTCATCAACAAATTTTTCTCTGTGTGTGTGTGTATGTGTGCCTTACAGTAGAGCTAATTTTCTGACTGGAAAACTATTTTGCATGTTAGCAAAGGCAATCAAATTAATAGTGATGTATCAGCTGGGTGTGCTGTGAATGTACTCTGCATTTATCTTTTCAGTTCATTTTAAATGGCACATGATAAATATTGCATTAGACTGTGTGCCAAAGTGTGTTTGGCAATAGCATGTTTGAGTTATAAAGCTCTCCCCAGGTACCTAGTATCAAATCATTGCCAAAAAATAAGGCAAACTCCTGGTTATTTTCTGATGGTTCTTGAGTTGGAGACTGAGGGAAATGCATAAGTGTGTGCTTCTGTTTAAGAAAGTAGAATTTGCTCCTCTGGCTGGGCCAACAACCTCTTGAGTCCATTTATCTCCAGGTTTGGGCCAGTACTGGATACTTCAGAGGAAGATGGCTTTAATTTTGTATGTTCATTTTGGGCCTCTGTTCTATACTTATTTACACATAAGAAAGAAGTCAGAATCTGCTTTATGTTGGCTGTTAGCTGACGCATTTTCAAACTTCTTGAAGAAATGTACTGGGAAGTTTTAGTGAGGTCAGAATATGTGGCTCTCTTCAGGGGGGGTGCTCAGGCTAAATATTTGGAGAGGCTTCTTCTCCAACATCTAACAGCACAGACCTTGGGGCTGAGGAGCTGGAGGAAGAGGTCATCAGCATGCCTCGTTAGTAATGGAAACCCAGGTTTGCGTGTGAGGTCCTTCAGCCTGATTGCTGCATATTTTCTCATCTTTTCTCCTGTGTATTCCTATTCATGAGTCCTCCAGTTCACACTGACAGCTTTTCTCCCTTTCTCCTCTGCGTGCTGTGTGCATTCCATCCATTGCTCGAACAGTTTCCTTCACTGACAGTACTCTCCCTTTTCTCAGCCCATCCACATTTGACCCGAGTCCTCCCTGTCCTCTGGCTCCTCTGTCCCCTCATTGGGCTGAGCTCTCCTGATCGCCATTAATTTCTGCAGCTTTCACTTGGCAGTTGCTTTAACTGAACTGCAACCACGCGCTATGTGATATGCAGAAATGAAAATGTTATGTTTTTCATTTTATTTGCCCATTTCTTATTTTCTCCACTACTAGTGGTAAGTGCCTTGAGGGTGCCTTGCTTGATATAATTCTTAATTATGGGCAGAGTGAATGCCCACAGAAAGCACTATTCAGATATTTATTGAATGACTGATCAACTGAATTGATCAGAGAATGGGATAAAAATAGAGATACATTTGGTAGAAAATAAGGACACTCCTTGCACTTGACTTTAGATACAATGAGAGTAGTATGTGGTCACGGTTCCTGTCTTCTCCTCTCTATTTCATATTCCTTCCTTGCCTTCCCAGACCATATCTCCAAGCCCTTGGTCTAACACTAGCTGACTTTATCTTAGTCATTCTGCTGCTCTCTGTTAAGAACAATCATAAGAGGTAAACTGTAAGATCAATAATTGATTGAATAAAGGATTGAATACAGGAGTAGGGTAAGAAGGAGGGAGACATGGGCTGGTTTGAGTTAGGAAACATCTTGAATTTTATTAGCTTTGTCAATGAATTAGATGGCTATTTACCAGCCTGGAGGAATTACTTTACTAGTGTTTATGAGGATATGTTGAACAGAGTCTTGTAGTCTCATTTTGACTCACTGGGGACCATGGAATGATATTTACATTTGGGACACTTTAAACTGGCATGACCTGAGGTCGGACCTCCGATGAAAAAGGACGTGTGCTGTGGTGGGACCTGGAGGCAGCAGTGTCTGAGCTGGCTTCTCAGGCTCGCTCTAGCGCCCTCCTGTGGATAAGGTGTGGAGTTGAGGAAATATGCCGTCTCTGGACAGAAGGATTGGAACCATTGGCTTCTTTGCCTTTACTGGCCTTTCTAATGATGTCTCATTACAGCTGGGCCCTTGCTGCATTTTTTCCCTCCCACTTACCCCACCCCCTGGTTGGTTCTTGGAACAGCCGGGTATTGAGGTCCCCAGACCGTAGCCTAGCTGTGCAGTGGCCCTCCAGAGACAGCAGAATATTCTCCTTTTTGTGGCTCTCTAGAGAAAAATGCAGGTGTTCAAGGTTCCCCAAGATTCAGGCCAGTCTGGAAAGGTATCCAGTGTGAGTTTCTGATTCTACAAGGATCTCCCAAGGACCCACTCTAACTAAAGGATTGTCAGCTCCGATGGATCGATGGAATCCACTTTAACTGTGGGCTGATTTCTCTTGGGTGACAAGCAGCAAAGAACTTCTCCCTGATGGGAGAAGTTCCTGCCCTCAGGAACTTCTGGAATTAGCAGAAGCTAATCCCAACCCAATTCTGAGACTCCTGTTTTGCCTTGTTGAAATCCTAACAGATGACAACCTTAATTTGGCATAAGTATTGACAAAATCCTCTGGAGGACAAATGTGTTTTTGGACTTTTCACAGTATAAAAACTTTTCCCCCACTAACTGACACCTTTTCTAGTTGGACAATAGGTGTCCACATAAATACAAATGTTTGATTAATTGGGTTTATCATGAAGGTATTGCCAATTCTTAAAGACCTAGTACAATACACTAAAGACCTGAAATATTTAAATCACTGGATACATTGCTGATTTAGAAGATTTTTTAGAAACTTCCACTGCTCTAGAAACAGTAACGTGAGGCTCACTTGTCACATTTCAGGTGTGAAAAGGGGCTGAAGGAGAATTCTGGTCAATCAGGAGAGATTTTACCATCCTTGGGTCACAAAGGATTGTGTGAAGTTGTGAAGCTGGGGAGTGCAAAGCCAGGAATATTTTCTTCATGAACTTCTCCCAGGACAGCTTTTCAGTTGTGTGAGCCTGGGAGGCATTTGGGTTACTGGAGGAGGGGAAAATTGATGGTGATGAAAATAGTTTAGGAATTTGACCTTTTGGTCAAAGGTATTGTGACCCAGATTTTCATCTCCTTCTACGTATCCCTCTCTATGAATTAAAAGAGAAGATGGAGTCAAGTGAAGTATGAAAGTTCTCTTCCTACACTTGTTTCTTGCTTTCCTGTCTCAGAAGCCTTTGGCCCACTCTCTTCCTTCAACCTTGAATGACGTTCCTGCTTCTGTTGGCTGCTTCCTATTCCTCCTTAAGTTCTCAGGCTCAGTAGCACAACAAAGTCACTCTTCATTCCTCTGGGAGGAAATAGTCTCTCCTTCCTTTGAATTCCCATAGCAATTATCTGCACCTTTCCTGTCAGGGCTGGCTCTCCTTGCTTCTTATCTGAACACATATCATACTTATCCCTCACATACTGTAGGTTTCCTGAGGGCAGGAAAAGTGAGATTTTGTCTTTGTACCGTCTCAAGTGCTTAGTAGAGAGCACTAAGTACATCTTAATGTGTTTCTCCCCTTTTAGAAAATAAATTCTGAAAGTAATTCTCCCATTGGAACAATGCTTTTTATAGTATGTTTTTCTCCAACCTCATAGAATTATGAGGATGTCTTTCTCATAGAAGGGGTGGATTTTAAATCACATGCCCCTCTTCTCCTCAGGTTCCCACAAAGTGAGTCTGTCCTCCTGGTACCATGACCGAGGTTGGGCCAAGATCTCCAACATGACTTTCAGCAACGGAAAACTAAAAGTTAACCAAGATGGCTTTTATTACCTGTATGCCAACATTTGCTTTCGACATCATGAAACTTCAGGAGACCTCGCTACGGAGTATCTTCAGCTGATGGTGTATGTCACTAAAACCAGCATCAAAATCCCAAGTTCTCATACCCTGATGAAAGGAGGAAGCACCAAATACTGGTCAGGGAATTCTGAATTCCACTTCTACTCCATAAATGTTGGAGGATTTTTTAAGCTACGGTCTGGTGAGGAAATAAGCATTGAGGTATCCAACCCTTCACTACTGGATCCAGATCAAGATGCAACGTACTTTGGGGCTTTTAAAGTTCGAGATATAGATTGAGCCCCATTTTGTGGAGTGTTATCATGTATTTCCTAGGATGTGTGGAAAACATTTTTTAAACAAGCCAAAAAAGATGTATATAGGTGTGTGAGACTACTAAGAGATATGACCCACAATGGTACAAGAAGACTCTATCCATGCTTTTGACTCTGTAGAAAGCACATGTATTTACAGCCAATGGGAGATGTTGGACTCAAGGTGTGTTACAATCGAAAGGCTTTCTTACACAATGGTTTTGAAATTTTGTAATGAATTCCTAGAATTAAACCGAATCAGAGCAATTATGGTTGCCTTTATGAAAAACTGCATTTGGGCTATGAGATGGGTTAATTCTCTGGGTCTAGCCTGCAGTTATGTGCCACTATGCAGCTAATTGCAAATGGATGATCATCAGAAGGGTTAAGTTCTTTTGAATTGTTACATCATGCTGGAACCTGCAAATAAATACTTTTTCTAATGAGGAAAGAATATATATGTATTTTTATATAATATCTAAAGTTATATTTCAGATGTAATGTTTTCTGTGCAAGGTATTGTAAATTATATTTGTGCTATAGTATTTGATTCAAAATATTTAAAAAGTCTTGCTGTTGACATATTTAATGTTTTAAATGTACAGACGTATTTAACTGGTGCACTTTGTAAATCCCCTGGGGAAAACTTGCAGCTAAGGGAAAAAAATGTTGGTTGCTAGTATCAACTGTATTATATTTCTTCATTCTTTTTAACTTAATAGATTTTTCAGACTTGTCAAGTCTCTGCAAAAAAATTTAAATAGATGCCTTGAATAATAAGCAGGATGTTGGCCACCAGGTGCCTTTCAAATTTAGAAGCTAATTGACTTCAGAAAGCTGACATTGCCAAAAAGGATACATAATGGGCTACTGGAATCTGTCAAGAGTATTTATATAATTATTAAACAGGTGTTTTTTTCTACAAGTGCTGCAAATTGTAAATTTTTTTTAATGGAAAAGTTATCAGTGGCTTATCAGCAAAAAAAATCCTGTTTTTAATTTAGTGGAAGTTATTTTATACTGTACAATAAAAACATTGCCTTTGAATGTTAATTTTTTGGTACCAAAATAAATTTATAAGAAGACCTGCCTTGTGATTTTGTCCTTCTCTTTTATGTCTGTCTTGCTCTGTGATCCTAGTCCCTCCAGTATGGTAATATGGTTTCCATCTTTCCAAAGGTTACTGGGAGAAATGCAGATTTAATTAAAAATTAGGAACAGATTCAATTAAATTAACGAACCTTGGAATTTGAAAAATAATTTGTAAGAAATTTGTATGCAAGAATGTACCTAGCTAGAAAAGAGTCATCTTCACTTGAAAAAGAAAGGTTTATGTTATGCTTATATCATGAGAAAAATATGGTGCCTTGTAGAAGTTCATAATGCCCTATGAACAACTGTTTGACTGAGAAACCACCAAACATTTTATACCCTTCCCCAGTGGAGAAGGATTAACAGTAGACTGGATGCTCATCCTCATGGAAATTTATGTGGACGAGCTGTCCAACCTGGGTTGGTTACTCACGTGAGAGATATAAGAAAACAAGCAGCTTGGAAGGCACAGGAAGCCATAATTTAAGGCACTTGGCCATTTGTGGATAAATGTTTCTTGATGGTTGTAACAGGAGAGAAGGAGAAAAGAAACAGCAGATGTTACAAAGAAAAAATTGTAAATTTTAAACAGCAGAGCTTTATTGGCAGGTCTCAATCATTGACAAAAATACACCTATTGTTTCAAAACTATCAGTCAATTTGAGGTAGGTGGGCACAAAATATAATTTCAGTGTTGCATATCCGAATTGCTGAGCCTTGGTTTGAGGAAAAATTAATTTTGATAAGTAATCGGAAACTTTCTCCACTCTCCATTGATAGAAAATCTTGTTATGCAGAGAGCCTTATTAGCTGCCCTTGCTCCTATAATGTGATTCTGTCATTTCCAAAGGTAAAGAACATTCATTCATTTGTTTGTTTGTTCCACATTGTTTATTGAGCACTAACTATGTGCTAGGCACTGTTCCAGGCACTGATGATACTATGGCACTCTTCCTGCCCTTGAGAAGTTTCCATTCTAGTAGGGAGCCAGCCACACAAGAGTTTGGTAAACCCCAGGGTATGGGCATGTAAAGCATGCTGTGGGAGCAGAGAGGAGGCCATCAAACCCAATCTTGGGGATCACAGAAGGTCTAGAAATGAAATTAGGCTGGATAGGAGATGGGCTGAAAGACTCCAAAAGTGGATATAGAATAGTCATTATTATTTTTAACTTAGAGGCAACTAACTTGCCATCCATCTAAGATGTGCTAAAACCCAAGGTCTACAGGTGGAAAGAACCTGGGATCTAGTGAGACAATACATGGTGGCACCAGCCAGACTGGGGAACTAACATGGCGGATGGTCTGCAATGCTAAGGGAGATCCTCTGTAGAAGACCTTGAAAATTCAACCTGGCTGGAATGTGAATTTTGTGTACATTAACAACCTGGTAGTTCAGGGATTTTAAGAGCTTTGCTGGAATGACTCTATGACTTAATGAAATGTTGGTGTGAACTGGCCTGTGCCTCGAAGGAGGCTACTGTAGAAAGTCGGTGTGGCAGAAGGTATGGGAAAGGCTTTCCCTCTTACCCAGGGATGCTCAAGGCTTTCCAGGATCTGATACCCTACTTTCCCACTCACGTGCTACTTTTTACTCCCGTTTTTTCTTCTCACTCGTCCCTTTTTCCATTTCCACTCTTCTGTATGTGTTTTAATCCTTTCCTTCCCGCCCCCCTGCCCCGCCCCATTTCCTCCTAATCCCTGGCTCTTGCTTCAGAGGACAATTTAGTTTCTCTGGTGGCCCTTGGGGAATAAGGAGGCTGTTGCATCTGAATGAGATGGACCCAGATCATGTCAACACTCAGCAATAGCTAAGTGAATGTGTTGAGGAGGGACAAAATCATGTCAGGAAACCAACACATACTGGAGGCTATGGTAAATTGAATTGTTTGCTCATTTTAAGTACTCCATTTCAATCTCCTTCCCAATACATGCCAAATCTGAAGGAAGGAAAGTGTGCCAAATTTGAAGTCATCTGTCTTCTTGAGTCGACTTTCACAACTATACCAGCTTCATGCACTTGCGTCTTTCCAAAACGCTACCTGTGCAGCGATTCTTGTTTAGTGAAGTCTCTTTCCTCCTTTTCCTCTTGCTTCCTTTTATCTCATCCATCTCCATCAGGCCATCCTAGAAAAGATATATCCAGAAAAGACGACCTATTTCCCTGGCGACTTAGGTGGGAACCCGAGCACGTCATGCCTCATCCTTTCTCTCTGCATCTGATTATTGATTTGGTTTGAGAGAGTGGTGTGCGGTTACACCTGTACATTCTGGGAACACAACTTCGACTCAACCTGCTGTTCCACGTTCAGCCTGCGGAGTCATCGGGGGCACAGCAAGCATGTGCTAGCTTCACTTTTGGCTTTGTTCATCGATCCTCTAGCTTTCTTGCCATGAAATTGAAATATGTTTCCCAGTAGCTACATTTACAAATGCTAATTAGTTATTGATTCACATTATTATGGTTTAGTTTTGTGTCACTTTTTACAATAAAAATTGTACACAGTGAGTGTTAGATTTTAGCTATAAAACAGAAATCTATCCTTTTGATTAACAACACTTTTATGATACTTCTGTTCTATTTTTGTAATTTAAAAATTCTATTTCCTAATCATCTACCCTCACATCCTCTCTCCTTTCTGGACCGATTTTCTTCACAGGAGCTTGTTGTCACTGCATCTTGACCAGTACTCTGGCTATTTGTAGTGACAACCTCTTTGATATTATCAGACGTGGACCAGTTATAACATTATTCATATTGCTAGTGGCTTTCAATGTCTGTAGAGAAATCCTGCAGAGTCTTCCGTCCTGAAAACTCTAAGAGGTATCCCTTCCTGCTGGCAAAGGAATGAGCTAGAAGTTGCTTACTCAATGAGTATCATCCAGAGCTGAGAACCTGGGGATCAGGGCTGGTTTCAGAGATAATGAGGTCTCCTAAAAGAGATAACAGATATTTCAATCTCCCTTATCAGGGTCTTAAAATCACGAGATGTCACTCTCTTGGGCAAAACCCATTTTCTCCCTTTTCCTATGGATTCTGAAGAAGCTTCGTTTCCTCAAAAGACTGATCTCAACAATCTCAGGTTGGTAGAATGAAAGCTTCTCATGAGACATGAACATCTTTTGGAAGAAAGATTGCAGATTCAGGCATCAGCCAGAACGAGGGTTGGGATCTGAGCTCTGCTGCCTGGTAACCTCGGGCAGGTGGCCATCATGTGCATTTCAGTTTCCTGCCTTGTAAAGCAGGAGTCACCTCTCTGTGTTGAGGAGATGTGAGGACAGGCACAAGGGAGGTGTTCAAATAGGAGCTATCATTATCATCCTGCCATCCCATTTGCTACGTCCTTAGTGCCCAGGTCAAGCACACAGTTTGTTCTCTTTTTCTCTATGCATGCCCATGCAAGGCCCATATTGAGCAAAGCACTGTGCTCTGAGTTGTGGGACACACCAGCATAGATACTGTATTAATTTCCTAGGGCTGCCTAGGTGACAATTAACCACGAATGGGGTGGCTTAGAACAACAGAAATTTATTCTTTCATAGTTCTAGAGGCTAAATGTCCACAATCAAGGTGTCAGCAGGGCCACACTCCTTCTGAAGGCTCTAGGGAAGAATCCTTCCTTGCCTCTTCCTAGCTTCTGATGGTTGCCAGCAATCCTGGGTGTCCCTTGTCTTGTAGCTTCATTGCTCCGATCTCTGCTCACATTGTCACATGGCCATCTTCCCTGTGTGTCTGTGCTTCTCTGTGTCTCCGAATCTTGCTCTTTTCTTAAAGACACCAGTCATTGGGTTTAGGGCCTACACTAATCCTGTATAACCTCATTTTGCCTTGATTATATTTGCAAAGACCCTATTTCCAAGTAAGATAATGTTCACAGGTTCTGGATGGGCATAAATTTGGGGGGCAACACTATCCAACCTAGTACAGATATCAAGGCACTTAGAGTCCAGGAATGAAATACATATCTAAAAACCAAACCATAACTAAACTGGAAGGACATTCATGCCACAGTAGAAGTACAAGCAATGTGCTGTTCAACTCACCTAATCCAGTGAGGGCTTATTTTCATTGACATATGAATGAAATCACATTTGGATTCTAACAACTACGATGTGTTTGTGTTGGCTGTGTATTTTCATGAGATTATATTGGGATTATGACAAGGCTGTTATGCACCCCCTTCTACTCTCTTTCCCTGTGACGTTTCCCCACCTCTGCCCCCAGCTCACCCACCCTGCACCAGGGCATCCTGGCTCCGCTGGTGACCGCTACCAGGATTTGTACCTCCTCCTTCCTTCTAATGGCAAATGTGGTTTTGTTCAGGATTAGGAGTTAAAAAGAGCTGATTTGAAGCAGTTCATCTTTCAAGTAAACATGGAACAAGATGGAGAAAATGTCACTCACCTGACGTTCTAGAGTGTGGAGGAAGGCAGACCAGCTAAGTGGAGCTTTGCCCAGGGAGATGTGCAGGGCTGCCATTTAGCGAGGACCTCTTCCTCCATGCCAGGGGCTGCAGGATGGTCTTGTGGGTGATGGCAGGAAGAGGGCAGGGAGGTTGAGAAATCAGAATCATACCTGTGACTGCGAAATCTTTGGTAAAGTTACCAGCATCCTCATGAGTTTGTTTTTATTGCTCTATTGGGAGCCAGTGGAAGGGTAGCATTTGCTCAAACACTGTGAAACGCAGAACAGAGCAGCCTGCAGAAGTAGAAGCAGAGGGAGGCGTGCACCCACAGCCATGACCTCGGGGTGGAGGTGCTGGTACTTTGAGGTGGTGTTCTTGAACATTCTCTGGGTGGGGAAGCCTGCGCTGAGGACACTTGGTCAGGTTTAAAGTCACATATTCGAATTTAGAAGGAAAACGTCCTATACTTTAATAGGTAAAGGGAGAAAGTTCACATATAACTCTAGGGCAAGTACAAAATAATAAGTGAGACATCAAAAATGCCTAAATGAGGAAATAAGTGATGAAACAGGGGAGGGGTATCTAGAGGAATTTACCTAAATCCCAAGGTTCAGAGAGACATTATCCATAATAGCAGGGGACAAGCAGATATCCACAGAGCATCAGACATACATGAGAGACAGGAGCAGCACCTTCCATCCCTTTCTCTTATACAAAATCACCCACACAAGTGGCCCATAATCCAAAAGGCAAGTCCCATCCAAGTTCAGGCCCAGGTCAATAGCACAGGAGCAGTGAGGAGTGTCCGGCCCATGAGCATGAAATAGGAATGCAACTTGGGGGTGAGAGCCCATGTTGGTGCAGGCACGTGATGTTAGCGTGTGGCCAAGGGCTCAAGCAGGGATTCAGCTCTGAAAGAAGACTGCAGGATCCCAGAAGTGGCTCAGACCCCAGCCGCCTGAGGGTGTAGACAGTGTCTCTTTGAGACACTGGGGAGCCTAAGGGTGGGAAGAACCGCCAAGTGCCCGTGAGCTCCAGGAGGAAAGGGCCTCACAGGCAGACTCCCTTGTAGGGAAGAGGCAGGAAGCTGCCGTGCAGTTCTGTCCCTGAAACTACGAAAGGCTGTTACTCTCCGTATTAGTGTCCCGTAGCTGCCGTAACAAATGACCACAAACTTCGTGGCTTCAAAAAGCAAAAATTTATTCTTGCAGTTCTGGAACCAGAAACCTAAAATCAAGGCATCGCAGGGCCGCACTCACTCTGGGGGCTGCAGGGCAGAATCCTTCCTTGCCTCTTCCAGCCTCTGGGGGCTCCGGGAGTTCCCTGTGGCTTCTTCATGTCAGTCTCTGCCTCTGTCTCCTGTGGCCTCCTCTCTCCCTGCGTCTTCTTTGCCTCTGTTTTTAATAAGGACACCTGTCATTAGATTTAGGGCCCACCTGGATAGTCCAGGAGGCTCTCCTCTCAAGATCTTTAATTATGTCAGCAATGGCCTGTTTCCTAAATAAGGTCACATCCACAGGTTCTAGGGGCTAGGATGTAGACATATCTTTTGGGGACTACCATTCAACCTACTAAACTTTCCAAATCCCAACCATTCATGAGGCCAGTCTCCCTGATGTCCTCCTTTTTGGGTCTATGGCTTCTAGGAGGGGACAGAGAAGCCACTGGGAAGAAGCTGAGGCCAGGACAACAATTAATAAGTAAAGTACTGAATAATATAAAATCCCCAGATCTATGACTTTCTTAAAATGTGAACGCATGGAGACAGGTCCCAGAGGGGATAGACAAATAGGAGAATGTTGCTGTGTTAGAGAGAGAGGATTATGGATGTTTTCTTCCTTTCAAAATTTCTCTGCCTGCTGTTACACTGCCACTGAATTCAATAATAAAGAGCATTAAAACTGATCTTTTCAATAGAGAAACAACATTGCAGCTTTTGGCACTAAATGAATCTAGGGCCCACGATGTAGGCCTGTGTGCTTTTGAAACAGAATCCC
Organism: Ceratotherium simum simum; assembly: GCF_057802395.1. Classification (NCBI taxonomy): domain Eukaryota; kingdom Metazoa; phylum Chordata; class Mammalia; order Perissodactyla; family Rhinocerotidae; genus Ceratotherium; species Ceratotherium simum. The sequence continues at coordinate 54,536,891 of NC_141909.1, forward strand.
CTGGAGGCCTGGGGAAAGTGCATCAGCTGGATGAGTGCGGAGTCAGCTTTCTAGAGTGGGAAGAAGTGCCTTTCACTGTTGACAGCCTTTGACTTAGATTACATTAGGAATCAGGGGCTAAAATACCCTGCAGGCACCAGGTTTAGCATCGAACATTCTCTTATTCCCTCCTAATACTTGTTTTACACCATTCTCCCTGATTTTAGAAGAAAGGTGAGGAAGCAGAACAGTTTCAAGGAAGAAGAACGTTTTCCTGAATGTGTTCAACAAATCCAAGAGGCTCAGAGCTAATTTTTTAAAGATAACTTGACAACTTGTTTCCCTTGTTTTCTGCCCTCAACAAGGGAGAAAGCTTGACAGACAGAAACAAATTAATTGAAAAGTCCCCTCAGCATGTAAGCTGCTTGGGTAAAGATGGTATCCTAGCGGCGTGGCTGTTTAATAAGGTGCTTCTTTTTTTTTTTAACTGGATTGTTGAAAGGAACTCTAAGTGAGCTGAATATTTTTGTCTGTGATATAATAACTGCTGGTGATAAAGGCTTTCTTTCTTCTTCTTCTTTTTTTTTTTTTCATGAGGGAGATCAGCCCTGAGCTAACATCCGTGCTGATCCTTCTCTTTTTGCTGAGGAAGACCGACTCTGAGCTAACATCTATTGCCAATCCTCCTCATTTTTTTCTTACCCAAAGCCCCAGTAGATAGTTGTACGTCATAGTTGCACATCCTGCTAGTTGCTGTATGTGGGATGCGGCCCCAGCATGGCCGGAGAAGCGGTGCGTTGGTGCGCGCCCGGGATCCGAACCGCAGCCGCCGGTAGCAGAGCGTGCGCACTTAACCGCTAAGCCAGAAGGCCGGCCCAAGGCTTTCTTTTAAAACAGAAATTTAGTGTTTAAAAACCTAGGAATTCTTCTTTAAGCCTGAGATATTGGCTCATAGAGGTCCAACCCTGTGAACTACAATGTCTGTAGAGCATCTACTGGCCTGAAAAGAGGGTAAGCTTCCGATCCAACACGAGCGCAAAAATTTTGAGTTTCTATTAGTAAAAGCTGGCTAAAGGGAGGAAAACAGGTAAACATGGTTAGCAAACCTTTCTTATCTGTACTTTACAGTAAAATCCTTTGGAATTCATTGTGAACTGTTAATATTAATGTCTACAGCCTTTAAATTATTTTTAAAAAGCCATATGTGACATAGTCTTGTTTTTATAGGGGACTTAGGGAGATTTCTGCGGTCATTGGTGTCCCTGGAAGGAAGAAGTTGTTCAATGCCCTGTGTCTACCAGAATGCAGGTCCTGAACCACAAGCAGTTGACTAATTCAGTACACTTTAAATGAATGTTTTAAAATATCTTTTCAAGATTCATTTAGAAGAGAAGGAGAGTGATATAGATGAAAAGGCAGAGAAGGGGGTTCGTTGGGGGTCATTAAGTCTCCTTTTGGCTGTCCTGAACGGTTTAGATCTGGCCCAAATTTGCATATAACACTCAATAAAAGGGTTCCTGAAGTTCATCAGAACCCCCCTAAATAGTTGAGCAGCTCCCTTTTGATAGAGGAACATGTCCCATAGGAGCCTGACCCCCATGGATGGCCCCAAGGGCCAAAAATGAATTTCTTCCTGGCACAGAGGAGTAAATATATTCTCTCCATCTCTATCTTCCTACATTTCAAGTGCCCCAGGCACCAGCCTCTCCAGCCCGCCCAGTTTGGCTCTATAAAACATAGCAATACCATCATTAGTCTTTCCACAAAAAATAATCTCCCTTCTCATCACTGAAAAGGGTTTGTGGACTATATTATGTCGAATTGTCAAAAATTATCAGTAGTCTATTAATGCATTTTTCTTTGCCTGGATCAATGATTAAGAAATATCGGGATTTGTCTCTTCTCTTTTAGGAGATCCATGCCAACATTCATCTTGTGATTAAAAATTGTGCATTGGGCAGTAGCAAGATTTGCTTCTTTTCTCTTCAGGTTTAGCCACAAAGTGTTGAGAACCTCCTATGTATTGAGCGTGGTGCTAGGGCTGTTCTCATACATAATCTTTTTTTAACCCTCACTACAATTCTATGCAGTAACTGTCACTATCCCATTTTATAAACTCATAAATATTCAGTGACATCTAGAATATGTGTGTGTGTGTTTAGGATTTGACTATAAGATTAAAAGGCTTTCTTTTGCACTCCTGCTGTCACAGACAATGTGACTGATGCAGTTCCTTCTACCTGATATGTCCTCCCACTTCTCACCATCCTTCAAGTGCTTGTGTAAGCCCCACCTCCCCAGTGCATCCATCCATCGTCTTTTCCTTGTGAACTCCTATTGTTCTTTGTGTTTTAACTACACGGTCTAAGACTCAGTTATCTCTTATCTTCTGCAAACTTTCGATTGTTTTCTAAGTGTTGGTCTTGCCTTCCAAGAGGAGTGTGAGCTGCTTCAGCACAGGGAAAGTCTGTTCTCTGTGCTTTTCTTATATTCCCAAAGGTGCTGAGCAGATAATAGGGGCAGAGAAGAACTCGATACAGGCTTATTGAATACATGATTGATGAATTCACTGTGTCCTCTGTCAATCATGAGCATCCACAGCCCAGCCTTTGTTGTGTGGCTCTTAAGGGCCCCTTGAATTTTCACCCCAATTTCTTGCTGGGGCTACATAGAACTGGGTGGGTGGTGGGAGTGAGGATGGAGCCAAGGGACCACTTTTGCATTATGAGGTTTTCCAGGTACAGAGCCTCTACATAGAATCCCATGGCAGGGAAGTATGACAGAGAGGAATGAGGAGCAAATTTGTTGTTGAGAGATCAGAGATCTAGTCCTGCCTCTTCAACAATTGTTTTATAACTTTGGATAAGACACTTAACCTTTCTGTAATTTCACTTTTTTATTCATAAAATTGAAATAAGAATAGCCACATCACCTATCTTGTGTTGTTGAAAGTTCAAGTAAAACAATAAATGTGCAAACATGTTACAAAGATGTACTATGAATTGAGTAGTGTCATTATTCCTGAAGTCAGTTACACCAGTTACACAATTTGACCTGATGGACATCTAGCAGCTTTCCTGAGGTTGCTTTCCCACTCCAGCTCATTCATACCCCTTTGGTGCCATCTGCCAAACCAGCAGTCATTTGCGGGGATGATCTTAGAAGTCCGTGGGGTCAATTCATGCCTTGGTCTCTATCATGACCCAGATCTTCAAATTAATTCTACTTTGACTTGATATTTCAACTGGTGTTTCTCCTGTTGATCTCTGGTTTCACATTCTGGAGACTGATCTTCTTTCTTCCAACTTTTCTCTTTTCTAAAGTAGAAGAGAAAGAGGAAAGGTGGAAAGGAAGTGCACTTTGATCATGCTTGCAATGGATTACACTCTCTTTCCTGCAGGTAAAGTAAAAATGTCCTCCAAGTAGCAATGAATTAGTCTCAGAGCCAAATCCATCTTCTTCTCCCTCTCCACAGAGCACTTCTGTACTCTCCTCTCTCAGCCGATGGAGCCAATCAGCCTATGGTGAGCCCCGTGGTGAAAAGGAGCGGAGTCCAAGAAGATGGCAGCCTAGACAATTCTTCTTCATTTTTTTAAAACAGGTCTTTAAAGACCGCTCCCATCTATTGGCCTTTTCCCTTAACCTAAAATCCTTACAGTCTACAGTGTCTAGCACTTGGTAAGGGCTCAATAAAATATTGAACAAAATTTAAACCAATTTTTGGAAAAACGAAAAGACTTAAAGAGGATCTCCCAGAGATATGTGCCTTATAGAAAGAAAATTCCTCAGAGAAAAGAATGGTTCATTACAGAGAAGCGTTTCAAACAGCAAAGGTTGGTTAGAGAAGAGATATTTTGGGGTGTGAGTGTGTGTGTTTTGTGTCCATGTGTATTTAGGGGGTATAACTTAGGATAGTTTTATCTGGAATGGACAATCCTGACTCACAGTGGCTTAAACAATGAAGAAATCAGGACATTTGTTTTCTTGCATGATAAGAAATAGAGCACTCGATCAGGCTGCAGGTGTAGTATGTCAGGGCACTTGCTTCTTACTGTTCTCTTTGATCTGTTCTCCTTCACGTGCTGGCTTCACTCTCTTGATGTTAGCAAAATAGTCACAGCAGTTCTGGGCTTCAAATCCAGATATAACAGTGTTCAGAGGAAGAAAGGGGCTATCCCTTCATATCACTTTTTAAGGAGCAGGGAAAACTTTCCCAAAGCAATCCAGGCAATATTGTCCTACTTCTGACTGGCCAGGGTTTGGGTCAAGGGTCCATTCTGAAATCCTGTGTAGTGCAGGGAATCAAATATCTGAGGGTTTAAACTGTAGGACAAGTTGCCACATCTTAAATTCTCTATTCCTAATGAGAGACTCAACACTTTGTGAACAATCTGGATTCTGAAGGCAACATACCACATTTGGAGGTTCTCAAACCCTTCTACCAAGTCACTTGAAAGGCTTAGAGCTTTGAATGAGGACTGAATTCTAGTTTCTCCAACTGACCCAGGCTGCAGGGACACCTAACTGTTCATCAAAAGTGTGCACCTCCCTTTTCTGGGGTTGTTGCTAGGAAGTGGCTGCCTAGCTGGTGACTATATTTCCTAATCCCCATGTCATGGGGCCACATGATACATCCTCACCAATGACATGTGAGCCGAGTGAAGCGTCACCTCCAAGCCAAGTTGGTTAAGAAGATCTCCTTCCTCTCTGTGTTGACTGGAAGCAAGAAGACTCTAAGGGTCCAAGGAATAGCAGACCCACAAGATGGAAGGAGTCTGGATCTCTGAATCTCCATGTGGAGGAAAGACATCTGCTTGTTGGAATACCTGCTAAGTGAGTGAGAAGTAAATTTTTATCATGCTAAGCCACTGATATTTTAGGGTCTATTTATTACTGTGGCTAGCATTACTCTAGCTAATATGACATATTTCAAGGCAAAATGCAGCAGCTAATCCCTTCTTAAAGTTCCTGTCATGAAGATCCCAATCTCCAAAGTTATTTCTCTGTCCTAGGTTTTGCACATCTCAGCATCAGTGTCTCCTTATTCTCATCTCTCCGTGTGAAACAACCACCTATCAGGAGACTCCAGCCTTTCACCCCAGTCTCATGCGCACAAGCAGTACATCTCCCCAACTTTGTCAGATGCCAGCAGGACAATTCTTAGTTGGTCTCTGGCCCTACGAGTCCTTCAGAATAGCCTGGGGTTGTTGGTGGGGGCAAAAGGGTGAGTAGGAAGCTCTTTGTATTCTGAGTCCCACAGAGAGGTCCAGAGGGTGGGACTCCAAGTCCAGTCCCCTTCAAGATCTCTTCACAGGGGGAGGTGCAGACAGCTCTCTTTAGTCAACTACTTGTTCAGTGAGTAATTGTTAAATAAGACACACACATGCACACATGCATCTCCCAAAGACGAACGTAAGTTATTAGGTTCACATAGTATAAATCCATTACAAAAAATAGAAATGTATTACCAACTGTCCAGACAATTTGCAAGACTGGCTTTCTCTCAATGGAGTAAGTACCAGTTCTCAGAACAGTTGCATGTGTCCCGTTTTGCAGAGCAGAGTTAACCTCTTTTCGTCATGTTCCTCTTCTTTCAAATAGTGTCATTTTGAGTCTGCTGGGAACAATAAACTGGCTATTGCAGATTTATATGTAACTTAATTGTGGCTGCCGTAGCTACTAAAGGAACCCATGGAAGTTTTGACAAGTAGAAGACTGATTAAATCCTCAGTGGGGGATAGCTGTTGCTCCAGTATGGCTGGGTGATATAGGAATTGGGGTGGGTGGGGGCTTTGGTTGGTTGTGCTCTTACAGCTGGAGCTGCGTGCCTTCAGTTGGGACAAATCAGTTCTCCTGAGAGCTGGCATCTTTCTCACTCTTTATCTGTATAGGATGAACTCATGTGATCCCACTGTGGTCTAAAATCCCTTTGACAGTGGTCACAGGCTCTCCACTCTCTTTCTCACTCCTCTACCCCCTACTCTCCTTACCATATGATGGGTTGCTAGCAGAACAAGGGACCATGGTGGGAGAATAAATGTTGGTAGTGCTTGGAAAGCTTTCAACTCCCACAATGGAAACTGCCTTCCTGGTTCAGATGCCTGCTCGCTGCCCAGAGCTTGTTCTAGGTATGAGATGAGTAGTCAGATCTCAGGAATGCCACAGCCTCATCAGGGTTGCAACTTACAACCCTTGGAGTGCTTGAATTTTCCACCCAGAGGAAAGGAGCCTGAGAGGTCTCTGCAGGACATTTGTGAGCACCATCCTGAGCCAAGAGGCTTAGTGGCAATTTAGTCCTCCATTAATTCAGCATCTACTGGTGGCAGACAGGCAGTGGGAACAAAAGGGTGAATGACAGAGTTCCTGACTTCTAGGAACTTCGAGGAGGAGACTGCAAATTTCCTGGGATCACAGCGGAGAGGCAGTGTCCATCCCAGGAAGTTCAGAGAGGGCTTCCAGGAGGAGGCAACAGCTAAGACAATTCTTAAGGTTTGGGTGGTTGTTAAGCAGGTAAAGGACTGGAGAGAGAAGGAGTGGAGAATAGCACTTAATTAGGAAAGATGAGAAGAAAGTTGAAAGAATATGAAGACATTGGGCAATTGAAGAGAGAGAAGGGACCCCAATTATGGTAGAGTGGTGAAGGAGGAGTGGAGAGCAGAGATATGAGAATGAGCAGCAACGGTGGGTTTCACACTGTTTTCCTAGGTCTTCCTTGTCACATCGGGAGTAGTTGTCCACCCTACTTAACTGTCAAATGTAGAGTCAAACACAGTAGTATTTCCTGCAGAAATGGGATTCTCTGGACCTCAGTAGTACAACGTGCCCTCAGTTCTTGGGGGGAGATGTGTGCTCTGTGGAAACTGAGAGTGAGGTCTGAAAAGGGCAAGCCACCAAATGGAGCTGTCACACCTGAGCCCTTTGGGAACCAGCCCCTCCATGGTACGTTTCTTTTCGTGGAGACACAATAGGAAATTTTCCCCAGGGACTCAGCTCAGTAGAGGCCTATTTCTGCTTTTGGAAGTTGTGGCAGCAACCACTAGTCTTCATTTACATTCAACTCCCCGCTCCTTTGTAGCACCTGGGCAGATTATACATCTCTACTTCCTTGTAACTGGTTGGGGTCACATAACTAGTTCTAGACCATGGGTTCTGGACTAAGTGGCATGTGTCACATCTAGGTAGGAGCATTTAATTCCTGGTACAAAACCCTCTTGAGGTCTCTTTACTTTGCTACCAAAATCATTGGCATTCCATATGGCCTAGCTTCCAACATCTTGGGCTCTGGAGTGAGTAGGATGTGGAGAACAGCCTCTCACTGATACGTAGTAGACACGCAGCATGAGCAAGAGATAAACCCTTGTTTTCCAAATTTGGAGTTATTTGTTGATGCAGCATAACCAAGCCTATCCCGACAGAGACAGAAGGATTACCTCTTCCCTTGGACTTGAAAAGCTGCCGCCCTTTATGGCGGTTGATCAACGATAAGCACCACTGGTCCAGGCTCAGCCTTGAGGAGTTCCTTGACGGCTCCCCGTGGTGAGAATAAGTTTTGCAATTCCCAGAAACTGGCTTGTAGTCAGAAGTCAAACGAGAGCAGAAGGAACAATATGCTTAGCTTATGGAAAACCATATTGATAAGGATTTTTATGCCACTTTTGTGTACAGAACACAAACTGGAAGATTTCTCTACAGCAAAACCCCACTGAGCACTAATCCGCTCACAGTTGTGTGACCTTCACCTGAACCTTTCCCACCATGCTTACTTGGCTCACAAGTAATGCCTTGGGGCTAGATTTCCAGCATGCATGCATTTTTCTGAAATCCGAAATTCCTCTTAAATTTCCTTCTCTAGCCAGACACTGAGGATCTGAGATAAAAATTTCCATTCCTTTAACATGAGCCCTTTCTGGCCTGATGGAGCCCATTCAAGGCTTGTTCTTCCAAACTTGTTTGGCTGTTCAAAACATGAGGTCAATAACCATTTGGGTTTCCTAGATGACTTAACAACTGTTTTGGATGAACTGCACAACTGGCCCAGTGACTGCAGAAATTGGTCATTAAGATGACTGAGAAACATGTCCCAATGGAACAACAGCTGATTTCGTGTCAGCAAGTTGATGTGGCCAAGCCCTACTCTGCTCTTCCTACCCAATCCCCGCCTCTGCACTGCTCCCAGTCCTCCTTCATAGCACTAGGCAGGACAATTTTCCAAAACAAAGTTACAGCCATGTCACTAACTTGTCTCAAAGCCTTACATTATTTCTCGACACCAACAGATTAAGTGCAAACATCCACTGGCATCGACCTCTTTCTAAAAGTTTTTCTCCTGAAATCTCTGTCTCCTGGCCTCTACACACTATGCTCCAGTCACACCAAAAATAGCCTCATTGACCATGAGTGCACTTTCACAGCTATGCGATTGTGCATGCAGCACTGGGCGGCCTTTCCTCCCGCTCTCTGTCTCATACCTGCTCCTCATCCTTGAGGATACAGCTCAAACATCACTTTCTGCATAAAGCTTTTTTTATTTTTATGGCCATCAGGCAGTCAGCCCCTTCTCTGGGCCCCTGTGGCACTTTGGTTCAGTGCTTAGAGATTGAATTCTAATTATTTATCCACCTGTTTTTCCCCTCCCTAGTGCAGGGACTGTGTCTTATTCATCTTGTGGGCATAGTACCTAGCACAGTGACCAGCAACTAGGAGCTGTCCAAGGAATATTTAATGAAAGACAGAGGAAAGGAAGGAAGGAGGGAGGGAGGGAGGAAGGAAAAAAGTAGGAATGAAGGAAGCTGGTCAACATGCTATCCTAAATCATAGTACTCTTCATCTCCCTCTCGAGTCTTGTCTCTGGGCAAGAGCACAAACTAAGCCTGAAGGTAAGGAGAGGACCTGAAGGGTCACCTCTAGAGGATGTCTAGCTTCCCAGGCAGCTCTTCAGTAGCCAGCCTAAACAGGACAAGCAACAGCCTTCTCCTTTCTGTGGAACAGATGCTCCTCACTCAGGAAATGTTTTACTGAGAATCTCTTCTGTGCCAGGCATGAGTTAAGTGCCACTGGTATTAAAAAACAAACACACCAAAAAAGAATTAGACATGGTTTTCGGTGGTCTACAACTTAGTCGTCTCAATCTTCTTTTCTGGGTACATCAGATTCTGTACCCTTTTCTCATCTCATAAAACTCCCCCTTCTCTTAAGTTCTTTGTTGTTTCTGACAACCCTGGATGTCACTGCTCAAAGTCCTGAGAATGCCCCTGTTTTCACACCACACTGAACCTTAATGCATAAGTCAGATGATTAGCCTCTTATTTTTTTTTCTTTTGGTTTTTCTTCTCAAATCTGCTTTTCTAAATATTCTCTCTTTCCTCCCTTTCTAGGATTCCAATTACACGTATATTAGACATTTTTACTGTTCTCATATGCATCTCACACTCTCTTCCTGTACTTTCCATCCTTTTTGGTCTGTCTCCACACTTCACTCCTGGTATTTTCTACTGATCCATCTTCCAGCTCACTAATCCTATCCTCTTTTGTGTCTTATCTGCTGCTAACCCCATTTAGTGAGTAAATTTGTTATTATATTTTTTAGTTCTAGAATTTCTATTTCATTCTCTTTTATAACTTTTAGTTTTCTGCTGAACTTCTTCCTCTTGTCATCTATTCTTTTAACTGATTAGTCTGTGTTTGATGTTTGATAACTTCAACATCTGCATCACTGTTCTGGTTATTATTGCTGTGTAACAAACTACGCCAAAACTTAGTTGCATAAAGCAACCATTTGGCTGGAATCATTCAGAGACGTATTCGCTCATGGCTGGCAGTTGATGCTGGCTGCTGACTAGAGCACCTTCAGATGTCTTCTCAATATGGCCTAGGCTTCCTGGTAGTGTGGCTGCCTCAGGGTGCTTGAATTTCCTACATGGTATCACTTTAGAGGTTTATTAGAGACTATAGGGGTGGGAGGGTGGGAATGTAAGAGTGTGGGGAGAACAGTTAGAAGGTTATTGCAGCAAGGTCAGATTTCAGCACTGAAATATTGATGTTCAAATGTGGTAAGGACACATGGGCACCTCATTCCCCCTCCCCACCAGCTGCAAAAATAGTGAAAGATTGTCTTGCAATGATAATTATATATTATTATATAATGAAAATTAACATTTATTGAGAGCCTAATGGATGCCATCAAGCCTAATATTCCTGTGAAATAATTGCTATTATTATCCTCACCTTATAGAATAGGAAAACTGAGGCAAGAGAGGTTCAGCAACTTGGCCAAGGGCACACGGTAAGTGGTGGAGCCAGAGTTCAAACCTAGGTAGTTATAATCCAGAGGCCACTACTCAGCACTCTATTATGTATAACACATTGGGCCCCATATACGCTGACTTCCATTTTCTATCAGTTTCCTGTCTAAATACCTGGCAGCAGAAGTTAATGAGAGCTAAATGCAGTCATTCATTACATTTACACAGGAGAGGTTGAGCAGGATTCAGGCTTCAACATCGTTTATTAGTTCCCCTAATCAAGGGCCTCGGCAATGTCACAGGGGAAGAAGTCTGGATTTGGATTCGGATTTAGTCACAAGTTCTGACTCAGGTCTAGGCTCTGCCATTTGCTAGCTCTGTGACCCTGAACAAGCCATTTAACCTCTCTCAGTGTAAGGTTTTCTCATCACTAAAATAAAGATACTAATACTGTAAATGATGACTGTTATCTTCATGACTGTGGAATTGGAGGGGATACAGAAAGAGTGAACAGACACACCCCTCACTGCTGAGATAGGCTGGGAGAGGTGGCAACAGACAGCCAGAGGAAAACAACCTTCAGACAGAGATCCCTCTGACCACTGACAGTACTAAATTAGTAAATAATTTACTCGGGGCCATGCCCTGCTCTGGGCAGTCACAGAGTCGAGCGCTCTGCAGCAAGGCAAGGCAGGCTTGGGCAGGAGGTGGGGTTGATTCCGTCCCTGGAGTCTCTAAAGGCAATGTCAAAGCAAGCGTTTTGAAATGTGGAGCCCCAGCGACAAAGGAACATTTATTAGGTTCTTTGCTTCAGATCTATGGTCCAGCCTCCTCCACCTTTAGGGAGACCAAGGATGGTCTTTCTTTGCATTGGTTTTTGCTGACTGCCACCCACTGGGAGGAGGGATTGGGCATTGATGTTCTAGGGCTGAAGTGGTTATGCTAAGTGAAAATAAACACTAATAAATCCTGCTTTCCACTCTGGGGTCATATGCTGGCTTTAGGGAGACCTTTACATCTATCTATATTTTTTTACCGAGGCTTATAGTGGTGAAATTACATTATTCAGATGTCACTGTTCAACATGCATTTTATTAGACATAAGCCTTCTAAAAATCATCACCTTCCAGCCAGCTTTAACTCCTCTGCTGCCACACAATTGCTACTAACTTCACCTTCAAGGAGGGCCTTGTGTAGACAGGGCCATTCTATTTTTGGATCTAATTCATTATTAAAAACGGTCCCTCAAAATAAATTGCTATAGGGGCTGGCCCAGTGGCGTAGTGGTTAAGTTCATGCGCTCTGCTTCTGAAGGCCTAGGGTTCATAGGTTCGGATCCTGGGCGTGGACCTATGCACCGTTCATCAAGCCACACTGTGGCAGGTGTCCCACATAAAGTAGAGGAAGATGGGCACAGATGTCAGCCCAGGGCCAATCTTCCTCAGCAAAGAAATGAAGAGGAGGATTGGCAACAGGTGTTAGCTCAGGGCTAATCTTCCTCACATAAAAACTAAATAATAAATAAATAAATAAATTGCTATAGAAGTGGGCTGCATTTTCCCAGATGTAAGAATCAACTTATATCTGACTGTAGGTCCAGCCAACGATATACAACATGAAAGCATAAATATATCGTGTCTTATATAAAATTCCACGTCTGTCTATAACAGGAGGGTTCCTTGTTCAGTTTAAATTTTATAAACATTGCCTAAGAGTACATTTCTTATGCATTGTATGTTTTATCTAAAATTATAATGTTGGCTATGGGACATATTAATTAAACTCAATTAATTAATAGAATTTTGGTGGGTTTTCATTTCACTTTATTTTTTCAGCTTTATTGAGATATTATCAACATATAACATACACAAGCTTAACGTGTACAACGTGATGATTTGATACACATGTATTGTGAAATGGTTATAGTACAAGAATTTTTTTTTTTTTTGTGAGGAAGATTAGCCCTGAGCTAACATCTGTTGCCAATCCTTCTCTTTTTGCTGAGGAAGATTGGTCCTGGGCTAACATCCGTGCCCATCCTCCCGTACTGTATATGTGGGATTCCTACCACAGCATGGCTTGATAAATGAGTGTGTGGGTCCGCACCTGGGATCCGAATCTGCGAACCCCGTACCACCAAAGTGGAGCGAGCAAACTTAATTGCTTTGCCACTAGGCCGTCCCCTAGAATTTTTTTAATTAATAGAATTATTTGGTTTATTCTTTAAAAGTTAGGGAGTCAAAATGCATCAAGTTCCTTAAAAAGTCCATATCCTTTGACAGAGAAATTCTATCTTAGGGAAATCAGAATGGGAGATAAACATATATGTAAAAAGATGTTTACCAAAGAAGCATTATTTGCAATTGCAAAGTACAGAAAATAACTTAGTTATCCAACAGAAGAATTATTACATAAATGATGGTATTAGAAAAACCTTAATCTAGAGGTTAAGAATGGGCTATCCAGGGTCAGCCAGGTTTGAGTTTGAAACCCAGTTCTTTGACTTACTAATTTTGTGTCCTGGAGAAAATTAGTTGTCGCATCTGATGTATTAACTAGCTATTGTTAAATAAAAAACTGCTCCAAAACTAAGTGGCTTAAAACAACCATCACTAAGTATCACAGCATCCCTATGTGCAGATTTGCTGGGGTTGACCTGATCAAGGCTGGGCTTGACTGGGCGCCTCTGCTTCTCACCGCAGGTCCGCATGTCTGCTGGGTGCCCTGCCACTACACTGCCCTGCTCCACATGTTTCTCATCCTCCTTTCTTAACCTAGTGGGATAGACAAGCATGATTTTGGCATAGTGATACAAGAGCCACAAGAGAGAAATGTGAAAACACATAAGACACCACGTTACAATTTCCACCTCATTCTGTTGGATAGAGCAAGTAGCATTGACCAAACCTTAAGCCAAGGAGTGAAAAAAATCACACAGTAAAGGTAATGACTCCATAGCAGGGGTTCTCAACCTCAGCACTATTGACCTTTTAGGCCACATAGTTCTTTCTCGTCCTGTGAATCATTGGATGTTTAGCAGCATCCCTGGCTGCTATGTACTAGATGTCAGTAGCACCTCCATAACTGTGACAACCAAAAATGTCTCCGAACAAATGTCCCCGGGGAGAAAATTGTCCCCTGGTTGAGAAGCACTATTCCGTAGGGAAAGGTGAAGAATTAGGTACAATAATCAAATCTGCTACTATGAAGGTTATGATATTATTGACCTTATATTGTTTATCAAAGGATTAAATTCAAGTGCTGATATTTTAATATGTTTAATAAATGCTAGGTTCTATTATGTTATAGCCATGTAATGTACTCATTGGAAAATTAGATTTTTGAAGGATTTTTAATATCATGGGAAAATGTGTAAATATGTTTTTAAGTGAAGATGAAAGGATATATACACCAAGAAAACAAGTTTGTAAATAATATAAATATAAATGTAAACATAAATACTTAGGAATAAGAATAGATAGATATGCAATAAACTGTTTAAAGCTGATTTTCTATTGTGGTGTAATTAGGGATGATTCTTATTTTTTAAATATTTTTCTATTTTACCCCCAATTTCTTCCAATGAGATTGTATTTATTTTTTTAAAGTAGAAAACGAGTTTCACATGCAAACATACACAATTTAAAATTTGTTTCAGGTGCTTCAATCTGACTCTTCTCTCCTCCCCATATATTTCCTTAAAACAAGGACAGCCCTTTAAAACTCATTCTAGTTACTTTAGTCCTTCAGAGAAAGTATTGTTATAGGTGGTCAGTAAATATTTGTGGTTGCTGATTTCATTTCTTGCAGTCAAAATCTCTTCTAAAGGCTAGAATGTATTAAATTGGGGGAGATTTTTAAGATATAAAATGTTTTGGAGATTATGTGGGGAGGCAGATTTACATACTGCAGCTGGAATTACAAATGTCTACAATCTTTCTAGAAGGCAATTAGTCAATCCTTTAAAGTGTTCATACATTAACGTTTCTGTTTCTAAGTATATCTCTTAAGTAAATCATCCAAAGAGAGATGTTCAGTAAAGCATTGTATGCTACAGCCAAAGTCAGGAAACAACGTCCAATGATAGAGGGATGTGGCAATATATTCTACAGCCAGTGAAAGTTTTATTTGCAAAATCATTTAAGATTATTGGGAAATACTCATCATTCATGAGTGTAGAAGAGCTCTAATTGTCCCCTACTATCCACATATTTAACGGTCTTGCATTTAGTAATAGATCCCCACCCCCACCAAGTTTTACCAAGGCACATGGTCTCCCACCAGCCTCATAAATGAGATGTGAGCAGAAATGATGTGCACACTTGAGAGGTACACCCATAAAAAGAAAGGAACTGCCTGCCTTCTACTTCCTTTCTGCTCGCCCCAGGCTGGGGTACATGTGTGGTGCTTGTGAGCAACCTCAAACCATGCATCTAGGGCAGGGCTTTAGCAGGTGAAGGGGCAACAAGACAGAAGAGACCTGGGTCCCTGGATGACCTCATAAACAGAGACTCGAATTTCATGTTCCTAACTCCTTATTTTGTGAGAGAAAACTCAATCTATTTTGCAATATTGTATTTAGGGGTCTTTTGTAACAGTAGCTTAGTCTGGATCATTAAAAAACATAAACTGGGTCCGGAAATAGTATCCTGCAGGGGTAACAAAAATGTAAACTACATCACTTTAATGATTTTGTCATCTCTTAACAATTGTATTAAAATTAATTGTGTCTAAAATCAATCTTTTAAAAATTGTGGCAAGGAAACAGATATTTCAGGCTGAAAAGCCAATGACTTTTGTCAAACCATAGCAAAGCATTTGGTAAAATGGGTCCCTGTGATAACTTTGAAGGCAGGTTACATGCTTACTGGGCCTGGAGCTCTGGGAGAAACAGTGAGACAAAATCAGAATGTTGGTTTCTGTTGGCTGCTTTTAGTAGGGAGCAATGAAGAGAGGGATGAAGTTTGGCAAGAATTTGTCAGCTTGCCGGCAGAGATGAAGGAAATACAGCTTGGATAGGGATGTCCCATATGCTTGGGACTGCAATCTGAATTGACTAGCAGCCCAGTAATTTAAGCTTCATGGAGTTGGAAAGTTGAACTGCTTCAGTACCACAAACAGAAAGAGATAATACTGTGTCTATGAGCCTTTCTCCAGAGCCTGTTGTTAATGGAACCATAGGAGCCAATCTGATGGCAAATATAGAATTAAGCGTATTGTTGTCTTACCCAAGCCTGTTATTTCAAATGGCCTCAAAGTTGCTACTGAATTAGAGAGAAAATAATCCAAATAGAGAGATGAGTAAACAAACGAGTGTTCATAAACTTAAGATTTATGCAGACAAGATCTTTGGCTATCCTTACATGTTCATGGAAATGACTGGTAGCAAATAGTCTAGAAAACTGCTAAGAATTTTGAAAGAATTGTGTGATCAAAGAAACCACAAACCTGGCTTGTAAAAGCTGTAATTTTCAGATCCCTAAAGCAACCCCCTGGAGAGTTGTGCATCCCCAAGTAAGGCATGCTCTCCCACACTCACTTTAGTTGTGGCCACAGAAGTTAATGGACAAGCAGAGTCTCTGAGAGGTCAGTGGACAAAGGACTTTCTCCCAGAGACCCAGGAATTTTCTTCATTGGCCGTGGCGGAGACTTGTCACGGTTCCTTCCCAGTAAGATTTCGTCATTCTTAAGGACCGTAATGATTCTTTCTCCCATTCACCCTTATCCCAAATGGGAGTTTTTATCGCAGCTATCCTGTTTGACTCCACTGTTGAACAGCAAGGATGGGAAAAGTGCCAGAAAACACGCCTATTAGTTTAAAAGTCCCCACATCTGGGCACCTCCAGCCCTGATGGAGAAGACTTGAGGTCATCCAGAAATCTTGAACTTTGAGTTGGATATAGGCACTGGATGGTTCTTTAGGCTGTCTCCTTGGCGAAGGAGTGAGTATGTTCTGTGCGTGGTTAGGAGGGCACAGATGAGTAACTGGGGGACTTGAGGCAGAGACCGGCAATTGTTCCCAGTATTCATTTTTTCCTTACATTTAGTAATAAGCTCTCCCATGCTGGGGTGTTGCAAGATATATGGCTGGGCAATGGGTGACTAACTTTTCCCAGCCTCCCTTATAGCTAAGTGTAGCCATGTGGTTGAATTTTGGCAAATGTCAAGTGGGGAGAAAAGAAGTAAGCCACTACCAGGACACATCCTTAAAAGAGGAAGTTGCTTGCCTTCCACCTCCTCGGTATCTCCTTCCCTTTGGCTGGAACGAAATGTGGTGCTGCTGTGGGGCCTGCTTGAGCCGTGTGGACTAGAGCAGCACCCTGGGGATGTGGAACCAGAAAGCATAGACCTAGTCCCTGAGCAACTGCAGGAGCAGAGCTGCCTAAGAGCCCCGGCACCCCTGTCCACCTCTGCATCTATCCATGAGAGAGAAGAAAGTTTATATCCTGATGGGACCACTATATTTTTGGGTCTCTTTGTAATAGTAGTTTCCATCTACCCTAAAAACTAAATCATTCAGGTAAGGAAAAAAAAAAAACCCAAACCAGGATGTACATTATCATCTCAAATCTTTTAAACAAGGTACGTATGCATAGAAAAAAAACCTGAAAGCTAAATATTAAAACATTTATTTCTGGATAATGATAGTAGGAATAACTGCATTTTCTTTGTGTTTTTCCATATTTTCCACTTTTTTACTTTGCATATGTATTATTTTTATAACTAAACAGCACCAATATACGCTATTTTTAAAAGATAGATAACCACGATCCCTCGTTTCTCTCTCTCACACTTAACTGCTACTATTTTCTCCAATGGCCACAGGTTTTTCAAAGCTGGGAGCATTAGACCAAATAAATGCCCTGAGGAAGCTCTAAGTGCTTTTTCTTATCTTTTAATGCCATAAGACCTGCTCAACACTTGGTTGACATCTATCAGAACACTTCGAATTTCATGGAAAAACTAGAAGAAGAATTACCAACCACGTGCCACAGCTTCAAGAAGGTCCTCATACAGCTGCTAGAGCACCCCAGACTGACAGAGTGGGCGGGTGCAGGGAAGACAAACGGCCTGTTGAAGAATTTGCCTACATTTTCTTTCTCTCCAGAAGACCCTTTGGCAAACATACTTTCACCCTTTATACATAGTTGTTATGATTGTTTTTGAAAAGCGTTTTTATAATCTGCTCATAATCCTTTCCCCCTTCCTACATCTAACCATCCGATAGATAAATCTATTCCAGGTTCAATAATCTCGTTACTCCATCCCCTTCATTGTGTCCCTACTGCCATGATCCTAGCACGGGCCACTCGTATCTCTCCTTGACGACCGCAACAGTAACTGGCCGCCCCTCCCTGCCTCTCCTCTTTCCTCTTTCTAGAGCAGTCTCTCCCCTGCAATCAGAGCCGTCCTTTGAAAAGGCGTCTGATTTCATCACTGCTCCACTCGATGGTTTCTACTGCTTTTAAGGTTGAGTCTAATAACTCACAGACCTTTCAAGATCAGAGCAGTGCCCACGTCTCCAGTCTCCTCTCCAGATGTGATTCCCCACGCCTCCACCCCAGCAAACACACCCTGTCTGGTACTCGGTTCAGCTACACTGAAAGTCTTTTTCATTAATACACTTTAATTTTTAGAGCAGTTTTAGGTTTACAGAAAAATTGAGCAGAGAATACAGAGAGTTCCCATATAGTCCCTAACCACCACCCCCACACACAGTTTCGCCTATTAGTAACATTTTGCATCAGTGTGGTACGGTTTTACAATTGATGAGCTAAAATTGATACATTATTATTAATAAAAGTCCATAGTTTACGTTAGGTTTCATTCTGTGTGTTGTACATTCTGTGCGTTTTGAAAAATGTACAAGGACATGTACCCACCACTAAATTATCATACAGAATAGATTTACTCACCTAAAAACCCCTGTGCTCCACCTATTTATCCCCCCCTCCCCTTGCGCCCTGGCAACCACTGATCTGTTTCTGTCTCCATAGTTTTGCCTTTTCCAGAATGCCATATAGTTAGATCATACGGTATGTAGCTTTTTCAGATTGGCTTTTATCGCTTACTGTTATGCATTTAAGGTTCCTCCATGTCTTTTCATGGCCTGATAGCTTGTTTCTTTCTATTGTTGAATAATATACCAGCATATGAATGTACCACAGTGTGTTTATCCATTCCCCTATTGAAGGACATTTTGGTTCCTTTTAGGTTTTGGCAGTTGTGAATAAAGCTGCTATATTTATGTGCAGGTTTTTTTGTAGACATATTTTCAACCACTGAATGTCTTTTAATTCTTCAAATGTCTTTTAGTTGGGTCCCTTATCTCTGGTCCTCCAAGCATGTTGTCCCAATGTCCTAGAACATGCTTCTATCTTTTGCAACCTGGGTGACCCCTATTCAACCTGGGTGACTCCTATTCACTCATCAGGTTGCAACCTAGAAATCACTCCTCCCAGGAAGTCTGTCCTAACTCCTCCACCCTCCCACCTTCCAGTAGGTTAGATATGTCTCCTATGTGCTTCTGCAACATTCTATTCTACCCCTAGCATAGCATTTATTGTCCCAAGCAGAAAATGTCTGATTATTTCTTTGTATCCTGCCCTAGACTCTAGGCTCACTGAGGTCAGTGACCAAATGTGACTTGTTCATCATTGTATCTCAGCCATGTAGCACAGCCCCTGACACATAGTAGGTGCTCAATAAATATTTGTGGAATAAATAGCCACTGGGCCCTTGGGTTGCACTGCCTAATTTCATAGAAGTTAATATACATGCATATATACACACACACATATATACTTATATATAGGAGTAATATATATTAATATATTATAGTAATATATATTATATTATCATATATATTACTACATATATAATTATATATTATAGTAATATAATATATACTAATATATATTATAATGCTCATATATATGAACATTATATATTACATATAGGAGTAATATATATTATAAAATACATATAGGAGTTTTAAGTATATATATAAAATCGGAGTATTTTATGTTGTTTGGTAACTGTTATGAAGTCATCATGATCTTTATTTCTTTCATATTTCTTCCATCCTAAATCCAGAGCCTTGGTACACATCAGGGATTCAGTAATGTTGCTGACTAACCAAGAGTTGTCGATACTTTCTCATTTCTTTGTACTAAAATAACCCTGTATATTTGCTCCTTTTCCTCAGAATATTTCATCCAGTGAATATTCAGTTGTCTCTAATCACCCAGAGATGTTCTCATCTAGGAATAGCCTCACTCTATGATTACAATAATAGAATTGCTGTCATTTATTGAGAGTATTAGGCTTGAGTAATGTGCTAGGCACCTTCATAGGAACTCAATATGTGGTACTAGTAATTCACTCTGTTCATAAAGATTCCTGGAGGACCCAGGGAAACAGCATGTTCTTCTTTCTAAATTAGAATAGAAGGATCCTAAAGTTTTCAGTGATTTGCTTGAACTCACCCAGTTGGGAAGAGATGGTAAGAGATAACTATCCTATGCACGAGAGCTGTGCCTGGTATAACCCATCACACTCCATTCACTCTCTCACGTGCTCAGTAATCAATATTTTTGGAGAACCACCCCACTGACAGCCATCACACTTGACTCTAATTTCTATAATGACCCCACCAGGGAGACATTATTTCCTCTATTTTTTTTTAAGACAAAGAAACTGCAACTTAAAGACATTAAATATCTTTAAAGTCACAAAACCACCCAGGTCCCAAGATTCCAAGGTCTTGCAATTTAAAGGATTATATTGTCCTTAAACTTTCACCATCCCAAAGTGCTTTGCTGCCTAAAAAACATTATTTAAGCTTCAGTAACACCATGAAATTCATAGGGATCACTGAACTATAATTAATATAATTACAATCATAGCAAGGTGAGGGGTAGAAGGGAAATGCCAAAGAAATGAAGACATCTCACCCTCTCCATGAGTTGACAAGATGATTTTATAGATAGAAGTCACGTGTAAAGAACACGCTAGAATACATGTCAGCACAGTGTATGAATATCAAGAACATAGCCACACATACCCATGATATAAACCTATATATACATGGAGAGAGGACATAAATCGTATGTAAATGTGCCTCTGCTCTCCACTAAGCAAACTCAGATGTTGAAGTTGTCCTTTTGTATTTGCATGGGTGAGACCATTGCCTTGATGAGGGTCATTTTAAAGTGAAAGCAGTTGGGCATTTTACTGATCTGTTTGCACTGTGAACCAAGGAGCAGGGCTCAACCAGGTGCCCTCCGATTCCACCCTGCACCAGTGGTTCTTATTTGGTCTGCGCCAGCACACTCGTATATTCTTAGTAAGCTGCCAGATTTCATGAATATATAAAGCTCAGGTTTTTTATAATTAAAAATATATCCTGTAAAAAAGATGACTATCAGTGGGAACATTGTGCTGTATCTGTTGTGTAACTATGTGTTGTGCAGGGCACAATTGACTCCAAGTAAGAGATACAACAAAGCAACTTCAGAGAAGTTCCAGTGCTTCTTGAACGTGTGTGAACTTGTTCTCTGGGTCAGGGCAACAACTCTTCTGTTCAAACAGCCACCCAAGGCTGAAGTGCTGCCAGGTGAAGAGTATGGTAATGTGGGTACTCTTACTGGAGTCCATGCCACAGTGAACTGATCTAGTATGGATGATATCTAAATGATTGCTGACTTAATTAGTGCAGTTTTGAATCTTAAAATCCCTTTAAGTCACTTCCAAAAATTCTGTTATTTGAGAAAGTATGCACAAACACAAAAGTTAAAAATTACTGTTTCAGCCTGACAAAATAGGCCGTTCTTTATGCTGGTTTCGAGCATGTATTTTGGAGTCAAACAGCTCAGATTTCCTCTCTTGCAACCACTTTCTACTTGGGGCATTGGTTTCATCTTCACCCCTTTGTTCTGTTGTAAGGATCAAATGACACAACACATGTAAAGCATTTTGCACCACACCTGGCAGATGGTAAATGGTGGATCTCAAAAAGCATTGATGGGGGCCAGCCTGGTGGCATAGTGGTTAAGTTTGCGTGCTCTGCTTCGGGGGCCCAGGGTTTGCAGGTTCGGATCACGGCCGCAGAACTATGCACCACTCATCAAGCCACGCTGTGGCAGCATCCCATATATAAAATAGAGGAAGATGGGCAGAGATGTTAGCTCAGGGCCAATCTTCCTCAGCAAAAAGAGGAAGATTGGCAATGAATGTTAGCTTATGGCCAATCTCCCTCACCAAAAACAAAAAAAAGAAAAAAGCCCCCATTGATTACTGATCAAGTGGTAGAAGGAATGAGATGGGATGGGGTTTTGCCAAAGCTCAAACACATTGGGAAGTGCCCTTAGGCCCGAAAACTCTGTAGGCTAGTTTTTTACCATCTCTTCCCAACTAGATGAGTTCAAGTAAGTCACTGAAAACTTTAGGATTTTTCTTTTCTACATTTAGAGACAAGGACCACGCTATTTCCCTGGCTCTCCGGGAATCTTTATGAGCAGAGTGAATTACTAGTACCATATACTGAGTTCCTGTGAAGGTACCTTACAAGAATGAAAATGTCTACAAGATTTCTCTTTAGTGACAGGAAAGAAAACTGGGAATTCTTCGTATTACACTCCACACGGCTTTGCAGAGTACTTGTGTTTGGGGCTAGAGAAAGCTGCAGGATGTAAATGTTCTGTGTGAGCCACTTGCATGCACATCTAGAAATCACACTGAAAGAATAAACTTCTCAAATGTGGTCCTTAGCCCTTTCCTCAATAATTTCAGCTTCAGCCCTGTCAGACTCAGTAAGTATAGCTTTGCAGGCAAGCTAGTTCTGCTTCAAGCATCAATAAATCACTAATAAGCACGAGGAAACTCAGTTTTCTTCCCAGAGCCTGGTCTCAAATCATCTCTCAGCACATGCCCCCAAACTGGCATATTTTAGCTCACTGACAAAAAAGAGGAATATATCAGAAAGTCATTTGACCTCTGACCTGCACCCAGTGATGAAATCTCTGTCTCTAACGACTTTCATTTGAAGCTTGAAGAAGAAAATAAATGTGAACATAAAATAAAATAACATAAAGATTGGCCACACAAGAGAATTTCTTCTTGACTATCTTCAATAGTTCAGTTATCTCTCGCTGCATGCCTGCCATTCAGAGCAGAAAAACTATAGATTGCAACTCCTTCAGGTTCAGTGCTTCCGGCTTCTTACCTCTTGTTTACTGGGGCAGAAGAGAATTTAGGAGGCTGAGCAGCTGCAAACGTTTATACAGACTATATAAGGATTAGTCACGTCCTGGGTTATCACTGTAGGTTATACAGTGCTGTATTCCAAACCCTGGAAAGGTTCTGGCTCTTGACCAGCCTCCTTTCTTTCTGTTAATAGTAATGAGCTTAGAGAAGAGAGAGACTACTTCTAATATAACTCAATTATATTAGAAAAATTCCTCAAGACAAATTTGCTACAATCATAGGCAATTCAACTGGTAGATAAGATCCAGGCGGCAGTTATCTCTCCTATATTCCTTTCCCCAATTGTCATTGTGATCGAGAGTTGACTGTGCAAAGGCTGTGTAAATCACAAAGGTGGGGAGACGGGGACGCCAGACATCTTCTGTGGGCTTACCCAGTATAGTAGGAGTTCAAGAATATACCTTGGATGATGGTCTCTCATGTCTCAAGAACTGTCACTTTTAGGACATGACCATCTTCTATGTGTAAGCCGGGCTCCTTGTCTGACAATCCTCCTGCCCATTTCTGCTTATCCTAGCCCCCTGCCAAAGAGATCATGTCCCTCTCATTAAACATAAGCTCCACACCTTTCCAGTGACTTCTCACTGGCTTGGCAGTTGACTGTAGTAGAAAGGACTCTTAAGGTGACATAAAACTTGGATTTGGATCTGGCTTCTATTACTCACTATCTGGATGACCTAACATAATTCAGTTGTCTGCAATTTATTTCTTAATCTGTAAATTGGGAGACAATCTTTGCTCTGCCCAGCTCATGAGCTCATGCCCAACTCATGTGGGAAATAAGTAAAGCAATGGTTCTTACATGCTTTGTGGATGCCAAGAGCTGTAGAATGGAAGGGATGGTGGAGATGCTGAGTTATTGAGAGTGTATGTTACATCAGTTTTCAGTGCAAGTCAGACTGCGGACATGCGACAATTTCTGCCCCTGCTTATTCATTTCTGTAGTCGAGAATGACCAGTTTTTCATCAAATTGTCTTTCTTTTTCTTGTGGACACATGGAAGACTGCATTTCCCATCCTCCCTTGCTCTTAGATGCAGCTATCTGGTAAATTTTGGCCAGTGGATTGTGGATGGAAGTGATGTACATTAATTCTGGGCGTGGCCCTTAATTATTTCTCAGCACATCCTCTATTCTCAGTTCATGGTGCTCTTAGAGTCTTAGTAAAATTTTCACTCTACTCATTGGCCAAAGAAATATCTAACATTTCCAATTATAAATTAGTAAAGTCCTAACAACTTAAAATATTTGTGTTCTAATAACTTCACGATGTTGGAAAAAATAGTACATATGAATTAAAAAACAAATGGTATTTTTATTTAATTCTTAAATCACCACAATTTCTTACTAATGGGATGTGTATGCCTGTTTGAGCATTGCATAACATCTTAAATCTTGGAATCAGATTAGACACAGCCACCCTCATTTCCTGCTGCATATTAATTTCCATGTGGTACCTGCTTTTTGTCACAGCAATGGCTGAAAACCTGGATTCAAAAAGATACAGCATTATCAGTGATGCCAACATCATGGAGGTATAAGACATGACTCCTTTATATCCCCCCTTTTAACAAAACATAGACGTCCACCCATGAACAAAGCACCTTTGTGGGTGTTGTGGGATCTAGCACCATATGTCTGGGGACCTTGGAGGAGTCTTGCCAACCTGTGTATCTGGTAATAGGCAAACAGATCTTGGTACAGGCTACAGAGCCAGGGGAGCCAGCAAACTTGCCCAGACCCCTCTTGCCACAGCCAGGAAAAAACCTGGACAATGCTGACCTGAGCAGATTCCCATACATGAGAGAGAATTTGCAGAAGTTTAGCCCTTCTGAAGGGAGATTCCAGCACATCACTGGAGGAAAACAAATGTGAGTTTGGTCACAGTGGAGGCAGCAGTAAGAGAAAGATTTCCATTGCTCCTCTCCACTTGCAAGGATGCAAGAAAACGCTGCACATGGTTGATCTATGCAGCAGCAGCAACCTCTCCCTCAAGGGAAAAGGATAGCAGTGAGTGAGTGCCTCAGTTGTGCAGGATGTGACTGTGCTCAGCAGGAAGTCTACCCATGAGTCTCTAGGAATACCACACCTGGGGATCTCCCTACCAGGTCCTTGGGCACCCCCCACACCCCAAGTACTAAACCCATACCTTCCTTCACTCTGCAGTGGACTCCATTCGTGTGCTTCCATGTATGGTGGTGAAAGCTCCAGTAGACAGGAGGCACGATCAGAAAATAGGCCATAGCTTTTGGGCAAGGGAGAAACCACAAAATTGAGCTATAGCGCCACCTTCTGGAAAACAAAAGAGATATTTCCAGTGGCCAGCCTGGTGACTTGTAAGAACTGAAGAAAACATGAAAGCTTAGGAATCCTGCCACAAGAGGGAGCAAGAAGAATGGAGCAGGTGTACCTATATAAAAACAGATGAAACCCCAGATACCAACACCATCCAACCGAACAGCCCATCTGATGGAGGTGTCTACTACTTCAAATGCAAAAGCAGCAATGCAAAACCACAAGGAACATGAAGAATAAGAAAACATGCCATAGCAAAAAGAAAACAGTAATTCTTCAATAATTGAGCTCAAAGATGCAGAATTTTGTGATCTAGCTGATAAAGAATTCAAAATAGCTGTTTTGAAGAAAGTCAGTGAGAGACAAGCAAACTCAGAAAGACAATTCAATGAAATCTCAAAAAAAAAAAAATGATCAAAATGAGATTTTTTCCAAAGAGATAGAATTTATTAAAAAGAATCAAAGAGATTCTGGAGCTGAAGAACTCAATGAATAAAGTTAAAAATGCAATAGAGAGGGGCCGGCCCGGTGGCATAATGGTTAAGTTCACGTGCTCTGCTTCAGCGGCCTGGGGTTTGCAGGTTCAGATCCCAGGTGTGGACCTATGCACCACTTACCAAGCCATGCTGTGGCAGGCATCCCACATATAAAGTGAAGGAAGATGAGCACGGATGTTAGCCTAGGGCCAATCTTCCTCAGCAAAAAGGAGGAGGTTTGGCAACAGATGTCAGCTCAGGGCTAATCTTCCTCACCAAAAATAAAAATAAAACTTTTAAAAATGCAGTAGAGAGCATCTGCAGTAGAGTAGAGCATATGGGAGATAGAATAAGTGTGTTAGAGGATAGGAATTTGGAAATAAGCCAGTTAAAGGAGAACAAAGGAAAAAGAATGAAAAAGGTTGAAGAATGCCTACGTGATCTAAAAGATTCCATTAAAAGAACAAATATTAGAATAATTGGTACTACAGAAGGGAGGAGACGCAGAAGGAAGCAGACCATTTATTTAAAGAAATAGTAGCTGAGAACTTCCCAAAGCTGGGGAGAGAATTGGACATCAAAGTTCACGAAGCTGATAGATCACCCTTATTATCTCAATACAAAAAGACTTTCTCCGAGACATATTATAATGAAACTGCCAAAAATCAGGGACAAAGAATTCTAAAAGAAGTTGGGGAAAATAGATTGTAACCTACAAAGGAGCCCCCTTAGGCCATCAGCAAATTTCTCAGCAGAAAACCTACAGGCCAAGAGATGGTGGAAGAACACATTCAAAGTGTTGAAAGAAAAAAATCGTCAGCCAAGAGTATCCAGCAAAGTTATCCTTCAGATATGAAGGAGAAATAAAGACTTTCCTAGATAAACAAAAGCTGAGAGATTTCATCACACTAGACCTGCATTACTAGAAATGCTGAAAGGAGCTCTTCAAGCTGAAATGAAAAGAGGCTAATCAGTGACGTGAAAACATACAAAAGTATATAATATACTCGTAAAAGTAAATGTACAGTCAGACTTAGAAAACTCTAGGTCTGTAATAGGATAGTGTGTTAACCACTTAACTATAGTATAAAAGTCAAAGGAAAAGAGTATTAAAAAATCATAGCTACTAGAATGTGTTAACAAATACACAATATAAAAAGAAGTAAATAATGACATCAAAAACATAAAAGGGGGAGTAAAAGGGTGCAGCATTTGTAGATGAAGTGAAGTTGCTATCAGCTTCAAATGGACTGTTTTATCTATGAAATGTCTTATGTAAGTTTCATTGTAACCACAAAGCAAAAACCTAGAGCAGATGCACAGAAGATAAAAAAAGGGGAAACAGAGCATGTCACCATGGAAAATCACCAATTTACAAAGATAGGCAGAAACAGAGAGAAAAAAAAACAATGGAAATACAAAACAACCAGAAAACAATTAATAAGATGGCATTAGTAAGTCCTCGCATATCAGTCATTCTAAAAGTAAACAGATTGAATTCACCAATCAAAGGCACAGAGTGGCTGGATGGATTAAAAAACAAGACTATATGCTGCCTACAAGAGACTTACTTCAGCTTTAGAGCCACACATAGGCTCAAAGTGAAGGAATGGAAAAAGATATTCAATACAAGTGGAAACCAAAAAAAAAAGCAGGAGTAGCACTTCTTATATCAGACAAACTAGACTTTAAGACAAAAATGGTAAACAAGAGACAAAGTCATTATATAATAATAAAGGGATCAGTTCATCAAGAAGATATAATAATCGTAAATATATACACACTCAACATCAAAGCTCCTAAGTATATTAAGCAAATACTAAAAGATCTGCAGGGAGAATAGACAACAGTATAAAAATAGTAGGGGAATTCAATATCCCATTTGCATCAATGGATAGATCATCCAGACAGAAAATCAATGAGGAAACAATGGACTTGAACCATATATTAGACCAAATGGGCTTAACAGACATAGAATATTTCATTCAACAGAAGCAGAATACATGTTCTTCTGAAGTGCACACAGAACATTCTCCAAGGTAGATCATATGATAGGATGCAAAACAAGTCTTAGAAAATTTAAGAAGATTGAAATAATACCAAGTATCTTTTCTGACTGTAATGGTATCAAATTAGAAATCAACAACAAGAAGGAAGCTGGAAAATCTACAAATATGTGGAAATTAAACAACAGACTCCTGAATAACCAATAGGTCAAAGAAAAAAAATCCAATGTGAAATCAAAAAATATCTCAAAACAAATGAAAATGGAAACACAACATACCAAAACCTGTGGGATGCTGCAAAAGCAGTTCTGAAAGGGAAGTTCATAGTGACAAATGCATATATTAAGAAGTTAGAAAGATCTCAAATAAACAACCTAACTTTACACCTCAAGGAATTAGAAAAAGAAGAACAAACTAAGCCAAAAGTTAGCAGAAGAAAGGAAATAACAAACACCAGAGTGAAAATAAACGAAAGAGAGACCAGAAAAACAATATAAAAAATCAATGAAAATAAGGGCTGGTTTTTTAAAAAGATAAACAAAATTTACAAAGCTTTAGCTAGACTAAGAAAAAAGACAGACTACTCAAACAAATAAAATCAGAAATGAAGGAGGAGACATTATAACGGATAGTACAGAAATACATAGGGTCATGAGAGGCTAAAATGAATAATTATACACCAACAAATTGGATAACCTAGAAGAAATCAGTAAGTTCCTAGAAACATACAACCTACCAAGATTGAATCAGGAAGGAATATAAAATCTGAATAGACCAATAACAAGTAATGTGATTGAATCAGTAATCAAAACCTTTCCAACACAGAAAAGCCCAGGACCACAGGGCTTCCCTGGTTAATTGTTCCATAAATTTAAATAAGAATTAATACCAATTCTTCTCAAACTGTTCCAAAAATTTGAAGAGGAGGAAACACTTCCAAACTCATTTTACAAGGCCAGCATTGATCCTGATACTAAAGTCAGATAAGGACACTACAAGAAAAGAAAACTATAGACCAATATCCCTGATGAATATAGATGCAAAAATTCTCCATAAAATATTAGCAAACCAAATTCAACAACACATTAAAATGATTATACACCATGACCTAGTGGGATTTATCCCTGGGATGCAAGGATAGTTCAACATACTCAAATCAATAAATGTGATACACCATATTAATGTAACAAAAGATAAAAATCATATGATTATCTCAGATGAAGAAAAATTATATGATAAAATATAACATCCTTTCATGATTAAAACCCTAAATAAATTGGGTATAGAAGGAACATATTTCAACATAATAACCATATATGAAAACCCATGGCAAACATCTTACTCGACAGTGAAAAATTGAAAGCTTTTCTTCTAAGACAAAGGTAACCACTCCCACCGCTCTTATTCAACATAGTACTGGAAGTCCCAGCTAGAACACTGGGCAAGATAAAGAAACAAAAGACATCCAAATTGGAAAGGAAGAAGGAAAATTATCATTATTTGCAGATTATATGATCTTATATATAGAAAATCCTAATGACTTAACCAAAAAACTGTTGGAACTAATCAATGAATTCAGTAAAGTTAGAGGATAGAAAATCAACTACAGAAATCAGTTGCATTTCCATACATTAACAATGAAATATCTGAAAAAGAAATAAAGAAAACTATCCCATTCACAATAGCATCAAAACAATAAAATACTTAGGAATAAATTTGACTCAGGAAGTAAAAGACCTGTACAATGAAAACTACAAGACCTTGATGAAAGAAATTAAAGAATACACAAACAAATGGAAAGATATCTCATGTTCATGGATGAGAAGAATTAATAATGTTAAAATGTTGATACTACCCAAAGCCAACTGCATAGGTTCAATGCAAACTCTATTAAAATTCCAATATTTTTCACAGAAATAGAAAAAACAATTCTAAAATTTGTATGGAACCACAAAAGACCCCGAATAGCCAAAGCAATCATGAGAAAGAAAAACAAAGCTGGAGGTGTCACACTTCCTGATTTCAAACTATACTACAAAGCTGTAGTAATTAAAACAGTATGGTACAACATAAAAATAGACACATAGGCCAATGGAACAGAATCAAGAGCCCAGAAATAAACCTCTGCATGTACGATCAACTAACATATGACAAAGGAGCCAAGAACATTCAATGAGAAAAGGATAGTCTCTTCAATAAATTGCGTTAGGAAAACTGGATAGCCATATGCAGAAAAATGAAATTGGACTCCTGTGTTACATCACTGACAAAAATTAACTGGAAATGGATTAAAGACTTAGACATAAGATCTGATACTGTAAACACAGGGAAGAAACTCCTTGACATTGGACTGGGCAACAATTTCTTGGGTATGACACCAAAAGTACAAGCAACCAAAGGAAAAATAAACAAGTGGGACTATGTCAAACTAAAAATTTCTGCACAGCAAAAGAAACAATAAAAACAATGAAAAGGCAACCTACAGAATGAGAGAAAATATTTGCAAACTCCATATCAGATAAGGGGTTAATATCCAAAAAATATAAAGAACTTATACAACTCAATAACAAAAAAACCAAACAATCCAATAAAAAATGGGCAGAGGAATTAAATAGACACTTTTCCAAAGAAGACATCCAAATGGCCAACAGGTACATGAAAAATGCTAAATGTTACTAATCATCAGGGAAATGCAAATCAAAACCACAATGAGATATCACCTGTTAGAATGGCTATCACCTGTTAGAATGACTATCATCAAGAAGAAAAGAGATAAGTATTGGTGAGGATGTGGAGATAAGGGAATCCTTGTACACTGTTGGTGGGAATGTAAATTGGTTCAAACACTATGGAAAACAGTATGGAGGCTCCTTAAAAAATTAAAAATAGAACTACCATATGGTTCAACAATTCCAATGCTAGATATATATCCAAAGGAAATGAAAACAGGAGTTCAAAGAGATATATGCACTCCCATGTTTGTTGCAGCATTATTCACAATAGCCAAGACAGAAAAAGAACCTAAGTTACAGTCAACAGGTGATGGATAAAGAAGATGTGATATATATACAATGCAATATTATTCAGCCATGAGAAAGAAGGAAATCCTGCTATACACAGCAACATGGATGGACCTTGAGGGCATTATGCTAAGTGACATAATTCAGACAGAGAAAGAATACTATATTATATATATATATATATATATATATATATATAATTTCACTTATATGTGGAATCTAAAAAAAGCTTAACTTGTAAAAACAGAGAGTAGAATGGTGGTTACCAGGAGCTTGGGGGTGGGGGAATTGGGGATATGTTGTTTAAGGGTATAAACTGGGACCTAGTAGATAAATAAGTCTTGGAGAGCTAACGTCCAGCATAGTGATTATAATCAACTATACTCTATTATAAACTTTAAAGTTGCTAAAAGAGACTAGATCTTAATTGTTCACACCACTAAAAGGAAATGATAATTATGTGACGTGGTAGAGGAGTTAGCTAATGCTGCAGTGGTAATCACATTGCAATATATAAATGTATCAAATCAACGTGTCGTACACCTTAAACTTTCACAATGTTTTATGTTAATTAAATTTCAATTGAAAAAAGATATAGCATTATTGAAATAAGTACAGCATGATTTAATGATGATACTGGGAACTACCTTGAGCTGGTAGTTTTTGCGGTGTCCAACAGATGCTGAGTATTGCTGAGTTTCCCTAAAAATTTTAAAATGGGGTGTGGCGCCCTCGTGAATTCACTGAAGTACCCCGGAGCACATTGGTACACCATTTGGAAACCACGGCTCTCTTCTTTTTCTTTATCTGCTAGTTGGATGGAGAAAACTTGGAGGATTTAGAGGATGGTGAAGACAAAATGAAGGCCGGATCTCTGAGTCTCCATTGAAGGAGAGGCATCCAGGAGAACTGCTCAACAAGGAACTCCTGTTTCTGCCTGTGGCAAGAATAAGATATAATTTTTTCTTTTGACATAGTGCTGATTTTTGAGGGTTGTTTGCAACAACAGTTGGTAAATGCTGACTCATACAATCTCCAAATTCATGAAATATCACTATGGCTACTTTTGTAAATCCAAGCTTTGCTTCACATTGATGGCTCTCTCCCACAGGGAATTAATGTCAGACTAGTCAGTCTCTATTCATGGTGACTTGGTTTGTCTATAGTCCCCTGGGGAAGCACAGACAATAATCTGAGGAAGGGAGTCTTTGTCTAGAGACAGGTGTTCTCTGAATCAATGCAATATTTGTAAAGAAAGCAAGGGTATTACCCGGTGACCACAGTATCAACCAAAATGCAAACGTTCTTGGGGGCTTTCGGGATGCTTGTTTTCCAAGAGAACAAAGTATTGTTAAAAAATGAACAAACAGCAGAGAGTTGGTCCGGCCTTCATCCATTAGCATGGACATGCACTCGGAGCAGTGAGAAATAAAATGCACCTTCACAGGAAGTCACAGTTTAGCAGATTTACAGTCTCAGACTCTTTCCCTGAAGGAACAACACAGCTCACTTGTAGAGCATCAGCGTTCAAGTCAGTGTTCAGGGCTCAATGCTGGAAACACATGGGCCATTTCATCTGAAGCAGGTCACATTTTCAATTTAGGTTTTGTTTCCTGACCTACCTAGAGAAGATGGCAGTTCAAAATCAGGCAAATATTTCTGGGAAGGTTTCCATTTGATTATAGCCTTATTCATAACATCTCTGAGAATTTCCCCCAATTATCTTGGAGGAGCATAGAGCTGAAAGGAAGTCATTCTTCTCCTTCTCATGAATATTTAAATGTGATCGTGCTTCAGGAACACATATGTCTATGGCATCTTGATGGTTTAATCAAGGTACTGAGACTCTTTGATGTCAAATGATTAGCCCAGATCTTTCCCTTTTCACTTGTTTATCAACTTTCTTCATGCCCAGCCTTCTTATTGGCTGAACAGATATAACACACTGCTGATTGTGGATGGAAGAATCAGGAATGGAGCTTCCTTGGCTCCACGACTTTCAAAAGATATTCCAGAGAGCGTGTGGTTCTCTGAAGGTGTTTTCATGAAGAGAGGTTTGGGAAGACTTTCTGTCACGGATCCAGTCACACCACTGAAATGTCTCCATTGTGAGTCTCTCTGATGAGAAAATAACTGTAGTTTAATTTCTGATTTTTTCAGCTTTATTGAGGTATAATTGAACAATAAAATTGTAAGATATTTAAAGTGTACATCATGGTGATTTAATATTTGATTTTTTTGTCACACAAGCAAATTTAAGAAACTAAATTTTTTTTTTTCTGAATTTTATTATTGCCACTGAATCAAATTAAAAGATGGCAGGTAACAAAGCAGGTGGCCGATGCTGAGGCTGGAAATATGCTTGAGGAGGGGGTAGGATCCAGAGTGCTTGGTATGGAGATCACAAGTCTATCAGAAATATTTAAAGGGAAATTGGGTTGTTTGGTTCCATTTCTGGACAGTTGGGGGACCGTGGTTACTTCACAACATTTTCCAACTCCCCATTTGTAACAGGTAAAGAGAAATGAGCTATATCCTTATTCTGTGTGACACGTCATGTACTCAGCAGAATTTTGGCCCTCATGACCTTCACCCTGTGGTGTTCCACCCATGAATATGCTATGCTACGTGGCAAAAGGGACTTTGCAGATGTAATTAAGCTGCTCATCAGCTGACCTTAAGATGGAAAATTACGCTGAGTTCTCTAGTTAGGCCCAATGTAGTCACACAAGCCCTTGAAAGCAGAGCTCTCTCTCAGCTCAGCGCAGGAGAAGTCAGAGAGGTTTGAAGCACGAGGAGAATTTGATGTTCTGTTGCTGGCCTGAAGATCTAGGGGGCCACATGGAAAGTGTGAGAAGGAATCGAATTCTGCCAACAACCAGTGAACTTAGAAAAGGACCCTGAGGCCCAGATGCGAACCGCAGCCCCAGCTAACACCTTGATTTCAGCCTTGTGAGACTGAGCAGAGAATCTAGCCACAATGGGCTGAACTTCTGACCTACAGAAACTGAGGTAATTAATTTGTTAGTTTTAAGCCACTAAATTTGTGGTAACTTGTTACAACAGCAAGAGGAAACTAATATACATCATGAAGTTTATTTGGATCAGGGGTTATAACCTATTATTAAAGGGGAGTGTTGCCTCTCAGCTTGATAAGGATGTTAATGAATGTGGGGGTGGGTGGAGCTGGAAAAAAATAGATACTTTTCTGCTTTTCTATCTCTCCACTAAGGTTCAAAAGACATTTGTTGATCCCTTACAGTGTGCCCTACACAACATGCTTCTCATACTTTCTTTCATTTGATGTTCATAATCACCCTGTAAATAATAATTTACCTTTTACTTAAGAAATGGAGATTCTGAGAGTCCTGATAATTTGTCCAAGTTTCCACCACTAGAATTTGTGAAATTTGAGCCCAGATCTTCTGACTATAGGCTCAGGGCTGTTTCCGTTACTACACTAGGCCAACTTCTGAATCCGTGGAGGTAATCTCAATATTAGTTGACAGTCATGAAGCTTAATAGAAGATCACAAAAAAGGAACTATGGGATTTTTATTCTAATGAAGTGTGGTAAATGCACCAGATCAAAGGTTATGAGCTTCCTCAGCTTGTTTGAAAATCTGGCTCTCTGTCAGCAGCCAGAAGCTGAGGAAACCTAGAGTTCTTACTTCTCAGTTGCTGGCTTCCAACTGTTGTTTCCATGGAAACATATCAGATCTTCAAAAACAACTTAAGTGCTTTAATATCATCACTACCCAGTGGCTGGAAGTTCCCATGTTTCAATCTAGCTAATATCTACTTCCAGGGGGAAAGAGAGGACAACTGCGTCACAGACTTGAAAGGAAATAAACATATCATCTCAGTGGTCTGTTGCTGGCCAAGAATGGAATCATTGCTTTCTAACTGCCATTTAATTTTAGGTAAAGACTAAAAAGAAAAGATGTCTGTGAACTCTGCTTCAGAGGATCATTAACAGGAATCTCCTACTCACTTCTTTGTTGTCATCAGTCATCGTTATTGGCTGGTGTTATTTACCTGTTGCTATAAATACCAAAGACCAATTTATGGTCTCCCAACAACAGATATTACTACATTAAAAAAAAAAATGAGATGATTATCATTGGCCAAAGAGATCAAAGAAGACTTCAAGGAGTAGGGGAACAGGAGGTCTCTCTGTCAATGGTCCTGTGAATGTTAGCAGGGACACACATAAAGTAGGCTCTATACCCTCTGTTACTCCTTTTCTATGGAGGATTAGATCACTCCCTAGCCACAACAGGAGGGCTAATCAGACAATATGTCTAAAAGGCTTTGGATGCTACGAATTGACTTTCTCTTAAGAAGGCTTGTAAACAA
This sequence comes from Ceratotherium simum simum, assembly GCF_057802395.1. Lineage (NCBI taxonomy): Eukaryota > Metazoa > Chordata > Mammalia > Perissodactyla > Rhinocerotidae > Ceratotherium > Ceratotherium simum. The sequence continues at coordinate 54,571,532 of NC_141909.1, forward strand.
ATACTGTGTCATTATAAGACCATTACAACATCTTGGGGGGGCTTTGGCTTTCTTCCCAGAGTTTGGAGGTTGAGACAATCAGCAGTGTGATTACACCACTCTGTGGTCTGTTGGTTCATGAGGCTGTTGAAGCTTTCATTACACCTATCAGTCAACAACAACTCTGGGGCACCCACAGTGTGCAGAGCACTGAGCACTATGGGGAGCATCAGAGCAAAGAGAAGGCATCACTCCTGCTCCTGAAGAGTTTAAACGTACTGGGGCACGAAAATGTGCAAGAAGTGATAGAAACAACCATTTCACCACACCCAAACACAAACTCCAAACCACCATTTTCCTGACATAGTTAGATGTGTCAGGTTGGTTTGAGTGATTGGGTGATCAGAGTTATATGGAATTAGAAATGGAGTTAAATGGAAATGTGGAGATTTTGAAAAAGAGGAAAGAGGAGGAGGAGGGAGAGAAGGAGAAGCAGCTGTGTTTATAAAAGGAGCAGAGGTTAGTGGGGGAGCTCAGGGGTAAAAACAAGAGGTGAGAATAGATGATGCCAACAAGCGTTGCTTAGATTAGAGACATGAGCTCAGCACTGGGAGTGAGGGTAATGTGGTATTATGGGAGGGTAAGTTATAGAGCCCAGCATTCTGAAATTCAAAATTGAGAGTTTTCATTTGCTTTGAGACAATTAGGTATTCTTAAATGTTTCTGAGAAAGGGCCAGATTTCATAGAACAGAGTCAAGAATAGAAGCAGAACATAGAAGAGACACTGTCTTCTGCATCACTTGGTGGAGAGAATTTGATTTCCAGCTCTTCTATGATGGCTACCATGCCTCATCTGTTCTTTGAACATTTATAGTACTTGGAGGTTATAGCACAAAATTTAGCACTTGCTCATTCACTTGTTTAGCCTGTTCATATTATATGAAATCAATTGGGGGCCATGGCTGACACAAGTATCACAGAACTCAATGATTGTTACCATCAAGGAAGTGTTTTCTAGGAGAAGGGGCTATGCAATGTTTTTTTTGAGGTTAGGGAAGAACCTTGTGAATGAGCACCATGACCATCTTATTGCTTTGGATTAGAATGTAAACTTCACAATACTGAGGCTACCCATTAACTTGCCTACTGGAGCAAAATGATAATACTGGTATTTTGTTATTTATTTTTCTTAACACTGGCATTTTAAAAATTAGATATGGTCACCATTGTCTTCTGCTCTTGTTCTCTGATACCATGAGAAGAGCTAGGATCCAGAACCAAGATTCCTTTGTCCTCTCAGCTTGAGTCTTGCCTGTGATGTTGATTGAAGAAGATCCTGGTTAAAATAAGTTAGTCTACGGAAGGGGATTATACTCTGTGAGCCTGGACCAGACTCTGAGGAAAAAGGGTAGGCTGAAGGAGAGCAGAGGGGATGTAGCCCAGGGAGAAGGAAGACGGTAACACTCCAGAAGGTTTGTGAAAGAACCTGAAACCCCCTTGACTCCCCTCCTTCTGCAGGTAGATTTGGGCCCCAAACACTTCTGGTTGAAATACAAATAACCACTAAAAATATAGAAAAATGCTCGACCTCACCAAGGACTCAATAAATGGAATTTAAAATGACATCAAAAAGCCATTATTTTGGAAAGTTTTTCAATGAGAAGGATATAGTGAGAATGCTTTCTAAATCATGGCATCTTTGTTTGATTTGAAATTGTAACTCAGATGTTGAACTCTCTAGGTACAGCTTGTAATTCAGATTTCAGATTTTTAACATGTTACAAACATTACAAATATACATTTTCTTATTGAAAAACAGCACAGTAGACCAGAAAATCCAAATCTGACTGTAATGACTGCTTCAGCAGACTCAGCTGAAGTCAGGCACACCTAAAACGATGACTCCTAATTAATGCCCCTACTGTCCGTGATAAAAACAGCTAACACTCACCTTGTGTCAAGCACTATACTAAGTCTCGACAAGTATTATCTCATTTGATTTTCATAGTAATTCCACAAAGTAGGTTCTTTTACTTTGCCTCTTTTCCCAGAGGAGGAAACTAAAATTTACAGAAATTAAGGTTGAACCGTATGAGATTGCTACTATTCGACAGTTTTTGACATACAGATACGGTAATCTCATATGGTTCAACCTGATGACATGTGCAAAGTCACACAGTGGGCAAGTGGTAGAGCAGAAATTATCCAAGTCATCTCATTCCAAGGCCTCAGGACCTTAACCATTTGGCAACATGGCCTGCATTTTGCTAAAAGATAAGGGTGGGTGAGCCTGGGGGTCAAGATTGTAATGAAATAGATAAGCCATTGAAGGCAAATCACATCAGGACAGTTCAGAAAAATAAATTTATATAAAGCCTAGGGAGGCAACGTGATTTACCATGGGCTAGCAACAATGTTGGATTAAGCAGAGTTCTGACCATTTGGTTTCATATGTGCCACCAAATTGCTGAAGGTGACTTCCTCTCTGAATCTCATATTCTTTTGCTAAACGGCTATGATAACCATGCTCATCTTGAAGGATGCTTTGGAAGAAATACATAAGCTGAATGGACCAGGAGACAGGAGCCACTCAACATTTCCAACATGGAAAGTTCAAGCGTGAGGGTGCTTCCCAAGAGCTTGGTCTCACTGTTGGGGAGAGAGCACAGACCGGGCTCCTATCAGTATTCCGCAGGATGGATGAGCAGCCATTTTCCGTTTCTAGATTGTTTGCTCCTTCAGAGATGGAGACCTACAACGATTCAAGAGTTCTGATTCATTTTGATGAGCCAGCTTGTCGTTAACATAAATCAGATGAAGTCGAAAACCCACCTCAACATCTAGGAAACATTGGCTGTTGTCACTGGAAAAACTCCCGAGGCACTTGCTTTTATAACTGTCATTACTAAGAAGAGGTTCAAAGAAACGTTTAGGCAAAAGGATCTTTGTACTTCCCAAGGTGTATGCAGCCAGGCTGCAGATGAAATTGATAACAATTTATTTTGAAATTTGCTCTTTAATTCTGATGGATTTTCTAAGCAAATGTTTCTGAATCCAACAGCTGCTGGGTGAGCAGTACGTACCAGGATAAATCAATCCTTCTGCTACCTCCAAAGTGGTGAATAATATGTCTTAGATAGTGCAGTAAAGATTCCTGCATTCAAGATACAGAGCACCAGGCACAACTTGCATGTGATTGCAAATATTCAAATGAAATGTAGGAGCTCCTGCAAAGACTGAGTAATAAATCATCTGGCAGGCAAGCGCCCTCCCACTTGCATGGATTTCTGTTAAGTTGAAAGAAAAAAAGAAACAAACTAGAGACCAGCACAACACAAAAGCCAAATCAAGATGTCTATTACTGTTTGTGACCTGGCCGGTTCTCGCAAACATGGGACCTGGCCTGCTCATGCAAATTTAAATACAGGTTAATGTGGTCACTGCCTGGAGAACAGCTGGCTGAGAAGCGAGTTATAGAGTGTGCACCTCGCCTCCATCCCCACCCACCACAGGGTCAATCCTACTGGCTCCGGGTGAGGAGAGCATGCGCTTAACATAACCCATAACGGAAAAGGATGTGGTGAAGTCCTATCCTCCTCCTCCAAAATAGTATCTTGGAGTTGAGGGAGTAAAGGAAAGAGAAAAGAAATGTTCTCATTATATGGAGGGGAAAATAAACAATGGTCAATGGGAAAGAAGAAGAAAAAATCAGAGAACCAGGAAAACGAGGTGGATTTTTAATAGTGAGATATCAAGTTTTCACAATGGAAATGCTCATAATACTAAAGGGAAAGTCTGCATGACATAGTGAGCATGTATTTATTTATTTATTTATTTACCTTTGAAATCCCTCTAGATTTAATATTTTCAAAAAGTGTATCCAGCTATTCCTAGAAGGCCTGTTGCCTATGAATAAAAGAATGTTCTTTTTTAGAAAATCAGACTCCTTTACCAACCTTCTCTGTCACCTCCTCTTTTATTTCTCAGAGACCAGAAAGATATGTTGAAGGATCAGGAGATCTGTGTTTCAAATCTAAAGATTTTGACGCAAAAGCAAAAAGTGTAGGAATATGAAAAATAAATGATGAAAGGAATATATGGATTTTGAGTCTTTGGATATCTCTGCAAGATTGATTCAGATGGTTGTAAACTTGCAAAACACATTGTGTGTGTGTGTGTGTGTGTGTGTGTAGAAGTCAAAACATGGTCTGTCTTTCTTTTGGAAACCTATTATTCCAAGGTCTGGGTGTTTAAAGTGGTCAATTTGGCTTTGGTGGCTTTGCCTTCCTGGCTCCTTCTTCACATCAACCAGGCAATCATGAAATGCATCCTCTTGTGGGATGCAATGCAGTTGTGTTGTGGCAGCAATGGAAAAACTTGAAAAGGCTCCTACATATAACAAGACGTCATAACTCCCCATCTTACATTTCATGCCACTTCAATCAGATTGCTTTAGGCATCCAGGTTCAAAAATTAGACCTAGCAGCTGGTGTTCCTACTCCATCCATCATAAATACAGAATCAAAACAAATCCATCACGTCTATTAACAAAACAATATAAAACACGCCCTGAGGCAACGGTAAGTTAGTGCCGCTTTTGTACATTCAACTCTCTTAGACTTTGCTCAGGATCCGTCTTTTGCTAAAGGATATCCAAGCATACCTGTGCACATGAAGAGGTGGGGTTGGAAAGCTGTCTACACCAGTATTGATCTAGATTTGGTCTATGTTTGCAGGCTGCTAGCTCACCCAGAGATTCTAGCTGCAATTCTGCTGGCTATTTTAGTTTCTAAGTTTTAAGACTTGTGGCCTTGGAGAAATCACTTACTGGGTCTTAGTTCTCACATTTATTAAAAAAAGAGCTTGGATTTCCAAAATGTAGACATTATGCTAAGGAGTTTATAGCAAACCTCTACACAGATTAAAGTTTCTTTGGCCAACTGTGATTACTGTTGGGAAATATTAACCTCACAATAACTGTCTCCCGCCTGGCCCAAGTCTTCCACAGGAAACACAAATCCTTTGCCCCTAAACCCCCTGGTAGTGTAGGCCCTTGGCAATGCAGCCACCACTATCCACCACTGTCACAGGCAACTTGAACTTTCCCAGAAGTGGGTCAGGCATTGGTCCTCATGGTTAATACTTTCTAAGTAGTTTCCAGCAAGTCCTCCTCACTAGGCTTGAGGTAAGGGAACTAGCACCCTTCCAGGTCCTCTGAGGGAGTTGGGAGAGGGAAAAGTGTTGGAGAATTAACACAGCAGTATTCTTCAATGAAATTGCTTCAAAAGTTCTCTTGTTGTAACCTTTCTATATCAAAGTTGAAGGGGTTCCAAGTATGTTGAAATTCCACATGTGGAGAGAGTCTGCCTCATACTTTGGTGTCTGAACCAAGAAGAGACCTATTTCAACATTCTCGCAAATAGGTAAATTATCTCATCCTATGTTGAAATCGCTCCACCAAGCACTGGAAGAGATGCACATCTATGCTCAAAATGTCTCCTTAGTAAAAACCTTCTGCCACAAAGTTTCAAGATTTATATTATAAACACTTTTTCCAAAGACTTTTGAGAGACATAACCCATTCAACTAAGAGTCATACTTTCATTCCAATTTAAAATAATACCCAGCAATCCAGAAGCCATTTAAAGCATTCACAGCCAAGAATTTCAGAAAGGTCTCTTATGTACTTAATTCTATATTTGTGCAAGGATGTGTACTTTCTTTGTGCATTTGCTTAGTATTTATTAATTGGTCTCACTGTTCATTCTTCATGTTCTCTGAGAGTGTGACATTCAGCCTTCTAGAGGGGTACAGAAAAAGGTACAAATAAATGTGAATAATGATGGTGATGATTACTGAAACACGAACTGAGGACAAAATCTCCTTATTATATACTCAAATTAAATAATCTTCACAAGAGTAGGAAAGGGTAATTCTTTTAAGCAGAGGGGTGCAATGAACTAAACTGATGTGACAGATGGCCACACCATAATCCACCCTAATTAGCCTTTATTAGCATACCAGGTTATATCTTGTCCAGGCACTAAACACGAGGTGCGCACAGATACAGCATCTCCATTAAGCTCATCCAGAAAAGATGCACCTCTTCATCTTGGTGGGGGAACTTGGTAGGAAAATGATGCTATGACGATCAGTGTTGAATCCTGTTCCATGAGCAGAAAGGGTTTCAGGATCGGGCTGAGCCAACCTGGAGAGAGGTGACTGTTTCTAAAGAGAAACTTAGGCTGCGTGGGGCACTGAGGAAGGTGAATCTTAGGAGACATGAAGGCCCTCAGAGATGGGAGAGGATTTAGAAGGGGAGCAGGGGAAAGTATTGTTTTCACCTTTGTCCTTGAAGAAAAGCCACTCCCTGATATTGAGGGGAGAAATCTTGTTTGTGTATCATTTCAACATGTCTATGTTGTCTTTGCTGTTAGTGTGAACAGCCTTTTATTTGAGCTAAAAAGCAACCAGTGGAGACAGAAAAAAGAAGGGAAATGAATGTGCACCACCACCTGCTTTCCTAGAAAGACAGAAAGCGTCAAAAGAAAATACATGTAAGGTGCTTTGGGCATAATAAATATATGGTATTTTTTAGCACTGCCTTTCAGGATGCTGTTGAAAAAACACTTTTCTCTCCTAGGGATGTGTGATCATCAATTTAACAGAAATTGCTTCCACCAGCTGATGACGCCCGAATCTATATCTCTAATTTCATATCCCTCTTTAGAGCTTGGCACCCATATATCTAGAGGTTTACAGAACACTCATTCATGGAGGCATCCAACAGCATTTCTTACAATGTGCCATGTGGCGGGAACTGTGTAGTGAGGAATCCAGGCAGTTCATTGTTTAGTTTGGAAGATAGACAAGTAAAAAGAAACTAATATGGCTGAGGGAGAGAGAGAACAGGGTGCTGAATTGCCTTTAGCAAGAGCCTCACCAGCCTGGGGTCATGGAGGCCATGGAGGAAATGACATTGAAGCTGAGACCTGAGCTATGAGGAGAGATTACCCAGGAAAACCTCAGGGAGAGAAGGCAATGAAGACAGGGGAAACAGGAAGGGGCCGAAGCCTTTGCAAATGCCTGGAAGGTATAGAGATTATGGGATATTTAAAGAAACAGTGGTGTTTGGCTTAGCAGGGCCCATCATTCATGCTTCAGGCACTCCCAAATTCAAACCTGCCCCTCCCTTTTTATCTCTCTTCTTGTGACTGGCACTACCATCTTCCCAGTCACCCACTGCAGCAACCTGCACATCCTCCTGTTTTCCTTCCTTTCCATTCTTCCCTCAAATCCAATAAATCACCACCTTTCTTCTGAGAGTCTTGCAAATGGGTTCCTCTTCTCCAAGCCCATCGTCTCTCCTCTAGGTGGCTGTGACAGTCTCTGTACTTATCCTCCTGCCTATACCTTGTCCCCTCTAGCCTATGCCTTATGTCACTGTTGCCATGCTCTCTTGAGAACGTGGAATTCACCACTTCTTTTCCCATCAATAACCTCTCAGTGGCTGCTCATGGCCCTCAGGATTAGCATCTGTTCCATCATTGGCCAGATGAGGCCCTCTGCTCAACCTTCCAGAACCACATGGTTCAGGCCACTCACCTACACACTTCCTAAGATCCCGCTATATGGAGCTGCCTTCGTGTGATGTAATTTTACGTGTCAATTTGACTGGATCACAGGGTGCCCAGATATTTGGCTAAACATTATTTCTGGGTGTATCTGTGTTGGTGTTACTGGAAATTAGCATTTAAATCCATGGACTCAGTGAAGTGATTTGCCCTCTCCCATGTGGAGGGGCCTTGTGCAATCCATTGAGGGCCTAAATAGAACCAAAAAATGGAGGAAGGAAGAATTCTGCCCTTCCTGTCTGATTGTTGAGCTGGGACACGGTCTTCTCCTGCCCTCGGTGCTCCTAGTTCTCAAGGCTTCAGACTAGGGCTGAATTACACTACTGGCTTGCCTGGGTCTCAGCTTGCAGACGGTGGATCATGAGACTTCTCCGCATCCATAATTGCATAAGCCAATACCTTGTAATAAAATATATGTATGTATGTATGTGTGTGTGTATATATATATATATATATATCTCCTGTTGGTTCTGTTTCTCTAGAAAACCCTGACTAATGCACTTCGGTTACCAGGTCTTGCCTGACTCTCAAGTTTCGTGTTTTATCCTTATTCTTTTCCAAGGCATCCCCACGTTTCCTGTCTAGCTAAATCTATTCATTCTATAATTCTCAGTGGAAACGTCACCATCTCAAAAAGTCTTCTTTGAAACCTCTATCTCAGTCTAGGTGGGGGCCCTATGTCCTTCCAGGCAGTCTGTGCTTATCTCTCCCACAGCACAAGTCACAATGTATTTTTTTTACTGAGTCTGTCTGTCTTCCTCATCAAGCTTAAAGTTCTTTGGAGGCAGATATCAATTATTTAATCTCGTATTCATTTGAACCTAGCACAGTGTTCCCAAGCATTCTCTAACTCTATTTTGCTTTCCTAATCATCACAAGATATTATAGTATGTTTCTGTGCATTATCTGCTTCACTGAGGCAGAATTTGCCAGGGAATTTGTCTGTTTTGTTTAATTCTTAGCTCTGACAACAGTACCTGGCATAGAATAGGTGCTCAAATAGTTTTTTATTTGTTGAATGAATGAACGAACGATTTTGTCACTCATGCCATTATTCTAGCTTTGGCCCATTACTTCTGCTTCATGGCAAACCACTATTTTTTCAGTTTTATTTGACAGGATATTTTTCTGGTAAGCTGTGATCAACCATGTGACTTTGGACAAGTTACTTATTCTCCCTCTGTTTCGGTTTCCCCATTTGTAGAATGATGATTATTATAGAACCTACCTCATTAAATTTTCATGAAGGTTAAATGAATTTACACATGTACAACATTTAAACAGTGCCTCGCACATGGTAAATGCTCAGTAAGTGTTAGCTGTCATCATCATCACCATCACCACCATCTTCAGAATTACCTCCATTTTCACTTTATGTTGCCTAAGTCTTTAAAATCACACCTTTGAAACATTTTTCCTACTACAAAGCCTTCAAGTAACAACTGTCTCAATAATTTTAAGGGCCATGGGACTGTTTCATGCATAGTTCCTAGCACCATGCTAGGTGGTTATTAAATGCTCGACTGGAATGACAATTTGAAATTCTTCTTTTAAAATACTTGCATTTTTCTGTACAGGTCATATTTTCAGATTGCCCAATACTGAACTGATCTGCACTAGTCAACAGAAAATGAGTTTGGGTGAAACAGGCTTTTCTGGTCTATTCTTCCCACTTTAGTTGTGAATAACAGTTATGAGCAGAATAACAATAGCGTTTCTATTTTTATACACGCCATCCATCCACCTGATTTTCAAAACCTGACACCTGAGCCAGATACATTTCATCCTAGATTTAGAAAGGAACTTAAATTGTGGGAAAAAAAATGTCCTCAGGTGCTCCAGGAAGCAAATAAACACGTGGCCGCAGTGGCATTTTCGTGGAAATGTTAAAAAGCCAATCTGAGCACACTCTTCCAGGTAAGTTGGACAGGTGCAAGTCAGACTATTTTTAGGCATGGTGGCTTGCTTGCCAATAAAGGTTTTCATGCCCTGGAAATTCACTAAAGATAAAAATAAGATATTTCTAGCATTTGTGATGGATGCTTGTGGGTACTGAGGACGCTGCCTGACACAGGTATAGATGACTGCAAATATGCGTAAAGTTTAAGCACTGTCCAAAAGATGGCACTGTTTATTTGTATTCTTATGATGCCTAATTGCAAACTTTATATTACGCAGGCACATTAATGAACTAAATTATGACGGAGTGGAGATATCATCCTCCACACAAATCAAACTGTCACTTTATTATACGTCTTTTCAAACTCTTCATTTTGTTCCTCGGCAAACGAATATGCCCAAGCTGTTAAATGTGATAACTGCGATGTCAGCAAAACTTTTCCTTATTAAGTACTTATTTTTTTCTGTCTTAAAGGGGATTCTGGAATCCATTTTTGAAATCATTACAGAAGCACCGCAGAATATAAGTAATTGAGACATATTTTCAATCTTAAAAAGCTAGATTTTCAGATGTAAGTACTTCTCGATGATCTTTTAAGTGTTACTGCACAGGGAACACACTACTGGGAGTTGCAGGTCACTGGCTATTAAAGAGAATTGTTCTTTGAAATTACTTGTGAAGCAAAAGGCGAAAGCTCCAAAATAACTTTATTAGAGCAAATAGGAAATTAAGACTGATAACACAGGTTCACTTTCAAGAAGTACCAGGGGATACTTCCATGCGGAGTAGGACATAGTGACACGTGGCTTTTTAAGAGCACTCTGACATTGTGGTGCACATAGATATTTTTTCTGGCCCAGCATATTTTTAGGAAATCGCCTTCTCCATTCTAAGTCACTTTTATTCACAGTTTATTGGCTAAAGCAAGTCAAAGGGTGACCCTAAATTCAATGGTTCAGGGAAGTACAGGGCTGCCATGTCCCTAAAGGGGAGGAAAACCAAATATTTAGGTAATAAGTACTATTACCTAAATTTGGGGTAGGGTCTGCATGAGGCTTAGAAGTAGAAGCCAGTGAACGGTTTCACCAAGTTGAGGGTACACATTGTTAGATACGGAGATGAATAAAATTCCTGACAAAAACCTTTCCCTAATGAGCAAAGAATCACCATGGGGAAATGACACTGAATGTGCATTAATGCTCATATTGGGATGGCTGGGAATGGTTTTTATTCCAACTCCTACAAGAGAACTTACAGCCAAGGCTAGATCAGATCTTTATAGAGCAGAAAACATTTCCCTTTTATGCAAAAAACATTCAGGGAACTAACATCCTTTCTGATACCAGCAGAAAGAAAACAATGTTAAGATATTTTTATTATGTAGGTAGTATTTGAAATACATCAATTATTTCCAGCAATGTAAGAGCAGGGAGGGGGTAGGCTGCTAAGAGTTTTGTTGCAATTAAGAATTTCCAAAGAACCAATAAAGATTTCTCTTATGCATATTTAATAGCAGCTGAAATTTTATGGGAGAAAGTGCCAGAAAATTTAATTGTGTCTACAAGTCTGTTTTTCTTTATGCCTTACTTCCTACTGCATTCTTCCGTATCTATAATACTCTGTAACATTCTCGCAGTGGTTTCAATATAATAACTTGTATTGAGGTTATCTGTTCACATTTCATGTTTCCTGAAGAACTGAGTGTAAGGAGATAAGAGTAGGACTCATTGACAAAGGGAAACTGCTCCAACGCAGAACAAGCACTGAAGAAAAACCTAAGAGCCTAACTGGGATCGATTTGTCCTCTGTTAGTTTCTCGGCAGATATGCGTTAATGCTGTTGGGCGTTTGGTTTCCCTTAATGCTGTGTATCAAATGAGAAGTGTTCCATGCCTTTTACAATGCACTTTAGGTGATCATTAAAAAGTGAATTTGGTTATATGGTTCACTCGCCTCCAGCTACATAATGAATATGAATGCATAATAAATCTTAATATATTTAAATACAGTAAAGTTAAATCATCGGCTTCAGAGGCAGACATAGCTCACTTTGAATCTGAGCTGCTATTTATTTGCTGTGGGAACTTACCCAAGTTACTTTACCTTTCTGAGTTTTATTGGCCTCATCTATAAAATGGTATCAACCTCACAGGATTGTTTTCAGAATTAAGTAATTTATGTAAAGAACCTGACATAATGCCTGAACATAATGAGTATGCAATAAACATTAGCTATTAAAATGTATGATTTTTTTTTTCAAAAACTTTTGCATACTTTATCTCCTTAAACCTCCTGATATATAAGCAGGAAAATACTATTATCCCCCACCTGAGAAAACTGAGACTGAGAGTTTGAAGGATATACTTCCAGGTTACCTAGGGAGGTGATGCAAAGCCCAGGTCTACTGATGTCCAGCTCAGTGAAATCTCCCTGCCATCTCTGTGTAGATGACTAAGAAGCTACTCCTTCTATAAGCCATCTTCCTGTGTGTGATGGTTACTTTTATGTGCATAGATAACTAGGCTATAATACTTAGCCATTTAATCAAACATTAATCTAGGTGTTGCTGTGAAGGTATTTTGTAGATGTGGGTAGCATCTACAATCAGTTGACTTTAAGTACAGGAAATTGCCCTCAATGATGTGAGTGGGCCTCATTTAATCAGGTGAAGGTCTTGAGAGCAAAAATTGAGGTTTCCTGAAGAAGAAATTCTGCCTCAAGATTGCAGCATCAGCACCTGCCTGAGTTTCCAGCCTCCTGGCCTGCCCTACAAATCTTGAATTTGCCAGTCCCCACAGTCACATGAGCTAATTCCTTAAAATAAATCTCTCTCTCTCTCTTTCTCTCTGCACCATGAATTTTAATCTGAAGTCATTTCTAGCTAGTGTAGTCAGGATGCTCCAGAGAAACAGAACCAACAGGATATAAATGTATATACATACATTTCCTGCGTGTATATATATATATATACACACCCACACATATTCTGTATATATACACACACACACACATACATACATGTGTGCATATATATACATATATATGCAGGATATGTACATATATACATATACGTATCTCCATGTATATATATACATATATGTAAATATAAAATCCCCTATTGGTTCTGTTTCTCTAAAGAACCTTGACTGATTCAATGCACAAAGTAAAATCCCCTAGAACGTTCTTCCTGGGAGCAGGACTACCGCTGGTTATAGGCACACTGTGTTACTCCGAGCCTCAACTGTCTGTGATTGCTGTGGGAAATGGAGCCAATCTGCAGAATAGCAGCCTCCTCCAGTTAGCTGCACTGCCTCAGAGCGCTTTTGAGTTAGGATTTTGTGTTGCCTCTTCAGAAGCTTGACACACGACATTAAATGACAAAACAGACCCACGAATGATAGCACTTAAATGACAACACAGACCCACAAATATGTACATCCATTGATGTCTCAATATGTGGAAGCAGATTATTGACTTTGAACACAAATGGTCCATGTTGAGACCACCCTCCCTACCACAGACATATGGAGCTTCTGGATCCCAGCTCCTGCAGTTATATGATAAAGGCTTAGGAAATGATAACTATGCTTAATATCATCTAAGTGAAACATTAGGAGAACCAGACTTTCATAAGAAAGTCATCTTATGATTTTCTTCAAAGACCAAAGGCAGCTGGCTTGTCTCCTCCCTCCCCCTTGGGTAAGTTTCCTATGTTTGCCTCCATCAATACCTCATGGCAGCAAATCTGAGAGGAAGAGGAGTCCTTCCTGCTGTCCCAGGATGGCCTCTCCACTTGCATGTTGGTTTTCACTCTTTCCTGCCCCTTCAGGAGCCTCATTCTATCAATTATCTCCTTCTTCCTTGACAAATTTCGTTAATAATTATGATGACGATAATAATAATGTCCATGTGTAAACAATTGCACTGAATCAAGTTGTAAGTCTGTGAAGCCGTTGTTAGTTTTCTCCTTTTTCTAGCTACACTAGCTAGAAAAGACCTGGGATTCAGAATCAAGCATGTTTGAATCCATTAGCTCCTTCACATCTTGCTCAACTTGCTCGAGTTTACTCAACAGTAATCGTATCAAAGGAATAGAATCTTGGTTTCTTCAACCTATTTTAGTTATAAAGCTCAGCCTCACAAGAGTCTGATGGCCAAAGTGTTAAAATGGGATCAGTCACATCCTTGTGAGCCTCTGAGTCCCGCCACATCAGGTCTTCAGCCGAGCGTTCTCTCTCAGCTTGGGCTGCCGAGAGCCGGCAATCAAGTTACGGGAGGAGGTGTCCTCTCCAACGGCAACAACTTCCTCCTCTTTACAAGTCGATGCTTGCTGCTCTGCTATTTCCTATAGAGCAGAATACTCATGGTGGGGGTGGGGCTGCCTGGAACCTGGGCCTCCCTGTGCTTAGTAATTATGCTGTTGTGGAAAGCCTGGTAGGCGGATGGCCATCTCCACTTCTCTCCACAGTCGCTCCCCATCATGAACTCAGCCATAATCACTGTCCTGTCTTATGCTTGGAAAGTTCCTGAAAGGTGAACCTAAAAAGCCCCAAATTTAGAATGAAGAGCATGGGCATTAGAGTCAGGCAGCCTTGAGATGGAATCCATTTGCTCTGTGTGTGATGTGGGACAACTTGCTTACCCTACCTATGCTCCATATTCCTGTTGGAAATGCAACTCATCCCTGGCTCAATGGGTTGGCGTAAGGGATACAGTAGATGTAAAGAAGGTTATGTCACTCAGTGCACGGCACATAGGAAACTCTCATTACATGCATTGATTTTCATTCCTCTTGGATCCAGATATTTGCACTAATTTTATGTAAATTACCACCTTACTGCATAGTCTTATAATTTCCTCTTATTGCTGCATGGATCAAACCACATGCTCCTTAAAATCAGGAGAATGGTGCTCACACTTCAGTGTTGAGCATACAACAATTGCTCAATAAATATTTATCAAATTGATTTATTGAGCTCCTACTGTATGTGGTATACAAAATTAAGTATCGGACCACAGATGTACCTATCTTTGAGGAATTTATAGTTTAAAAAAGAATTTTTTAAAGAGCTTATAATTCCATTTTTTTTCCTCTGAACCGGTTCCAAATATATTCATTGCTAGAAATGAATTGTGGTTGGAAATTTAAGCACATGGTGCCTTTTCACATTTCCTCTGATAAATGGACAGGCCTAGTAAATTGCAGAACTGTGATCTGAAATGAAGTCAGGAGAACATGGTTTCAATGATATGAGTGGTGGTCTGAAGCCTCCGCCTCCCTGGCTGCCCGTCTGACTCTCTTCATACCAGTGAGGTGATGAAGTAGTTGTCATCTGTTAGCTACTGGGGTGTGCTACCTCTTTGAGCCTCACGGGGTAATAATGCTCCCACGTGAGGATTAAATTAGGCTGTGTTAAAAACGTTCAGCACCTGACCTCTATTAGGCACTCAGTGAGCAGCAGTTAATGTTCCTTGGCTTCTGCTCTCAGCTCAGCCTTGGCGTCCTTCAGCCCGGCTGCCCTCCCCCACATGTTGACTTGCTCCCTCTATTTCCCTTGCAGGGATGGCTCCTATCTTGTTCACTACCGTGTCCCCAGCACCTAGCAGACTGTGGCCCATGAATGGAGCTCTGTGAATGTTTGACAAATGAGGATTATATTACAGATGCAGGATTGCTGTGTGAGCAGCAGCATGGCATCTTCCTACAGTAATTTTCTCCATACAATACATGGAAGTTGCTCAATCACCATTAAAGGCCTTCTCTAAAACTCCTATGAGGTTTTCTAAACTTTAAAATTCTTATTTATATGGTAATTCCTCAAAAATTTAAACACAGAATTATCATCTGAGCCTACAGTTCCACTTCTGGGTATATTCCCAAAAGAATTGAAAGCAGGGAATTGAACAGATATTAGCACACTCATATTCATAGCAGCATTACTCACTATAGCCAAAAGGTGGAAACAACCCAAATGCCAGGTTTGGATAAACAACATGTGGGATATACACACAATGGAATATTATTTAGCCTTAAAAAGGAATACAATTCTGACACATACCACAATATGGATGAACATTGAAAACATTATGCTAAGAGAAACAAGTCAGACACAACGGGACAGACGTTATATGATTCCATTTATGTGAGGCATCTAGAATAAGCAAATTCATAGAGACAGGACGGGGAATAGTGGTTACCAAAGGCTGAGGGGAGCGCAGAATGGAGAGTTATTCTATAATGGATACAGAGTTTCTGTTTGGGATGATGAGAACTTGTGGAGATGGATGGTGGTGATGGTCACACAACAATGTGAATATACTTAATGCCACTGAATGGCACTTAAAAAGGGTAAATTTTATGTTATGTATATTTTACCACAATAAAAACAATGCTTATTTAGGATAGTTCAAACCAGGAGGAGAGTCTGCTCTGTCCAATTGGAGCAGGAGCAGGGAGGGAGCTCCTGCATGGAAACTCCAACCCAGTCAGCACTCTCCAATGCTGCCTGGCATTTTTAATTACCACTAGTGCCTGACTGTTCCTCGCAGTCCCAATTGGGGGCTGTGTCAGTTGGCCCCTGTCAGATCCTGATTGCCCTGCGGAAGCTGTCTTCCCGGGCTGTAATTGTCTTTTCAGATTACCATGGTTTAAGGATGGTAATCATTTGCTTGAACCTGATTCTGTCCTCAGCATGACACCAGCTACTGGGCATAATACAGCGTGAATGGAATTCAGCTGACTTGAAATTTGGTTCCCCCAATTGGCTTTCTCCTGACCCTACTACCCGACCCTCTCTTCTCAACCTCTCTAGCTTGACACTGTGACTTCCACTCCTTTGTCAATATGGGCCAACTGTCAGGGTAGAAATGGCATCTTGTGCTCGTCCGAATTTCCCATTGATGACATCCATATCAGAAGAAGCCTGTCTATACTGTAGATCAAAATGATTTTTTTCCTTTCTTAGCTGCCAGAACCATTCTCATCGCTGAGAATCAAATCTGTTCCATGAGCTCATGTATCATCATTACCTACAATACAAATTCTGAAGTCAAAGCAGACTTGGCAATTTTATTGATGCTCAGAGCGGAACAGAGCCCAGGTCACCCTGAATCAGTTGCGCTGGCTTTGCCTTGCTGACAACAACTAACATGTCACTGACAAAATTACCAGAGAAAAGATGACTCGGTAAGTTCAGTGCAGGGGGTAACTTGTCAGTGACAGGGGTGGGATATTTTTATCCTTATAACTCAGCGCTAATGAAATTGGTGAGGATAACACCTGACTGAAAACGTGTCCCTTGGGGAAGAGGGAGAAGCAGAAAGCACTGGAGTAGGCTTGTTTTCAAAGTCATTTTTCTCAATGTAGCCATGATTTAATCAGGTGATCTTAACAAGAGTGGAGAAATTGGGGACCCGAAGCAATAACCACTAAGGCCAGTTTTGTCACTCATAAGCGTGGCCCCTGGATCAGCTCTGCAAGGCACAGATAATCCATCACACCTGGGTCTCAGTTTTCTCATTTGCACGGTGGAATCACACTGTATGGTCCTTTGCTATTTTGAGGATTTGATGCTGCTTGTTAAATGATTGGAGATCTAAGAATAGAAAGAATTATAAATACAGGTGCACCTCACTCTATCATTTTAGCAGGAGTTGAGGTGGGGAAAGAAAAATGCTCAATCACAAGAGGTTACTGTCTGTCTCTTTAAGGGAATGCAGTGGGTGGAGGGGGAAGGGGAGGAAGGGAAATTAGAAAGGGGAAAGATGTCATTTGATTGGAGGAAGATGAAAGAAAGGAGAAAGATAAAGACACTGTGTCAGGGATCCCCAAGACTACCCTCAGGTTTGATGATTCACTGGACAGACTCACAGGATCCAGAAAAGCTGCTATACTCATGGTTATGTTTACTACAGGATAAGGATACAGATTGTTGGGGGAAGAGGGAGAATCTCCCTCTGCCCTTTCCCTTAAGGTTCTTATGGCTGGCCAAATAATTAACAAGACAGGTTAGCAGGAGAAAATAATACCAAGTTTAATAACATGTATACATGGGAGAAAGCAGGGACACTGCGTTTTTCAACACAATAGCAGAAACTCTCATCTTAAATACCATGTTCAGCCAATGACAAAGGAGGATTTTGGGGGTGGGGGGAGTCAGTTACAGGAGATTACCACTAAAGCACAGTAAACAAGAGTAAGGTTATTATGCAGATTTAAGGCCTCAACTTCCACATTGATAAGTCTCTAGAAATGAGGCCATCCCTCCCTCTTCCCAAAACAGAGAGGGAGATACCTTTACAAATGGAGATTTCCCTTATAAATGTAAATGATTGTCTGGCAACTCCTCGCAGGGCCATCCAGAGAATGTGGCCAGAGAGACAGAACTTCTGATAAGATGGGCTTGTTGGTGCCTTTCCTATTGTAACATTTATCCTACATTATCTTTACAGCCATCATGATAGATCTGTTCCAGGAAGGAGCCACCATGTTAAATTCTTTAGGCAGTTAGTGGGGTAGGTCAAATGTCCTCAGAGAAAACAACCAAGGTAAAGAGATAGATTTCAGGGTGGCCAAATCTTGATCTCCCACAGATGAAAGTTAGCAAAGGAAAAAGGCACATAGAGTGGGTTCCGGACGAGACTAAGCACAGAGCTTCCAGTAGTCTTCTCCCAGTGGAGCCACATAGACAGCACTCAATTCTCCCAGCAACGATGTGTGACAACATTTATGAAGTATTGCCAACCAGGGAAGCTCACTCCAGCCTTAGTGTCCCGAGTTTTTATTGGGGGTCAGTCACACAGGCTTGGAACACCCACATGACTGACCTTGGCTACTCAGTCTCCAGCTGAGACTCCTCAGACTCTTCAGTCTCCTTTGACCCCTCAGAGGTCAAACAGATATAGAGCTTCAGGAATACAAAAGTAGGCATTCACTATAAGTCACATTATTAGCATAAACTATCTGTCATGGCCTGAGGCCTCAGGTTTACAAAGACACTGCTATCAGGCAGGTTATTCCAAGGGCTCAGAGGTGATCTCCCAGGAGCCAGTCAAGGACCAGTCCTTTCTTTGGAACGTACAGTGTTGGGCAACCCCAGTTTGCTGGGTTTACTGCACAGACGTGGAAAGAAATGGAGTCCAAATCCCTTCTGTCCTCTCATCTTGAGGGTGGGTCACTGCTAAATGTGCCAAACTCTGTATGCTGTGTGCTGCTAACACGTTCAAGTTATTGCAAACACACAATCATCCATTACTGCTCCTCTTTTCAAGAGTCTTTCCATAGTCTTTATTCTCAGATTTGATTCACTGAATTTCTTTCAAAACTCAAGGCTCAGAAAATGCTTACCTTCTCATGTTACCTCCTCATGCTTCTTTTAAAAGCCAATGAGAGTGATTGTAACCCAGTGTCTTTGCCCTTTCCTTGGCTACCTGCATGTTCAGTGTTAGGTTTCGTGCTCTTGCGGCAACTTTCCTCAGCCTGTTTTCTGACATAATTGCTGTCTTCTCTTTTCCTCTTCAGTGTGGCAGTAGGAAGAGCACGGCTTTGGAACCCAAAGGTATAGATTCAAATCCTGACTATTCAACATGCTGGTTGTATGGCCTGAGACAAGTCACTCAACCCCTTTAAACATGTGCCCTCATTGGACTTTTCAAGGTTGTTGTAAGGCTTAAAGATAAGAATATGAAGTACATGGCGCTTGTTAGGTGCTAAATAAAGGGTAGCTGTTCTTCTTATGACCTTTCTCCCCCGTATTAATAATTTGTTTTTATTTCTTTGCCCGAGGTTTTTTCGTTAATGTAAACCTCCTTAAATCTCTGTTGAGAGCTGACAGGACACAAACATATGAACAACTTGTGATAGTCTGGGTTAGTCACTTTATATGGCGGATGTAAGAATAAGCCTCCCAGGTCTCTGATTGTAGGGAGTATACTCAATCGATGGCCCCAGCTGCTGTGTTCTGAAGTCCTTCACTGTGTTTGCGCTGAGGCCGCCGTCCTGTGGGCTGCGCCCCGAGGAGTTCCACAGGTTTACTAAGGCAGGTCCATTCCTGGGAAATGTAGTGTCCCTCTGACAAACAATTTCGGCTCAGTGATGTTCCTGAACTTTCCTTAGACTCCTCTTCCTTCCACCTCTCTCTTTCACACAAATCAGACCTGCCTTGTGGTCTGATGGCTCTCCCAGCCTCTCCGGGATTCTGCCCCATTTTCTTTCACAGATGTTTCCATAATAAGTTTCTTGCACGTTTAATCTCATCTTGGTGTCTACTTCCTGGAGGCTCCAGACTTGTCCATAGGCTGTTGGCCTAGAATGTGGTGAATGACAGAGTGAGTTGCTCCTCCCTCCTTGTGGGGAATGATCTTTATCCATTATGGAAACAGTGTGGTACTAGGACCTTCCTTATCCTGTGATCCTAGCACTTGTTCTGCAGCAAATCTACACATGCAGTGACTAGAGATGCTGTTCGTTGGGTTACTTGGTTGCATTCTAGAAGGAAGGGATGGTCCACATAGCTTCCATCTGGGTCGGGAGATTGTCCCTGACAAAAAGAACCACACAAAGAGCATGCCTGGTCCTCAGGGGGTGGATTGGGCTGATTAAAAGTTCTGATCTGCGTGTTTACAGGCAGCCTTTCCCTTTCTTAAACTAAACACCTCCCACCAAGGAGCATTCATCCTTGACTGACTAAATTACATTTTAACGCAGATTCTGAGCCTTGCCTACCTTAATCAATAAGGCACCAAGAGCAAATAGCTTGACATCTATTAGCTGAAT